>NC_064624.1:135682391-135990844 GCF_023898315.1 Schistocerca nitens
TGTCGGCAGTACACTCACACTCATGCAAACGCAACTTGCACACACATCTGCAGTCTCAGAGAAAGACACTCAGTGTAATTTCAGCTCTCTGAGACTGCAGACATGTGTGCAAGTTGCATTGTGTGTGTGTGTGTGTGTGTGTGTGCTGCCAACAAAGGCCTTAATAGCCGAAAGCTTTGATTGTGTGTATCTTTTTACTGTGCCTATCGCGACTCAGCATCTCCGCTATATGGTGAGTAGCAACTTTCCTTCTCTGGTATTGTTACATTCCATCCTGGATTACCCATTGTTTGTTTTAGTAGAAATGTTTTTGTGTGATATAATTACAAATTAAACAATTTTCAGACTTTCTCCTTTATTTGTACTGTGAAACCTTACCTCTTGCCAAATTTCATTATTCTAAGCCAGTGAGAAGCACCTTATAGGTTTTGATGAGTAGTTCACGAATATGAAAACAGACATGCCAACTCTCCTGATTTAAGCAGGAGACTCCCGATTTTTCCTTCCTCCTCCTGATTTCCCGACCGTGAAGACCGATCTCCCAATTTTCAGAGCAGTTTCAGTACTGTCCTTAGTATTTGAAAATCCTACCCCTTCGATATATTTGTGGATGACAATGTATGGCTGCTACTTGTCTATGTTAACTTGGAAGATTCGTGCGGTGGCTGTTGGGAACGGCAGTAGGCGTAGCTCGAGCTTCGTATCTGCGAGAAAGTAAGGAACTTGTCGTTGGCAGCATTCGGAGACAAATGAATATCCTTCAACCAGTGCCAATTTCCTCCACTTCTGGTAGCATCAGTGCAATTGTAAAGTTATTGTGGACAAGGAGTAGTCGATAGTCGTTCCAAGCGACATGATTAGCGTTGTTCTTTCTACGAGGAAGTATTGCCAAGTTGGGGATTTCCTCCTAAATTTAGGGGGAATTAAGCTGCCTGGGGGAAATCAGAGGGATAAATGTTTCGGGGGGGGGGGGGGGGTAAAATATTTAGGGTTACTACCCTCCCCTCCCCTCCCTGCCCCTCCACTCGACAATTTCATTGTTGACTCTCCCTTTTACCCCCCTCCCCCCTCGCTCGCTTACCCGACAGTGTGACAAATTATTTAGGGGAATTTGAAGTGCAATATAGGGGGAAATGGTGCACCAGGGTTGGCATCATTGCTACATGACCATTGTCTAGAATGTAGGACCATTGTGTTCTCGGTTCTGCTGTGTGATTTGTGTACCCTGTAGTAGTTGTTGGCTGCGTATCCTGGAGGTGTTGATTATTTTTTGTGCAGGATGACGAAGAAATACGATGCAGTGTTCAGAAACGTGTATAAGGAAGAGTTTCCATGTTGTAAGTGAGTCGAGGAAGGGACAAACTTGTGCATTTTGTAGTGTATGTGGATGTGACTTTTAAGTGGCTCATGGCAGGAAATGCGGCATTCTTAAACATGTGCAAACTAAAAAACACAAGGAGAGTGTCCATTGTGTAGAATGGAACCAGACACTTAACTTCTCGTGTGAACCCCAAAATGTAGATTCTGTGACGAATGCCGAGGCTTCATTTACCTCATTTATTGTAGAGCATAACTTGACTATAAACTGTGCCGACCACACTGGGCCTTTGCATTGCAAAATATTTCCTGATTCTGAAATTGTGCTAACAATATGGGTGTGCCAGCTACAGGTACTGAATTATTGCAACTTTTTGAGGGATGTATTGTAATTCACAATAGCAGAGTGCTAAAATTCTCCTGATTTTTCACTTTTGAAAGTTGGCATGTCTGTGAAAATATGTGACGTAAATGGGAATTCTTTTGATTTAGTTGGCTTAGAAGCTACAATGTTTTACACTGCTTATGGGCCATGGCACTTAGTGTTTGACATAAATTTCAACTTGATGCCTGTACCCATCCTAAGAAAATGGATTTTTAACAGCTGGACAGACAGACAGGCGGACAACGAAGTTATTCTGTAAGGGTTCCGCTCTTGTGGATTGAGATACAGAACCCTTAAAATACGTTAGTAGTGTTTCCTCAGCCACCCTTCCAATTTATTTGCTTCCTATGTCTGACTTATTGCACCACTTCTCACTCCCCTCCCCGATTTTGCCATCACTAGAGAACTGTGCAGATTAGAGAAACGGGACCTACATCTGCACTGCATCCCCAAGGCCTTAATCCACATCTGCAGCTCTGGATATCTATGTTTTGAAAACCAATGTAATCCATTTAGTATGCTAGTAATCTGAAGTTAGATTTGCTCTTGGCCTACTATTTGTATTCAATAAAGTAAGAATATAGAGGCTGATAATGACCACGTATTAATACATCATAGCCTGTCGTATAAACTGAGACAGGATTTCTCTACATTACCATACACACTCTGTAAGCCACTGTACAGTCCATTGCAGAGGGTAACCTGTACTGCTTCTGGGCATTCCCTTTCCTGTTCCACTTGCAAATGCAGCCAAAGAAAAATGACAGTATGCTTTCATACGAGTCCCGATACTTCTAGCTTGTCTTCGCAGTTCGTGTATGGTACGAGATGTGTGAGAAAAGTAATGAGATTGATATTTTATTTACCAAAGGTTTTGTTTTATTCAAACAGCAATATTGGTCCTTTCAAAGTAGTTCCATTCAGCAGCTATAAACTTGGAGAGTGTTGTTCCCTGTCAGGCAGCACTGAAAGGCTTCAGGTAGGGCCTTTAGCATACCGTTCCCATTACTTTGAATTGTCTCCACCATCCCAACATTACATCCTTCTAAGCCATATTTTAATTTTGGGAAAAGAAAAAAAGTCACAAGGCATAAGATCAGGTGAATAGTGGGAGTGTGGAATAACAAGAAGGCCTTGTGAGGTCAAACACTCTGTTATGGAAGTGGCTGCGTGACATGGGGTGTTCTCATGATGCAGCATTCAATTGTCAGCAATGTCCATTCTCACTCGATTTATCCTTTTCCTGAGCCTTTCAAGGACATCTTCATAAAATACTTGGTTGACAGTTTCTACTGGAGGAACGAATTCTTTATACACGATCCCCTTACTGTCAAAAAGGCAAATCTGCAATTTTTGATTTGCACATTTGAGCTTTATTTCATCAAGGAGATGACTCGGTGTGCCACTCCTCACTTTGCCGCTTAGTCACAGGATCATACTCGGAAATCCAGGATTTCATCACCTGCGATCACACGACTGAACCATTCGTCGTCGTTGGCAATCCTCTCGAGATGATCAATGCACACATTTCTTTTATTGCCCTTCCATCCAGTTGTGAGGTTTTTCCGCTCCAGTTTAGCACAAACCCTTCACGTATACAAAACTTTGGTCAAAATTTGATTTATGGTGAAAGTGCATAAGTTTAACAGGTGACACATCATCCTTACTGTTAAACATCAGTCTGATTTCACAAGAGCAGGTACACACTTGACTTTTGCATCAGTTTTTGAAGCTGAATGTCTCCCTGACAAGGGAACCTCCCCATCGCACCCCCCTCAAATTTAGTTATAAGTTGGCACAGTGGATAGGCCTTGAAAAACTGAATGCAGATCAATCGAGAAAACAGGAAGAAGTTGTGTGGAACTATGAAAAAATAAGCAAAATATACAAACCAAGTAGTCAATGTGCAAGATATGCAACATCAACGATTAATTGAACTCAGGAGCGCCATGGTCCCGTGGTTAGCGTGAGCAGCTGCAGAACGAGAGGTCCTAGGTTCAAGTCTCCCTTCCAGCGAAAAGTTTAATTTTTTTATTTTCAGACAGTTATCAACGTTCAGGCACTGACACATAATCAACTTCGCTCTCCAAAATTCCAGGACATGTTCAGATTTGCTTGGCCATAGGCAGGATTTGACGGTCTACACACGGAAAAATTTGAAACATATGTTTTGACAGAGCACAGGGAAAAGTGAGCGACTGCGAAACTGTTGGATTCATTTGTTGCAGTTTATGTGACAAACTCTTATGTTTTCATCACTTTTTTGGGAGTGATTACCACATCCACAAGAAAACCTAAATCGGGCAAGGTAGAAGAATCTTTTTACCCATTCGCCAAGTGTACAAGTTAGATGGGTTGACAACATATTCCTGTCATGTGACGCACATGCCGTCACCAGTGTCGTATAGAATATATCAGGCGTGTTTTCCTGTGGAGGAATTGGTTGACCTATGACCTTGCGATCAAATGTTTTACGGTTCCCACTGGAGAGGCACGTCCTTTCGTCTACTAATCGCACGGTTTTGCGGTGCGGTCGCAAAACACAGACACTAAACTTATTACAGTGAACAGAGACGTCAATGAACGAACGGACAGATCATAACTTTGCGAAAATAAAGAAAGTAAACTTTTCACTCGAAGGAAGACTTGAACAAAGGACCTCTCGTTTCTCATCTCCTCACGCTAACCACGGGACCACGACGCTCCTGATCTCAGACTATCCTTGATGTTGGCTATCTTGCGCATCGACTACTCAGTTTGTATATTTTGCTTATTTTTTTCATAGTTCCACACAACTTCTTCCTGTTTTCTCGATTGATCTGTGTTCAGTTTTTCAAGGCCTATCCACTGTGCCAACTTATAACTAAATCTGAGGGGGGTGCGATGGAGAGGTTCCCTTGTGAGTGAGGTTCATCGTCATTGTGTTCTTGGCCTTCCAAAAATGATTTGTGCTAGCAAAAAACTTATGCTCATGATAAGGAATGTTCCCCATAGGCACCTTTCAACTTTTCAAAGGTAACACACTCATATTCTCCAAGTATAACACGAAACTAGATGGCACAGCATTGCTTTAAATTCCGGTGTTCCATTTTCACAATGCACAACAAAAACACACGTCACTGATGGCACTCCCAAAACTCGTGTGATGGCTGTACGGAGCTGACACTTGGACTGAGCATCTGGAAGATCTAGACAGAGTAAAACAACACAGTGCTGCCAGATTGTTCGCAGTGCTGTCAGTCTCACTACACTTCTCACACACTTCGTATGTAAATTCATTGAATTAGATTCATTCTGCAGCCTGTTGCAAATGCCTGTTCTGTAAACTTTCTCAATAATGTACCGCAACAAGAGCGTCTCCTTCCTTCCAGATATTCCCACTTGAATTCATGTAGCATGTCTGTAATACTTGTTTGTTGGCAGTGCCTACACGGGACAAATCCAGCAATGGACCTGTGTATTGATTCGATGTTCTCAGTTAATCTGACACGGTGGGGATCCCAAACATTTCAGCGGTACTAAAGGAAGGGTCAGACAAGTGTTCTGTACACAATCTCCTTAATAGGTGAACTAAAATTTCCTATAATTCTCCCAACAGTCTGAAGTCGTCCTGTTGTCTTCCCTACTATTGACCTTAGGGCTCATTCCATTTTGTGCCAATTTGCAGTGTCTTGCCTATATGTTGAATAGATGTTATTCTGTCAGGCAGCACTCCACTGGTACTGTACAATCATCCTGCATGTCCCTTCAGTCACTCAACGGTGACAAATTCCCCTGCACTGCACTATTGTCATCAAACAGTTGTAGATCGCTCCCCAACCTTTTTATCAGATCATTTATGTACGAGATCTGTTCGAAAAATTCCGGAAGTTTGTAATTTCGTACCAGTGGTGTGTTCGAGCAAAATGCGGTTGGCATCCGTGCACCCTCCTGTGTTCAATGTGTAACTGCTGGAAATTTCAGTGTTCTGTGTCTCCTAGTTATTGTTCAGTGCTCTGTTGAGTAGAACTTTGTCGCACAGTTTGGGAATTTCGAGATGGCAGAGTTAGAGAAGCAATGCGTCTACAGTAAATTTTGTGTGAAACTCAAGAAAACGTTTACAGAAACACACCAAAATCGTGCAGGAAGCCTATGGTGATGAATGCTTAAGCCCTACTCAGTGTTACAAATGGTTCACACAGTTTAAAAATAGTCAGATGAAAGTTAAAGATGGCCATCATTTGTGATGCCCTTCCACATCTACCACCAGGTCACATGCTAAACAAGCAACTCTACCAAGGAATTTTAGCACATTAGAAGGATGCTGTACACAGGAAGAAGTGTGAATTTTAAAAAGAACAATTGGGTGTCACATCATGACGATGTGCTGGCTCACGCATCGCTCCTTGTCCGCAGCTATCTGGCAAAACTTCTGACTCCCATTGTGACCCATCAATTCAATTCTCCAGACTTACCCCCAGAAGACTTTCTCCTGTTTCCCAAACTTAATACTACATTGAAAGGACATCGTTTCCAAACCTTAGAAGAGACTTTGGACAATGTGATAAGGCCTACTCATTATCCCAGACATGTGTTCCAGGAGCTTTCCAAAAATAGAAGAAATGGAAGTAACTGTGTATTGCTGGTAGAGGTAAATATTTTGAGAGGGACAGTGCTTAAAATGTAGTCCAATGAGTAATAAAGATACAAGCAAAGTTCACTTTTTAACACACCTTGTACTTGTAAAACTAACCCGGGCAGCGTCGTTAATTATATGCTGAACATTATCTATGTCTTTTGTGATTCACACGAAAGAGTCAGAATGTGAAGAGAAGATTTCAGCAGATTGAGTGTCCTAGAACAGCCTTTGCATCAATATCACAATGTTGCTCTGTTTAGCCCTAGCTTAAGTCAGCAACCCATCTACCATCTCCAAGAACCTGCACATTGCAGCCAGTATAGTGGTCCTTGATACCAAATGCACATTAATCTTCTTCTTCATCATCAGTCTTTCAATTAGTTGTTAGCTCTCCATCTGGCTATATTAGAAGCTTGTGAGATGGGATCACTATGCCAGAGCTTGTAGGTGGAGTAGTCAGACAGTGGCTTTCTGTCAGGTGGTCACTGTGACGTATCACGATAGTGGTATAATCATTGTCTGCAGGGCAGATGATTGCTCAAGATCTATTCTGATGATGTGAATGACTATCCTCTCTTCTGAGAGGTAAGTGTCCTTAGGAAGTGCAACATAACCTCCAGACCCTACTGTAATCATTAGGCCAATCCCAGAACCTGTCCCCCGAGTCCGTCTCCCTTCTCACCCCGAAGACAACCTGTACGTAAGCCTTTTGCTTGGTCCCCAAAAACCTCAAACTGACAATCTCGGACACCTGACTGTTGCTGGTTGTTGTGCTCCTACAGAAAGACCAATACCTCCAACAAATTGCGTGAAGCCTAATGCCTCACATCAGTGATCAGAAAGTGTCCGGACACCTGGCTGAAAATAACTTAAAAGTTCGTGGCGCCCTCCATCGGTAATGATGAATTCAGTATGGTGTTGGCCCACCCTTAGCCCTGATGACAGCTTCCACTCTCACAGGCATATGTTCAATCAGGTCCTGGAAGGTTCCTTGTGGAATGGCAACTCATTCGTCACGGAGTGCTGCCCTGAGGAGAGGTATCGATGTCAGTGAGTGAGGCCAGGCACGAAGTCAGTGTTCCAAAACATCCCAAAGGTGTTGTATAGGATTCAGGTCAGGACTCTGTGCAGGCCAGTCCATTACAGGGATGTTAATGTCGTGTAACCATTCTGCCACAGGCCACTCCTTATGAACAGGTGCTCGATCGTGTAGGAAGACGCAGGTGCCATCCCAGAATTTCTCTTCAACTGTGGGAAGCAAGAAGGTGCTTAAAACATCAATGTAGGCCTGGGCCGTGATAGTGCCACCAAAACAACAAGGGGTGCAAGCCCCCTTCAAGAAAAACTCGACCACACCATAACATCGCTGCTTCCGAATTTTACTGTTGGCACTACAACCACTGGCAGATGACGTTCACCAGGTGTTCGTCATACCCATACCAAGCCATCGGATCTCCACATTGTGTGCTGTAATTCGTCACTTCTCACATAGTTTTTCCATTGTTCAATCATCCAATGTTTATGCCCCTTACACCAGGCGAGGCGTCGTTTGGCACTCAGCAGTGTGATGTGTGGCTTATGAGCAGCCGCTCGACTATGAACTCAAAGTTTACTCACCCCCCTCCCCTAACTGTCATAGTACTTGCAGTGGATCCTGACGTAGTCTGGAATTCCTGTGAGATGGTTGGGATAGGTGTCTGCCTATTACACATTATGACCCTCTTCAACTGTCAGCGGTCTCTGTCAGTCAACAGACAAGGTCGGCCTGTGCGCTTTTGTGCTGTACGTGCCCCTTCATGTTTCCAGTTCACTATCACACCGGAAATAGTGGACCCAGGGATGTTTAGGAGTGTGGAAATATCGCGTACAGCCGTATGACACAAGTGACACCCACTCACCTGACCCCGTTCGAAGATCCACGAGTTCCTTGGGTGCCCCATTCTGCACTCTTACAATGTCTAATGGCTGCTGAGGTCACTGATATGGAATACCTGGCAGTAGGTGGCAGCAGAATGCACTTAATAGGAAAAATGTATGTTTTTGGGAGTGTCTGGATACTTTTGATCACATATTGTATGTTCCTGGAAGTGCTAAAGAGCTTTTACACCGTGTGGCCAAACCATAAGTGTGTCATTAGCATAACGATAAAATGATGGATGAAGGGAGCCAAATTTAAAGTGCATTCTTCAGAATGTTTCATAAAACAGTTTTCCATTGCTGGAGACAACAAGAGAACCCATAGCCATTCCGTCTGTCATTTCATAAAATTTACCGCTATACAAGAAATAAGTGGTCATAATAACATGTTGGAACAACTTTATTGTTTCAGGAGGAAAATGCTCTGCCAGCAGTTTGTGTGTCCTCCATAGAAACTTTTGTAAATAGTGAGACCACATCCAGACTGACTAAAATATCATTTGGGCCAACTCTGATCTGTTTAATTTTCTCAATGAACATTAGAGAGTTTTTGATGTGATGTTCACAGTGGCCCACTGACAAAGTCGTCAACCGAGTCAAATATTTAGTCAGCCTGTAGGTAGAACAACCAATGATGGTAACATTTGGCCTCATTGAAATACCTTTGTTGTGGACTTCAGGTGATCCGTGCAGCCTAGGTGTTCTCGGAGCTCGTGCTCTTATAATTTTTGATGACGTCCTCTGGTAGACTAGAATTCTTCAGTAGCTGCACCACTTTCCGGCTGTACAGCAGAGTTGCATCCTATTTTAGGCATTTGTACATGCTATCTTACAACAATAATGTCACTTTGCTGTTATATTCAGTGGTATTAAGAACAGCCATCGCATTTTCCTTGTCGGCCACAAAATCTTCGTCTTTCTGCAGTACACGGAGGCCCCCCCCCCCCCCCCCCTCTCTCTCTCTCTCTCTCACTCTCTCTCTCTCTCTCTCTCTCTCTGTCTCTCTCTCTCTGTCTCAGTTTCAGATGTCCTGGTACAACAAAAGTCGGATGGATGTCTCGGCCACTCGGTGCACCCCAAGCCAATGCACACTGATTTGTATCTTAGCAACCAGAGTTTTTACCACACAGTCCAGAAGAGAACAGCTTTAAATGCACTGAAACTTCCTGGCAGATATCAGCGCACACTCCCCTACAGAGCGAAAATCTCATTGTTTAAATATACTGTTCCACAGAGCAAATACTGTTTCTGATGAGCACCACTTGGATGCCAAAATTAATCATCTGAAGTGTGTGTTCCACAAGAATGGCTATGGGTCATACAATATCAGTTCAGCATTCTCCAAGAAAAGGAAACATGAAGATGGTGAACATTCACGTGATAAGCCACCGATTGCATTCCTTCACTTTTGTGGCACTACAGGCAGCAAAATAATCAGAGTTCTAGAAAGAAGAGGTATCAGATCTGTTTTCTGATCTCCTAAGAAGATAAAGCAGGTACTATGCCCTGTTAAGTACAATCTTTGCCTCAGGATTCCTGGAATTTAAAACATCCCATGTAAGTGCAGAAGTAATTACATTGGTCAGTCCATCCACACCGTTTTTGACCACTGTGTGGAACATAAGTGGCATATTAAAACCCGAGCCCTGGAGAAATCTGCATCTGTTGAACACAGCCTCACTGTTCGACGAAACAAAAGTTTTGTCCCAGGCTCCCACATACTGGGACTTTGTAGAAATAAGAATTTTGAGAAAACCTTCATCTATGATGGTAGATGTAATTTTAGCGGTGCGTGGAAGGGAGCTCTCAGTGCAGAGAAGAGCCAGAGATATTCGTCACAACATTTATGCTACGGTGGGAGCGGTGTGCCACAGTGTAGACATTGACACCATCTGGGACAGCATGACATAACTACTGACCAATCAGAATCTGTCTTTGGGCTATATAAGGCTAACACAGCAGCAGTTTTGACAGTCAGTTGCTCCTGATGAAGACGACGGTGGAAATTGTCGAAAGCGTGAGGATTTACTCTGAACTTATGGGGAAAGAAGTTCGAGACTGTTTTGTACAACAGTCCCATCGCGAAAGACGTTGTGCTCGAGTGCACTGTTTTCCACATCCCTCCAACACACTTTATACACTGTCCACGGCTAGTGCTGCCAGCTGCTGTCTGATTGGTTGTTGCAGATAAACATCAAACCTAGTTTCATCTACATCTACATACATACTCCGCAATCCTCCATACGGTGCGTGGCGGAGGGTACCTCGTACCGCAACTAGCACCTTCTCTCCCTGTTCCACTCCCAAAGAGAACGAGTGAAAAATGACTGCCTATATGCCTCTGTACGAGCCCTAATCTCTCTTACCTTTTCTTTGTGATCTTTCCGCAAAATGTAAGTTGGCTGCAATAAAGTTGTACTGCAGTCAGCCTCAAATGCTGGTTCTCTAAATTTCCTCAGTAGCGATTCACGAAAAGAACGCCTCCTTTCCTCTAGAGACTCCCACCCGAGTTCCTGAAGCATTTCCGTAACACTCGCGTGATGATCAGTAACAAATCAAGCAGCCCGCCTCTGAATTGCTTCTATGTCCTCCCTCAATCCGACCTGATCGGGATCCCAAACGTTCGAGCAGTAATCGAGAATACGTCGTATTAGTGTTTTATAAGCGGTCTCCTTTACAGACGAACCACATCTTCCCAAAATTCTACTAATGAACCGAAGACGACTATCCGCCTTCCCCACAACTGCCATTACGTGCTTGTCCCACTTCATATCGCCCTGCAATGTTACGCCCAAATATTTAATCGACGTGACTGTGTCAAACGCTGCACTACTAATGGAGTATTCAAACATTACGGGATTTCCTATTCATCTGCATTAATTTACATTTATCTATATCAAGAGTTAGCTGCCATTCTTTACACCAATCACAAGTCCTGTCCAAGTCATCTTGTATCCTCCTACAGTCACTCAATGACGACACCTTCCCGTACACCACAGCATCATCAGCAAACAGCCGCACAGTGCTATCCACCCTATCCAAAAGACCATTTATGTAGATAGGAAACAACAGCGGACCTACCACACTTCCCTGGGGCACTCCAGATGACACCCTCACCTCCGATGAACACTCACCATCGAGGATAATGTACTGGGTTCTATTACTTAAGAAGTCTTCGAGCCACTCACATACTTGGGAACCAATCCCATATGCTCGTACGTTAGTTAGGAATCTGCAGCGGGTCACAGAGTCAAACGCTTTCCGGAAGTCAAGGAATATGGCATCCGTCTGATACCCTTCATCCACGGTCGCAAGATTTCATGTGAAAAAAGGGCTAGTTGCGTTTTGCAGGAGCGATGCTTTCTAAAGCCGTGCTGATGCGTGGACAGCAACTTCTGTCTCAAGGAAATTCATTATATTCGAACTGAGAATATGTTCGAGAATCCTGCAACAAACCGATTTTAAGGAAATCATCGGTCTGTAATTTTGAGGCTCCATCCTTCTACCCTTCTTATATACAGGCGTCACCTGCGCTTTTTTCCAGTCGCTCGGGACTTTACGTTGGACAAGAGATCGCGATAAATGCAAGCTAAGTAAGGAGGCAATGCAGTAGGGGCAAGAGATTCGCGATAAATGCAAGCTAAGTAAGGAGGCAATGCAGTAGAGTACTCTCTGTAAAACCGAATTGGAGTCCCATCAGGACCTGGCGATTTATTTATTTTCAACCCATTCAGCTGCTTCACAACCCCAGGGATGTCTATCACTATGTCCTCCATACGGGAATCTGTACGAGACTCAAATGGCGGTATGTTTGTACGATCCTCCTGCGTGAAAAATTTCTCAAATGCTAAATTTAAAATTTCAGCTTTCATTTTGCTGTCTTCCGTTGCCAGGCCAGACTGATCAGTGAGTGACTGGATGGAAGCCTTCGACCCACTTACCAATTTTACGTGAGACCAGAATTTCCTTGGGTTTTCAGCAAGATCTTTTTGCTAAGGTATGACGGTGGTAGTGGTCGTACGCTTCACGCATCGCTCTTTTTACAGCACCACGAATCTCTACCAACTTTTGCCTGTCCTCATTCTCCCGATCTTTCCTGTACCGCGAGTGCAACTGCCTTTGCTTCCTGAGCATTCTCCGAATTCTGCTGTTAAACCACGGTGAGTCTTTTCCGTCCGTAATCCACTTTTTCAGCACATACTTCTCCAATGTGTGATTTACAATGTGTTTAAAATTTGCCCATAATTAATAATTAGTTTGGTAGACACTTTAATGAGACTGGATAGTGTGTTTCTCCTTTGACAGTAAGATACATTAAAAAAATCTGCAGCACAGCATAGCAACCCGAGGGAACCTACCTAGCATCCCAGACCTATTTTCTGGTTCTGGTTCAGTGATAATATCTTCATGATTTGGACTGAGGGCCAAGACACCCTGCCCCCACCGTCCACAACCCAAACACCTTATCTCCTGTCCTCTTCACCTAGCTCTTATCAACCCAATATGCTATCTTCCTGGACACTTACCTCCAACTCTTCAATGGGTCCTCCCACAACTCTGTCCACCCATTAAGCCACCAACAGTACTTTCATTTCAACAGCTGTCATTGTGAATTGTGGTTTATTAGTCTCATAACGTACATAATCTAAATCATTTGATTCAGGTACAGGAGACACATCAAAATTTTGGTAAAGTTTTACCGTATACATACAACACCTGATTATAGCAAATGGTACCGTAACAATAATACAATATAAAAATACACATACAATTAAAAAAAACTAACAATTAATTACAACTGATTTTAACAAATGGTATCATAATAATAATACAGTTTTACCAAACGAAACCGCTGGCACCTCGATAGGTAAGTCTTTCCGCTCCCGGGATTGGAATGACTCCTTACCCTCTCCCTTAAAACCCACATCCTTTCGTCTTTCTCTCTCCTTCCCTCTTTCCTGATGAGGCAACAGTTTGTTGTGAAAGCTTGAATTTTGTGTGTATGTTTGTGTATGTTTGTGTTTGTTTGTGTGTCTATCGACGTGCCAGCGGTTTCGTTTGGTAAGTCACATCATCTTTGTTTTTAGATATATTTTTCCCACGTGGAATGTTTCCCTCTATTAATTTATAATAATACAGTTTTGTTACACATACAATAAAAGGTTAACAATTAATTACCCTTTGCTCAAATTATCATCTCATCCTCTATGAATTATTCTACTGAATAGTAGCATTTCTCCCACAGAATCTGCTGTAGCCTTATTTTTAGACTCTGTGGCTTTATATTAAATATATTTTTGCCCATTAGCTTGTTATGTATTGTCATCCCCATATACTGTGGAGTTCATGCATATAATTTCAAATGGTGTGTGGGTAACATAAAATTATTTTTATTTCTTGTGTTGTATGTGTGGTTAAAATGATTTTCCTCAAATAATTTTTGTCTGCTGTGTACAAAGATTATAATTTCATAAATGTATATGGTGGGAACTGTTAGGATTTGCAAGTTCCGAAATAATGGGCGACAAGATTCTGTTTGTTGTGCACTACACATGTATCTTATAATTTTCTGTTGCAGTTTCAGTATTCGAGATACACTACTTGAATTTCCCCAGAAAATGATACCATACCTAATGACAGATTCAAAATAACTATGATATGCTATTTTTCGTGTACTCGTGTCAGTAGAGTTTGCTAGTATTTGCATTGTAAATGCAAAGCTGCTTAGTTTATTTGATAGGAACTCAGTATGTGTACTCCAGTTTAAGTTGTTGTCCACATTTAGTCCTAGGAATTTGACCGTGTTAACTTCTTCCATAAGATGATTGTGATGATGTATTTTAAGATCCACACATTTCAAATGTTTGGTTTTGAAATGTACCATATTGGTTTTTGCAATGTTCAGTTTCAAGCCATACCTTACACACAAAAAAATTGCTTCCATAAAACCTGGCCACCTGTGGACAGTGTATCTGCAGTGAAGAGAACTCCATCCCCAGTGTACTGAAGGTCTCATAAGGACCTTCACATAGGAGCTTACCCTCGAAACCTAGTTTGCAAACAGATTTCCCGTGCCTTATTTTCACACACACTTAATCCTCCCATCAGTCCCAAGAATCAGCCTCAAAGGAGCATCTCGCTCATCACCTGTGACATCTCTCACATAACTGAGCCTCATGTGACAAAACAGGACCTCCCCCCTCCCCTCCCTCCAATATTAATCCCACTAGAAATGACCGTGCTTGTGTAATGAAAGTGGAGGTAGCCTGGTATGTATGCCCTGATACCTCGTGTGCGTATGTTTGTGGGTGTAACGGAAACCAAGAATATTTTTCACCAGATTAATTGAATCAGGTTGAAATAACTAAAACACACAAACACACACACACACACACACACACACACACACACACACACACAAAAGCAAGGCTCAGAAAACCAGAACATGATGAGCACTGACATTTTCATAAATGTAAATTGTCATGCTTCCAAATCACAAGTTTCTCCCTACCAAACATACACTGGCTATTCATGATAGTCTGCTGCTTGCTATCTTAATCACAGACATCTACATCTACACTCATGGTGGAGGGTACATCGCCTTGTACCAGTTATTAGGGTTTCTTCCTATTCCATTCATGTTGTGTACATAGTTCCGCATAGTCAGTGCGTACACAACTTTTCCACTAGAGCACGCCCCACTAAGCACAACAGCGCAGGCGCAGCACTCGTCCGTCTCCGCACTATGAGATAGCGCTGCCATAGAGACGGACCAAATTCTGCTTCCGCCGATCCGTGTATTAATATGTAACGCAGCCAATGAGATTGCTGCTAACGTAGAACCTTTTCTCCTCGCGGATCACAATCGCACAGTGATACATGAACGCGCGAGGTATTATGACGAGTGTACAGACCTCAGATTCGTCAGTCTGCATTTGTCTGCACCAGTCTGTGCGAGTCTACATTAGTCTGTACCAGTCTGCATTTGTCTGCCCCAGTCTGTTCCAATTTATAGTCAAGTTTCAGTCTGCGCCTAATAAGATTACCATATTCCTCTACATAGCCATGAAGATAAATGTATAGACACTTTTGTCAAGTATCAGAGATATATGTGAGAAGAAGATTAACGTACCAATACCAAAGGAACTTCAGATTGTCAATTTTGGTCACCATCAATCTGCTACTCTAAGCATGCAAGTGGCATTTGTAACGTCTGACCTAACGGCAGAAGATAAACACGCCACGATAAGACCACGAGACATATTGCTGACACTCTCTTACTTCGTTAGAGCGACGAGTCAAATAATCTGATGGTGTGTGTATTGAAGGTCTTACAGTACACATACCACAATTCATGTTTGGAGCTTGTGAAGGGAGATTGTTTAAATGCCTTTGTGCGTGCAGTAATTGTTCTAATCTTATCTTCATGATCCCTGTGTGAGCGATATGTAGGGGGTTTTAGTATATCGCTAGCTTAATTGTTTAAAGCCGGTTCTTGAACCTTCGTTAACAGACTTCCTCAGGATAGTTTATGTCTATTCAAGAGTATCTGATTTCAGTTCCTTCAGTATCTCTGTGACACTCTCCCATAGATTAAACAAACCTGTCACCATTTGTGTATATGTTCCATATCCACTGTTAGTCCTATCTGGTATGGGTCCAACACACTTGAGCAATGTTTTAGGGTGGGTTGCAAGAGTGATTTGTAAGCAACCTCTTTAGTAGGCTGATGATTGCACTTTTCCAGCATTCTGCCAGTAAAGTGTTACACGCAAATATTTGTATGAGTTGCCCAATTCCAACAGTGACTGACTGATATTATAGACATAGGATACTATTATTATTTTCAGCCAAAATGGCTATGTTTTTGCACCGTGACTGTGTGGGATAGTTGTTTATTTCAAGTTTCTGCTACCAGTATATTGTAAATAAGCTTCCTACTTAGGTGGTTGTTGGTGGTGAAGCTGATTTTTACTTCTGCGTTTTGGAATAGTCTTGCTAATTTGTCAGATAGTATTCCAAGATATGGCATTTTTACATATTTGACTGCTGGGGCACTGTCAGTTGTAAGTGTAGTTTGAAAGTGACTGGTAGCAGAAACTTGAAATAAATAATAGGATACTATGTTTTTTTCATTTTGTGAATTGCAAAATTTTACATTTCTGAACATTTAGAGCAAGTTGTACAGTGCAACAAATGTATTTTCCCAACATACAGCAATAATCCACAGAAGAATTGGCACAAAAACAAGGCAGTGTGCAAGTACAGAAAATAATACTAGCAAACTCCACAAATTATTCACATTTGTGCAATAAGAGCGAATAAAAAAAATAGACTGTAGACATTATATATACAATGAGGATTAGAACAGGATAGTGGGCTTGCAAAATGTAACATATGCATTAGCAATTCATTTAATGAATGAAACTGATTTTAATTCTGAAAGTTACTGGAAAATGCTGTTGAAGTTAAGTGCAATTTCAAGTACTTGATACACAGTGTCAATTAAAAATTTTCACAACTTTAACACAAATAATAATTTTTATCCAAAAGTCTCTCCAGTTATGGTTCGAATGGGTCAAGCTTTCCTAGCCTGTATAAAGTCATTTTTCACTGAACAGATGCTTTTGGCTTGTTGTCATCGGCATTTTTGGTCCATAATCCATGAGCGTGCAGTCCAGAAATTATCATAGTCGTGCTAATCTTGATCATAGGGGCCATTTGTTGATGCAGCAGAAACACAGTGTTTGTAGAATCTTCTCAAGTAGTGTATTTGCTACTGGCTAGATAGGTAAGACATCTTTAATGCAGTTAAGACCTTGTTAGACATTCAGTCACACTTTTGAATTAGCTATTTATCATTTGATCTCAGTTCTGGACATTTCAGAGTAAATGTACGTTAATAGATTTATAATTTTTATTTCACAATCTGTGGTAGGCTCCAAACATTCCATAATGTTCACAGTAGTTACCATACGCTCACTGTAGTCGTGCAGTGATCAGCACTTCGTACATTGTAGATCAATGTCCTGAATATCAGTTTGTGGTGAGAAAATGCATTAATATATTTGTAGTTTAGTCTGACAGTCTGCAGTACACCATATGGTCCTTGCGGTTCACATTGGATACCGCACACACGTAGCATTCCCACAGCTCGGTGACATTCACATTGTAGTTTTAAGATAAATGTTCTGAATATCAGTTCACAATGTGAGAGCTTCGGTATTCGTTTCATTGCCCATGGTACACACAAAAATCGAAATACACCACTGATAGAACAGTCTTTTAACATTGGCAAGGAGACAGTACACTCACACTCCAGCAGCAAGACAATCATCACCCATTCTCACTCTATAGAGACTGTTGTTGTTTAACTATTAATGTATCAATATGTTTCTTCAGTTGTACGATTCTCACTTACTGTAACACTGAGTACAGCAATCTACAGTTTCATACCTAACTAAAATGTCACATTATCATGTTCACGGAAAATAATTTTAAATAACATGTTAATAAATGAGCAAGCATGCGGCAGGAAAAAAAAAACTGAAATAACAATTCCAGGCATAGCAGCTCTATGATGTAAACAGAAACCAAGTTGCACAAAAAATATAAAGTTACAAAATCAATACTAAAATAAATTTTCCAGTGGAAGAAAAAAAAACATGAAACAAGAAAAGAAGAACCACCAAGAGAAAGGAAAAAAAATTGTACTGTGTCATAGTGTTACCTTCACACACTCAGTATCACTGTGGACTGGAACAGCTGAACCATCTCCTTTACCATGGGTTTGATTATCTATCATTGTGGCCAGAAATGAGGGACATCCTACCCAAGAACCTTCCCGCTCCACGTAGGGTGGCATTCCTTCACCCATCCGATCCAAACAACATCCTGGTCCGTCCCTATGCTGCTCGCTCTCAGCCTCTTACCACAGGGATCATATTCTCATCCGTTGCCCTATCCTTCCTAGTTTTCTGGTTCATTGGTTCATAGTACAGGTTGATACTTGCAAAGAAGAAATAGCAACCAGCCACTGTTAATAATGCTATTTACTTACACAAATAGTACTGTCACTGGTTTCGGAACAACAGTTTCTTCTTCAGATGGCTGTTCATGTTTTGATAAATATTTGTTGTTGTTTACATTAGTTTTCGGCTGATTATTCCCCCTAGAGGTGAAAGTTCCACCCCGTAAGTTCCCTGGGGTGGCACAGCCCTACTGAACTGTAACTCTGTCTAGTAATTAATGAAAACAATGTGAACAAGTCTTTAAGGTAGAAGTCTCTATCGTGACAACTGTCCGACCAACTCGCCCAACTTTAATCCTCTAGAAAGGTCAGGTGGTGATTGAAACAGTGGGACAAGTGTAGCAATCAGCATCCCCACAATTTTGTAGCTCCAAGTGTTCTAATCAAATGGCTGCACTCATCCTCATCAAATTGAGGCCAGGCTACAGGTGGTATTACACAGTATTAGCTTGATGTCTTCCAGGGGTGCCAAATTTTTTTGCCCAGTGTACTTATTTAATGTAATCTAGGTATTTATGGCTCCTCTTCATTTTAGTCAGTACTCCCTTTGCACTACATTCGTACGTCTCATCTGCTTTAATATACTGGGTTTCAGCATTAGTCATTCCGTATAATATAATTACCATATTTACTCGAATCTAAGCCGCACTTTTTTTCCGGTTTTTGTAATCCAAAAAACCGCCTGCAGCTTAGAATCGAGTGCAAAGTAAGCGGAAGTTCTGAAAAATGTCGGTAGGTGTCGCCACAACTAACTTCTGCCATCAAATTCATGTAGCACACCACAGGTATGCTTTGCTGGCACAAAGATAAATACTGGCGCCAAAACCTCTGTGTCAGTAAATAAATTAAAAGAAAAGGTAGAAGAATGTAAACATTATGCCATGTATTCTTTCGTGTTTGCTGCTATCTCATTTAAATTCTATCTGCCTAATAAACTACGAAACTAGGGTGAGACAACAGCAAACACGGAAGAATATATGTATCATGTCATGTTTACATTCGTATTATTCTTATGCTGAATAGTGATAGTCAGAAATGAAGCACGGTAACTGACTAGATTTTTAAATCTAAGATGACTCTAATTTCTGTGCAGAATGTAATGTACTAAAGACGCGTCTGCAAAGATTTTCAAACGGAGAAAATTTTTCGCTAAACTCTCGTTCAGAACATCATCTATCATATGCAGTCTATTATTTGGTTCTTGTTGATCATTATCAAAGAAAGCAGCAGCGTAAGTAACAACAAATAGCAGTCTCTTGCCATTGTTTCGCTTATGAGACAATTCCTCTTTTTTTATTGTAAGCAGCGGTAGCGCGCACAAAAGCAAGCCATGCTGCGAGCGGCGACAGGCCGTAAACACTCATTATCAGAATGCGACAAACAATGCACGACACAGTACAGTAATGCATTTTCAGCTTAGAATGACATAAACACCTATAACAAAGAGAACAGCACTTATCAGATCAAAGCAAAATAAGCAATCGATTCAAACCAGACGAAGCACGTGAAAAAGGACAGACGGAGCGCCTGACACATAGCAATGGCTACTTGGTAAAGCTTAACTGTTAAGCTTACTACTCGAACCAAATTTACTGGAGCTGTATCTTCATCCATTCGACTTCAATTGTGTTTCACGTTACAATGGACCAATTTTTTTTTTCAATTTGGAGGGGCGGTCTAAAACTTTTTTCTCGCCTTGAATTTCGAGTCTAAAATTTCAGGAGCGGCTTAGATTCGGGAAAAAATTTTTTTTTTCCTTGATTTCGAGCCTCATTTGTCAGGTGCGGCTTAGATTCGAGTGCGGCTTAGATTTGAGTAAATACGGTAAACACTCTTGAGCATGTACACCTCGAATAATTTGTCGTGGCCATGTTTGCTACATTTGGAAACCTGGACCCCGTGTGATGTGCATATAGTGGGTTGGTGCATAAGTTTGTAGCGTTTTTCCATAAGTTTAGTAAACACGAGAGATACACATGACAGGGACTTTAGTCACCAATAATATAGTCTGCTTAACTATTTACAAGAGTCTGCCAACAGTGGAGTAACTTTTCAGTTTTGCGACTGTAGAAATCACACGATTTTGAGGTGAAGTAGTAGTGGAGCCATGTTCAGAGTGTATTTTCATCCGGAGAGGGAGCCCCTTGAAGTTTGTTTGATAGAGAGTGTAAAAGGCGACAATCTGACAGCATAATATCAGGTGAATAAGCTGGGTGCAAAATGACTTCCCAACCCAACTCCTGTATATAGTTTTTTGTCAGTCTGGCAGATTACGGGTGGGCTTTATCGCAGAGTAGCATCACGTCACGCAATCTTCCTGGTCATTGTTCTTGAATTGCATCTGCAAGATGTCTCAGTTGTCAACAATAAATGCCAGCAGTGATGGTTACACCTCGGGGAAGCAATTCGTAGTACACTACACCATCGCTGTTCCGTCAGGTGCATAACATTGTGTCTTGTGGATGTCCACGGCTCTTTCTACAGGTAGTTGCTGCTTTGTTTGGGCTCAGTCATTCCTTTCTTGTCCTTATTTTGACAGACACCATTTCTCATCACCAGTAATGATATTGGGTAGGAATGATCAGCATTGTTGACGACCCAATTCATCACGAATAAGCAGAAAAGCACATATGGCTGCATGCTGATTTCTGTGATTTTGGCTTAGAACATGAAATAGCCATAAACCCTATTTTTGAACCTTCCACATTGCGTGCAAATGTCATAAGATGGGACATGATTGTGAAATGATCACAGTTCATCACATTTGCCCTTTCTCGAGTACACTGACACGGATGATTGTGAATTAATACGTTTAAACGAACGTCATCAAACCCTGAAGGTCGTCCTGAATGTGGAGAGTCATTAATATCAAAATGATCTTCTTTAAAGCAAGAAAACCATTTTCTTTCCTTACTCTGTCCAACATCATTATTTCCATACATGTCCTGTGTTAAGTTAGTTTCGCATTTTACTTTTAAGTAACAGTTTTCTGTATGTATAAATGCCTGAAGATGAGTAGAACATACTCAGAATGCATGTTTAATTTAACATAAGTAAAAGTTACTGGAAGCAGAAAAATACAAATAAGTAATTACATCTCGAATAGTTTACTGTTGTCCTGGATAATATAATGCAACTTGAGACTTTTTACTGCAATATTAAAATGACTTTTTTAAAATTGTTTTTGTAAATTTTAAGGGCCGGCCATCGTATTCCACCCGGAAACTGAGAGAGTCGTGTGGTTTTGTTCGCAGAAGCGCGCCTGCGGCAAGCACAAGTGCGGGCAGGAGTGCTGTATCGAGCAGGACCACACGTGCCCGCTGGTGTGCAACCACGTGCTGAGCTGCGGCAAGCACCGCTGCGAGGAGCTGTGCCACCGCGGCAACTGCAAGCCCTGCCTGCAGTCCAGTGAGTAGCCCCGGGGCCTCGGGTTGTTCAGGGAGTGGAGGTTAGGGTTTCTCAGTAGGTTGGGTGTCACCTCCAATGGACAGGTATTGACAGAAGTGGCACTAACCTTAAGCACACGCTGGTGAAGTGTGTTCGGACAGCGGATCATGTTCTGTTTTACTGACCTGGGCAGACAGTCTTAGTAGTAACCTCAGACTTTTTGCAGATGTAGTTATCAGTGAGAGCTGTCTGAAAAGTTTGCAGCCTCGCCTAGAGATGACGGCACTACTCGCATGATTTCCCCCCCATCATCACGGTATGGGATCCTTACCAGGTAGGCTTGACGGAGGACATTGAAAAAGTGCAAAGGAGGGCAGCCCGTTTCGTGTTATCGCACCACAGGGGTGAGAGGGGAGAGGGTTTTGGAGCGTATACTGTATTCAAACATTATGAATCACCTCGAAGGGAATGATCTATTGATACGTAATCAGCACGGTTTCAGAAAACATCGTTCTTGTGCAACGCAGCTGGCTCTTTATTCGCACGAAGTAATGGCCACTATCGACAGGGGATCACAAGTTGATTCCGTGTTTCTGGATTTCCGGAAGGCTTTTGACACCGTTCCTCACAAGCGACTTCTAATCAAGCTCCGGGCCTATGGGGTATCGTCTCAGTTGTGTGACTGGATTCGTGATTTCCTGTCAGGAAGGTCGCAGTTCGTAGTAATAGACAGCAAATCATCGAGTAAAACTGAAGTGATATCAGGTGTTCCCCAGGGAAGCGTCCTGGGACCTCTGCTGTTCCTGATCTATATAAATGACCTGGGTGACAATCTGAGCAGTTCTCTTAGGTTGTTCGCAGATGATGCTGTAATTTACCGTCTAGTAAGGTCATCCGAAGACCAGTATCAGTTGCAAAGTGATTTAGAAGCTGTATGGTGTGGTAGGTGGCAGTTGGCGCTAAATAATGAAAAGTGTGAGGTGATCCACGTGAGTTCCAAACGAAATCCATTGGAATTCGATTACTCGATAAAAAAGTACAATTTTCAAGGCTGTCAATTCAACTAAGTACCTGGGTGTTAAAATTACGAACAACTTCAGTTGGAAAGACCACATAGATTATATTGTGGGGAAGGCGAGCCAAAGGTTGCGTTTCATTGGCAGGACACTTAGAAGATGCAACAAGTCCACTAAGGAGACAGCTTACACTACACTCGTTAGTCCTCTGTTAGAATATTGCTGCGCAGTGTGGGATCCTTACCAGGTGGGATTGACGGAGGACATCGAAAGGGTGCAAAGAAAGGTAGCTCGTTTTGTATTATCACGTAATAGGGGAGAGAGTGTGGCAGATATGATACGCGAGTTGGGATGGAAGTCATTAAAGCAAAGACGTTTTTCGCCACAGCGAGATCTATTTACGAAATTTCAGTCACCAACTTTCTGTTCCGAATGCGAAAATATTTTGTTGAGCCCAACCTACATAGGTAGGAATGATCATCAAAATAAAATAAGAGAAATCAGAGCTCGAACAGAAAGGTTTAGGTGTTCGTTTTTCCCGCGTGCTGTTCGGGAGTGGAGTGGTAGAGAGATAGTGTGATTGTGGTTCAATGAACGCTCTGCCAAGCACGTAAATGTGAATTGCAGAGTAATCATGTAGATGTAGAGTGTCACTGATTTGATACGCAAGTTGGGGTGGCACTCACTGAAACAAAGGCAGTTTTCTTTGCAGTGAAATCTATTTACGAAATTTCAATCGCCAACTTTCCCTTCCGAATGTGTAAATATTTTGTTGACACCCACCTACGTAGGGAGAAATGATCATCATAATAAAATAAGAGAAATCAGAGCTTGAACAGAAAGATTTAGGTATTCCTTTTCCTCACAAGCCATTCGAGAGTGGAATGTTAGAGAAGTAATATGAAAATGGTTCGATGAACACTCTGCCAGGCACTTGCAGAGTAACAATATAGATGTAGATGTATTCCAGCCAGCAGACTGTAGGCAGTTGTTTGAAGCTGTGGTGTGTGTGATGTTGAAAATGGAAAAATCAAGTATCATGCAGTGATTAAATTCTTGATAAAAGAAGTTGTAACACTGACCAAAATTCGTTTGCAGCTTGTAAATTTGTGTGGAGGCTATTCACCTTCAATTTCACTAAAAAGAAATGGGTGGCAGAGTTTAAACGTGGCTGTCGAGGACGATCCGCGCAAAGGATGTCCAAACAATGCAAGCAGATCAAAAATTGTCAGCAAAGTGCACGATATGATTTCGGAAGATCGGCATGTAAAGATGCGTGAAATTGCTGTTGCTATAGACATATCAAAGGAACGTGTTGGTCACATCTTGCACTATCTTTGAGCAAGATAGGTGGCACGTTTTCTCACTGCGGTCACTAATAAGTTCACACAACACTTTCTCAAAAGTGCTTGGCACTTTTTTAAGAAAAACAGAAGAAACTCTATGTGTTGATACGTGATAGTGGATGAAACATGGAGTCAATGCTACACTCCCGAATCCAAGCAGTACTCTATGCAGTGGATAGAAGCCAGTTCTTCAGCTGCAAAGGAGGCAAGGACAGTGCCATCGGTGTTTTGGGATGTGGATGGTCGATTGTTGTTCAACTGTCCTGAAAAAGGTAAAATCGTAATGGAAGAATATTGTTCTCAACTTCTAACAAAACTAGATGCAAGCATTAATGAAAACAGACCTGACATAAAGAAGAAAAAAAATTATCTTCCATCAGAACAATGCACCTGTCCACAAAAGCTGTCGGCAATGGGAAAACTGAGGAATTTGCACTATGAAGTGCTGGAACTCCCACCCTATCCTCCAGATTTTTGTGCCAGGGACCTCCGTCTATCCTCAGAACAGAAGAAATTCCTTGTGGGTCAGTGTTTTTCATTCCAGTCAAGAAGCCATTGCAGCTGTGGGTGGGTACTTGGCACCACTTCTGGAGGAACGCTACAGAGAGGGGATCTACATCTACATCTATACTCTGCAAACCATCATGAGGTGCATGGCAGAGGGTATGTCCCACCCTACCAGTTATTGGGCTTTCTTCCCTTTCCAACCACGTGTGGAGTGCAGGGAGAATGATTCTTTGAATGCCTCTGTGGATACAGTAATTATTCTAATACATAGGGGGTTGTAGTAAATTCATAGAGTAATCATTCAAGGTCAGTTCTTGAAACTTTTGATTTTCTCAGGATATTTCACGTCTGTCTTGAAGAGTCTCCCAGTTCAGTTCCTTCAGTATCTCTGTGACACTCTCCCATGGATCATAAAAACCTGTGACAATTTGTGCTTCCCTTCTGTGTGTTCATTCGATATCCCCTGTTAGTCCTATCTGGTATGGGTCCCACACACTTGAGCAACATTGTAGAGTGGGTCTCGTGAGTGATTTGTAAGCAATTGTAACCAATCTCTTTTGTAGACTGATTGCCCTTCCCCTCTATTCCACCAATAAACCGAAGTCTACCTCATGCTTTACCCACAACTGAACCTATGTGATCATTCCATTCCATTTCATATCCCTACAAAGTGTTACACCGAGATATTTGCATGAGTTGGCCAATTCCAGCAGTGACTCATTAATATTATAGTCATAAGACACTACAGTTTTTTTAGTTTTGTGAAGTGTAAAATTTTACATTTCTGAACATTTAGCGCAAGTTGTCAATCTCTGCACTATGTTGAAATCTTGTCAGGAGTTGGTTAAATATTTATGCAGCTTCTCTCTTCATTATAGGTAATTGCATCATCTTCAAAAAGCCTGATTTTACTATTAATATACAACATGGACAGCAAGGAACCCAACACACTTCCCTGGGGCTGAAGTTACTTCTCAATCTGACAGTGACACTCATCCAAGATAACATGCTGTCGTCAATACAAAAAGTCCTCAGTTCTGTCACAAATTTCACTTGATACCTCATATGATCATACTTTTGACAATAAGCATAGGTGTGGTACTGAATCAGATGCTTTTGGGAAACCGGGAAATACTGCATCTACCTGGTTGACTTGATCCTTAGCTTTTAGTATGTCATGCGAGAAAAGTGAGAGTTGCATTTCACATGATTGATGTTTTCGGAATCTATGCTGGTTGGCATTGAGGAGGTCATTCTGTTGAAGATATCTCATTATGCTTGAGCTCGGAATATGTTCTAAGATTATGCAACAAATTGGTATCAGGGATATTGGATGGTAGTTATGTGGATCACTTCTGCCACCCTAGATGGCAATGATCTGTGCTTTTTTTCCTCCCCCAAGAGCTGGGCACAGTTCATTGTTTGAGGGATCTACGATAAATTATTGTTAGAAGAGGGGCTAACTCAGCTCCAAATTCACTAAAAAACTTATAGGGATTCCATAGGGCTACGATGTTTTCAGCTGTTTCTCAACATATCTGACACTAATACTCATTTTGTTCAGCTTTCCGATGGTATGAGGATTAAATTGGGGCAATTCTCATGGGTTTCCCTTTGGAAAAAATTGAGGTATGCATTTCAGCTTTTTCTTTGTTTCCCTCACTTTCAGTTCATGTCTCATTCATTACATTCAATCAGAATGTCTTTGGGTTCTGAGAAAGGTCACGTGACAATATTCTGCTGTGGTAGTCATTGAAGGCATCATGCATGGCTCTCTTGACAGCCAAACACGTTTCATTCAGCATTTCTGTGTCTATAGTTCCGTGCTTTGTTTTACGTGTATTACGGAGTAATCAATGTGACGATGGCATTGGAACACTACCCCTGTATAATGGAGTACTGTATCTGGAGAAATATCCATGTATTTTATTTAGCATATGGCATCTAAGTACGAGGGTTGAATGAAAAGTAATGCCTCCACCTTCATTAATTGGATTTGAATGGGAATATTTTAATAAATCAAATGCAGAAATAATCCTTAGAATGTGATCTTTAATTACCAATATTCACTTTTCTACATAACCACAGGCCAATTGGATAAATTTTTGCCAACGATGAACAACTTTTCTGAAGCTGTCAAGGAAGAAGTCGACACTCTGTTTCCACAACCACAGTCTTTACAGTTCTCTCGACGTCTTCATCAGAAGCAAAATGATATCCCTGCAGATCGTCTTTCATTATATCGGAAATCAGGCGGTGCTAAATCAGGACTGTGTGGAAGATGCCTTACGGTGGTGAGATTCGGTCTCCGAAGTTCTGGTGCAGTGGCACCCATCTGCTGTGGGACCCATGCGCAGATCTTCTGATAGCCAAGCAAAACAATAATGTGATGACACGTTCTTGTGAAATGCCGATTGTGCTCGCAATTTCTATTTGCGTGATACAACAATCGTCCTGAATCGATCTGTCAACATTTTGTTAGTGAAACTCTGTGGTTGCTGTCACAGGACGTGCACTTCTTTGTTTGTCATGCAGGTCAGATGTTCCCGCCTCAACATCTTTAAACTTACTCGCCCAGTGATGCACAGTACTCACACCTACACAATCACCATAAACTGTTTTCATTCTCTGATGAATCTCCTTTGGGGTGACACCTTCTGCTGTCAAGAATTCAGTGACTGCACATTGCATTGACCAACCTTCTGCGCAGGGTTCCATACTTCACACTGTAACAACACAACCTTTCAATTCTAAGGCTTTCCACCAACTGGAGCTGTAGAGAAGAGGCTATGGAACAAGCCAGTACATGCTGCATACCAATGCTGCCAACTGTTAAAAAAAGAAGGTGGAGGAATTACTTTTCAGTCAACCCTCATACATTTCGTTGTTGGATTACATTACATTAAATTATTACCAATCACATACAAACATCTAGTGCTTGTATAAATTTGGTGGAATTTTGGGGTTGCCATCAGGAATTCCTCATAGCTCCCTCTGTATGTCCTGGCACTATCTTTTTCCCTATTATGTTGGATAGTCTGCCTCAGTGCAACAGTGTCACATTTTGGCGTTCCCCATTTGAAAAGTAAATCTGCAAGTCGTCCTTATCTGCTCTCATTCGGTGGAGAGTTGACCATATCTTGTAGTGTTGGTGAAAATGATGGACAGCCTCAGTATTACAAGATAATATTTGGCATGGTGCCGGTCATTTTGGAGCTATTCTCTCTTCCAATAATTGACACTAATCCCTGTGAGGTTATTTGCAAGTGCAAGAGAGGGATGCCTTGAACATAGCCTGTGGATTCCGAAATCAGGAATGTCAGAAGTCCAGAGTTTGCTATGATCTTGTTGTATTCTCTGATCGAGGCATCTTTCTTTCACAGATTTTGAAGTGGTTTGTGGCTCGGGACAGATGAGATTAGACCTAATTTTTCGCAAAATTATATTCATAGTAATATCGGCTCATTGACGTTCAATGAGGGGCATACCCGTCACCGTGACATGTGTGTTTACATAGAATGACAGATACAGTCGTCACTGTGCAATTGCCTTGTTGTATAGTACTTAGGAATGTACTGCACTGACGATGGCTCCATTTTTAGTCCAGTTGTTAACACTTTGCCACCCGCACGTCTCTTACAAATTTATTCGCTTGGTGCCAGTAGCTCTAAATCGAATTACTTGGATTGTCGCCGGCCGCTTGTCACCTTTCCGTTGATGACAAGCTTCACACACATTGACTTTTGCGTGCTTTAATTTTCCGGAAATCCTTTATTTTGCTGTATTGTTCCACAAACTCGAATTTTCTTTTCAAGTAACTTCTCTTGCAAGTTCTACACTGTTATAATAATTATCCATGCAGAGATGATGCCACTTTCCATCGGAAGAAGTCAATAGTTCCATCGCTGTT
Source organism: Schistocerca nitens (assembly GCF_023898315.1). Classification (NCBI taxonomy): domain Eukaryota; kingdom Metazoa; phylum Arthropoda; class Insecta; order Orthoptera; family Acrididae; genus Schistocerca; species Schistocerca nitens. Next base: position 135,710,825 of record NC_064624.1, read on the forward strand.
TTTGCTAAAGGCTGTCTAGCGCCGGAATATATCTTGAATGAGTTAACGTATCCTGTACTCGAATCACACATCATCTGAATGAGTATGCTGTATTTCGTAATTTTTGACAGATTGTAAACTTTAAAATTTAACCGGCGACGCCACCATATCATTCCTTCATCAGTTGAGATGTTTTGACTTAGATTAAACATTTCTTTAAACTTTTTGGAAAAATAACCAATTATGAATTGCATTGTGAGAAGCCGGTCAGCATTATCCAGTTTATAGTTGCTGTCGGAAAAATGTAAAAATTATAATATTTGTCTGAATCGGTTGCAGGACATCGTTTTGCAAAATATCGGTGTGTCTGTCAATGGATTCGTTGACCAATAATCATTGATCTTTGCTTTTCTTACAATTCCCATAAGGATAGCAAGTCCAAACCATTTTCTAAGTTTGGGTCCTATAACGTCGACAAATTTGGCATTTTTTAAAATCCAGTTTCCTTCTATTGCAGTTTTTGACTGTAGTACTTTTTGGTATCATTGTTAATATATTCAAATAGTTCGTTCCCAATATATAACTGTACAATATCCTCGACACTATGTGTATCTTTGGGAAATATGTTTGGACCTGGGGATCCTTTAGATTTATTATTGGTCCTCGTTAAATCAAAGTCTGACCACTGTGCACTGTCTTCTTCGTGTGATTCATCCCAATCAGTTGGCAACCGTAGCATTCGCCGAATTCTTCTTGGACATATTTCACTATCTTCCTACGATTCTGCTTCACTTTTTTTTTTTTTTTTTTTTTTTTTAAATCCAGTGTCTTCTTCCCAATCGGCCAAGACGTCCGGAACATCAGACAAGACATCTGCGCATTCATCGTAAATAATCCTATTGGCTCTTTAATCTGCCATGATGAAAGGGCACAAGTACTTATAAAAACAAAACACTTGTTGACATGTGTATCTTATTGTTACCTAAACAAAACACCAACAGAATGCAAAAGATACTAACGTGCTGTTGCCGGCCACTGCGCGATACTGTGCTCACAACACCACTGTGGTGTCGCCGGATGGCATAGTCTGCCTTAAAATTGACCAGAAATACTCAACTTGTGAGCTTGTAGTTCGGCAGCGGCAACTATCACGGTGAAAAATGTGCTGTAAATATGGGTGGGTACAGCACTATCTACAACCAATAATGTGGTCGAAACACACACACACATTTGGTTTCATAAGTTTTACTTCCATAAATGTCAGACTCCGTCACAGAATTAGTTATGGCCAGTGCGTGTTTTAATTACATAATTAAGTCTCTCTTACCAGATATGCACATACTGAACCTTTCAATTATACAACAATACTCACTGAGCAGTATAATCTAACCAACCAACAACAGTCTCTCTCAGATGAACAATACGTGTCACACTTTAATGTAAAAGTTAATCAGCAATAATTCTTAACTGTTCTACTTCACTGTCCGTCGTCTTATTCACAACAGCACATCATTGTACCATTACATTATCATTCCTTCATCAATTGAGATGTTTTGACTTAGATTAAACATTTCTTTAAACTTTACAAATCCAGATTTCGGCTAGTGCCTAGCCATTATCAATGCGCTATTTTTTTAATCCCGATGCATGTTAGTCCCCAGTTGTTCGGGTGTCAGTCACCGTTCTTTGAATACTCGAGAAACTGTGACTGATGCCCAAACAACAGGGAACCAACATGCATAGAGATTAAAAAAATGGTGCATTGATAATAGCTAGGAACTAGCTGAAATCTTGATTTGCATAATAAAACCCGCAAAAAAAAGGACAACTGATTGCTGCGTGCTCTCATTTATAAATTTCTTTGTATTTCTTCACTTTCCAGTCTGGTCACATCACTACCCATCATACAAGTGTATAGACTGTTTCATGTTGGAACATTTTGCTGTCCTGACAAATCGTCATCACCTGACACTCTCTATGCCTGGCTTGTATCTCCTTCAGTGACATCTCCCAGCAAAAGCTTGTAATGGTAACATCGACCACCTTAAAAGTCTGTCGAGGCTAACATTAAAACTCTGTGAGCAATTTTTGAGAAAGTTGTGACCATGAGATAACCTAATGGGAACAGAACAATCGGAATGGGCTTTGTTTCTGAAACACTCCAGCAGAGTATAGCCAACAGTAAAGAGGTGGGACAGGAACAGACGTTCTCCCAGCACAAAAGCAAGTTGTAATATTACGTATTAATATCGGTACCCAGCCTAATTAGGCATTATTGCATCAAGCAGTATAATAAAGCAAAAAGCAGTGCTAAGGCTAATGGCCAGTGAGATAGCAAACAGTAACATATGCCCCTCAACAACAGTACTTTAAATGAACTAGATGCAGCAGTTTATAGAACCAATCATCAATGCACATGAAACTAATAGCAATACTAAACAGAGAAGAGCACAAAATGTTTCCTACTTAAATCAAGAACTTTAATTCTGTATTGCAATTAAATAAGGTAAATTAAAAATTTACTAACAGTTGAGTTTTTGGATGTGGCAGGATGACACAAATCATTGTAACCTACCAATTCTGCACCGTGAAGTAAAATGAATAGACCAATCTCCCACTGAACCTAAGTCCCATATCTCAGATATACCGGGTGATCAAAAAGTAAGTATAAATTTGAAAACTTAATAAACCATGGAATAATGTAGATAGAGAGGTAAAAATTGACACACAAGCTTGGAATGACATGGGGTTTTATTAGAACAAAAAAGTTCACAAAATGTCCGACAGATGGCGCTGGACAGCAAAATCTCAGTGACTGGGCATGACAATTGTGTATAAAAAGAAATGTAATGAGAGAGAGAGAATCAGATGCGCCAGCAGTCACAGCATGTTGATTTGACCTGAAAAGGTGCTTTTAGTGAAGTTGCATTATCAGAATGGGGAATGTGCTAGTTCAGCGTTACGATCCTATCAACATAGGAAGGGGATTCGAACTGGTGAAGGTCCATTGACAAATGCAGCTGTGGCGAGAATGATTTCGAAGTTCGAAGCCACGGGTTGTTTAGACGATAGACCCCGTAGTGGCTGACCGAGCACAAGACGTAATGTTGCAGAGACAATTCAGGAAGAAATGGAGACTGTAGTGGGGTCGTCTATGCACGGGGAAGTCAGTGCTCGTGCAGTTGCACGTTGCACCGGCATTCCACACACTACTGTTTGGTTGGCACTTAGGCTTACCCTCCGATGCTATCCGTACAAAATCCATCGGCATGTTACCTGGCGATTTTGTGAAGCGGAGGGCATTTGCGGTGTGGGCGTTTCAGAAGATGGCGGAAAATGACGATTGGTTGAGTAACGTGTCGTGGACCGATGAAGTTCATTTCATGCTCCGAGGGTCTGTCAACACCCACAATTGCAGAATTTAGGCTACTGAAATTCCTAAAACTGTCGTGGAAACTCCATTGCACGACGAGAGAGTCACGGTATGGGTTGGATTTACCACATCTACCATTATAGGGCCTTTTTTCTTCGAGGAAATGAGTGATTCTGGTTTTGTAACTGCTACCGTGATGGGTGAGAGGCACGCCGATATGTTACAGAATTGCATCATCCCCAGCCTGGCTGAGAAACACCTGCTGGAACGTACAATGTTTATGCAGGATGGCACTCCAGCCCATATTGCTAGATGCGTGAAAGATCTCTGGCACACGTCGTTTGGTGACGATCGTGTGCTCAGCTGCCACTTTCGTCACGCTTGGCCTCCCATGTCCCCAAATCTCAATCCGTGCGGTTATTGGCTTTGGGGTTACCTGAAGTCGCAAGTGTATCGTGATCGACCGACATCTCTAGGGATGCTGAAAGACAACATCCGATGCCAATGCCTCACCATAACTCCGGACATGTTTTACAGTGCTGTTCACAACATTATTCCTCGACTACAGCTATTGTTGAGGAATGATGGTGGACATATTGAGCATTTCCTGTAAAGGACATCATCTTTGCTTTGTCTTACTTTGTTATGCTAATGATTGCTATTCTGATCAGATGAAGCGCCATCTGTCAGACATTTTTTGAACTTTTGTATTTTTTTGGTTCTAATAAAACCCCATGTCATTCCAAGCATGTGTGTCAATTTGTACCTCTCTATCTACATTATTCCGTGATTTATTCAGTTTTCAAATTTATACTGACTTTTTGATCACCCAGTATTACAAGCTACACTGGAGCATCTCCACATTCTGCAGGCTTTCTCCTCATTTTGCAGGCTTCGACGAGCTGACGTGCGAGTGCGGGGCGCAGGTGATCGAGCCGCCGGTCCCGTGCGGCACGCGGCGCCCCACCTGCGACCGGCCGTGCCCGCGCGAGCACCCCTGCGGTCACGCGCCGCTTCACAGCTGCCACTCCGAGCCCACCTGCCCGCCCTGCACGGTGCTCGTGCAGCGCTGGTGCTACGGTGGACACGAGGTACGTCTGGACGGGGGCGAGTAGTACTGGCTCTAGGCTTCCCAGTTCTGAAGTTTGTAGCCTAGACCTTGCAGGCCCTTCCCTTCTGTGATATTCCTTTACATCATTATTTACTAGGGATGACACCTTCAGCTATATTTATAGGTCTAATCTTATTAGCAGTTGACTTTGGTGTTATGTTACTCTGTCTGTGTTATGTTACTCTGTCTTCAGGCCCCTCTATGATATCAGACTATCTTTTGTGTAATGGATAATTATCATTATTCATCTCATATTTCGTTGTTGTGGTCTTCAGTCCGAAGACTGATTTGATGCAGCTCTCCGAGGGTGCGTCAAAAAAATGTATACGCACTTTGAAGCGTCATAAAAAATTTATTTCCTGTTCTACAATGTTAAATTTCTGTAAATGGAAAGCTTAAAAGTCCAATTGGAAAAAATAAATGTACTTTTCAAATGTGATAAATGTTCAGACTGGCGGCCTTCAGCTTCAATACATTTCTGAGTACGAGTCACCACTGATTCCGTACATCGTACCAAACTGTCCGATGAGATTTCTGCGCACACCGCCTGAATCTCATTCCACAGTGTGTCCAGGTTACGTGGTTTACGTTTGTACACCTCATCTTTTACTGTGCCCCATAAGAAGAAATCCAGCTGCGTGAGGTCTGGAGAGCGTGAAGGAAATTAGATTGATCCCCTGCGTCCTATTCACTTGCCCGGGACATTGTGATCCGGGTATGCTCGTACGTCCCTATGATAGTGCGGCGGGGCGCCATCTTGTTGGAAATAAAACTCATCGTTATCGTATAATGCACGAATGGCATGGAATATGGACTCAGCAAATGTTGTTAGGTACGTTTCTCCAGCAACAGTACCTTCAAAGTGGAAAGGCCCAATGAGTCCCCTTGCAGACAAACCACACCACACATTTCCACCAGGCAAATTCACAGCATTTTCAACTGGAATGTGTCGATTATCTTCAGCCCAGTACACACAATTGTGCCTATTGACAGTTCCATTGAGTTTGAATTGGGCTTCATCCGACCAAATTATGCTACCCATAAATCCCGGTTCATGTCTCACCATCTCCTGAACCCATTCACAAAATTCTAACCTTTGATCTGGATTGTCGTCACTTAGCTGTTGCACCAGCTTGGAATGTACACATGAAACTTGCCTTTCTTCAGAAAGCGTAGCACGCTACTAGCACTTACATTACTCTCACGTGCCGCTTGCCTCGAAGATTTTTGAGGCGAACGCAATCATCAGTTATTTTGGTGCCCAAATAGCAAAGCTCATCTAGTACTTTAAGTGTTCTGTTTCCTTCCATTATCCTTGTTTTACTTTTGTTGATGTTCATCTAATATCCTCCTTTGAAGACATTGCCCTTTCTATTCAAGTGCTCTTCCAAGTCCTTCACTATCTCTGACAGAATTTCAATGTCCCTGGCAAACCTGAAAGTTTTTACTTCTTCTCTTTGAACTTTAATTTACACTCCAAATTTCTCTTTCGTTTCTTTTACTGCTTGCTCAACGAAAAGATTAAACATCATGAGGGATACGCGACAACCCTGTCTCACTCCCTTTTCAATCACTACTTCCCTTTCATGAACCTCAACTCTTATAACTGCTGTCTGGTTTCTGGACAAGTTGTACGAGGGAAGATCGGAAAGTAACATGCAGTAATTTTGTTACCAGAAAATTTAATACGTAACAAAACAAAAACAAAAAATCACAAATGAACTTACATATTTTACTTACTTGTTCTACACAGTCACCAATATTGTCAATACATTTCCTCGTCACGGTACTGATTTGAATATGCCCTGTTCGTAGGATGTTTAGTTGAAGTATAGCCATCTGCAGAATGTTGATTTTACTTCCACATCTGTCACAAAGCAGTGGTCAGCCAGGAATTTCTTCATAGCACCAAACGGATGAAAGTCTGACGGTGCAAAGTTTGAACTGTATGGTGAATACTCAGAGCACCTCCCATCCAAATTTGGCGATTTTTCTCACAAACGAGCAGCGACATGGGGGCAAGGACAGTCATGAAAAAGTTCAACCACCAAAGTTTTAATGTAGGCTGCAGCATTCAAAGTGGTTCTGTGTTCAGCAAAGTCCACCAATACCACACTTTATATATACCAGAACACTGTCACATGCACTTTCCTAGAAGATTGAGTCACTTTGAATTTTTTTCATACTGGGGAACCAGCATGTTTTCTTTCCACAGAGGACCGCTTGGTTTCGGGCATATATTTGTATGCTCATAACTCGTCACCAGTGACAATTTCTCTCAGAAAGTCATTCCCTTCTTTAAAGTAAAGCATTGTTCGGCGATTGTTATCATTCGCTGGCCTTTGTGGTTGTCTGTCAGGTTCTTAGGCACCCAGCAAGTAGTAACATTAATAAATTTCGTGTCGTGAGTAGTATCGTACACCACACCATACGTAGTGTTGAAGTGCCGTGATAAGATTCACAGTTGCGCACACTGGTCGTTCAAAATTGCTGTCTCAATGGCTCCAACATTCTGTAGGGCTACAGCTGTTACTGGCCATCTGGAATATGGCGAATCACTAATTTTTACACAATCCTCTTGGAAGAATGCACGCCAATGGACACATCCGTGCAGTTGTCCCCATACATGTCGTGCATGTGAATTTCACCCAGCTTATGCCCCTTGGCCCACAAATATCGAACTACGCTTCGCTGCTCTTCACAAATTGGCAACAGTAACATGCAAACCATATTTGTTGTTCTGGCTTCTCTTGCTGGTGCTGCACACGAAAACATAATACCCACTGTAGTACAAGCTTCAAACTGTGTCTTTGTGAAGTTTCAATGTTCGATCTGCAATAAGAGAGGAGAAAAAAATTATTGTACGTTAATTTCTGAACCCCCCCCCCTCCCACTTTTGTAAATAGCCTCTTACTCCCTGTATTTTACTCCTGCTATCCTCAGAATTTCAAAGAGAGTGTTGCAGTCAACGTTGTCAAAACCTTTCCCTAAGTCTCTGAATGCCATAAACCTAGGTTTTCCTTTCCTTACCCTGTGACTCACTGTAAGATGAATATACGAAGATACTTCAGCTACTCCCGTAGTTGGACACACTGACAGCAACCATCAATACTGCAATACTGAATGCAATGACTTACATTAGAAGATAAATTAAAGCAAGTCAGACCTACATTTTTAGTTTCTGGAACTGTTGACTGGAATATATTCTTTGATTTTCAGAATGTAGTAGGTGAAAATAGTCTACGTGAAATGTTATCTACAACTTGTACAGAAAACAAACTGCAGTTAGAATCTAAGAACATGAAAGGAAAGCAATGGTTGAGAAGGGAATGAGATAGGATGTAGCCTCTCCCCTCTGTTATTAAGTCTGCACCCTGATTTTTGAATGATCTTCCTCCACATTTCTCTGTTGTTTCCTGCTCTTTTCCACCACCAGACTCCCATACTGCTGAGATCCACTATTGCGTCATCAATCCATCTTCCTCTTTTCGCCTAGCTGAATCTCTCTCTGTTCATCATTTTCTTTGGAATTTTATCCCATGCCTTTCTCTCCACATGTCCTAGCCATCATATTCATTGTGATTTCACAAATTTTACTATGTCCCTACCTTCCATTAACACTTGTAATTTGACATTGTAGTGTGTTCTCCAGCATTCTTCCTCCCTTATTGGACCATAGATTTTGCGTAGTATTTTCCACTCAAATGTTCTTAGTGCACCTTTTTGTCATGTTCTGTCAGCAACCACACCTCTGACCAGTATGTGATAACCGGGCGGTCTAGGGAGTTATATATTGGCAGTTTTGTTTTTCCTGTAACAAGGTTGTTTGTGAAAAGGTACATATTTGCAAAGTAAGCTCTGTTTCCTGCTTATATTCTTTCCCTTATAGCCTCTCCAATGCTGTTATCATTTGTTATTAGAGCTCCCAAGTAGTTGAAAGAGGACACTCCTTTGAAGATTTCCCATTGATGTTCAGGTCTTATGGGTTCTTCTGGCCTCACCGTACATTTTGTTTTGTTTTTCATTTACTGTGAGGCCAATTTTTAAGCCTTTTGTTTCCATTGCCCGGTATGTTTCTTGGAGTGTATTGATATTTCTTCTTACTATAGCAATCAGTGTCATCAGCGTATGCACATATCTGGCTAGTTTTCATGAATATGGTGCCTCTTTTGTTGATTTTATTTACTGCACTATAACGGCTATATTGAATAGGACAATGGGGAGACTATCACCATGCTTCACACCTTTATTAAAGTCAAAGCTTTCACTGTTCTGCAAAGGACCTTCACTTTTGCTCTTGTCTCTGTCATTGTCACTCTGATTAGTCTTATTTGTTTAGCACATGTACCAACTACTTCCAGTGCTCTGTATAGTTCTTGCCAGTTTATACTGTCGAAGGCTTGATTGAAGTCGACGAATAGGAAATGCAGATCTATATCACATTTGTAGAACTTTTCCATAATTTGTCTTATCACAAATATTTGATCAGTGGTTCCTCTGACTGGTCGAAAGCCACACTGATATTCCCCTAGTATGTGTTCTGTGCACTTCTGTATCCTTTTGTTTAATATACTTGTGAAGATCTTATAAGCTGTGCTTAGGAGTGTTACACCTCTAGAGTTTTCACATGCAGTTCTGTCCCCTTTCTTATAAATGGGGATTATTATTCCAGTTTTTCCAATTATCTGACATAGTTTCTGTTTCGTACATATTTGATATTAATGTGGGTAGTTCCTTTATTACTGCCTCACCACCAGTTTTTATTAACTCGAGGATTGTGCCATCTTCCCCAGGGGCTCAATTGTTCATTCATATTATTATGGCCTGTTCTTTCTTCTGGTTCACTAAGTACTAGTGAGTGTGCAGGTTTATCTATCTGCCCATTTCCTTGCTATCTTATTTTCTGTAGCCCTACGACATTATATTTAAGTTTCAAAATTACATTGGCTATTTCTTTCATTTTTCCAGGCTGAAGTATTGTTCTCACATTCTATGATGCTGCTGTCAGATCCTTTATCCATTTCCTGTGCCAGAGTTGTGATACATGCTTTCCATCCAGTATCTGAGGCTTCTGTGGAATATCGGTAATATCCTCTTTTTTTTTACAGTAGGGGGTTACTAGTTCTATGCCCGACACACATCCTGGAGGTCCAGGATATGTATTAGGTTTACCGTATTTACTCGAATCTGAGCCGCATCTGAAAAATGAGACTCGAAAGCAAGGAAAAAAAATTTCCTGAATGTAAGTCGCACCTGAAATTTGAGACTCGAAATTCAAGGGGAGAGAAAAGGTTTAGGCCGCACCTCCAAATCGAAACAAAGTTGATCCGTTGTAACATGAGACACAATTTAGGTCGAATGGATGAAGATACAACTACAGTAGTTTGGTTCGAGTTGTAAGCTTAAAATTTAAGCTTTACCAAGTAGCCATTGCTATGTGTCAGGCGCTCCGTCCGTATTTATACAGGTACCCTTCCTTTTTCACGTGCTTTGTCTGGTTTGAATCGATTGCTTGTTTTGCTTTGATGTGATAAGTGCCGTTCTCTTTGTTATAGGTGTTTACATCACTCTAAGCTGAAAATGCATTATTGTACTGTGTCATGCATTGTTTGTCGCATTCTGATAATGAGTGTTTACGACCTGTTGCCGCTCACGGCACGGCTTGCTTTTGTGCGCCCTTCCGCCACTTACAATAAAAAAAGGGAGGAATTGTCTCATAAGTGAAACAATGGCAAGAGACTGCTATTTGTTGTTACTTACACTACAGCTTTCTTTGATAATGATCAACAAGAACCATGCATATGATAGAAGATGTTCTGAACGAGAGTTGAGCGAAAATTTTTCTCCGTTTGAAAAGTTTTGCAGACGCCTCTTCAGTACATTACATTCTGCACAGAAATTAGTCATCTTAGATTTAAAAATCCAGTCAGTTGCCGTGCTTCATTTCTGACTGTATCAATATACAGCATAAGAATAATATGAATATAAAAATGACGTGATACGTATATTCTTCAGAGTTTGCTGTTGTCTCACTCTAGTTTCCTAGTTTACTGGGCAGACAGGATTTAAACGAGATAGCAGCAAACACGAAAGAATATATGGGATAAAGTTTACATTCTTCTACCTTTTCTTTTAATTTATTTACTGACTTTGTGCCTGCAAAGCATGCCTGTGTAGCGCTACATATATTTGACGGCATAAGTTGTGGCGGCACCTACCAACATTTTTCAGAACTTCCGTTTACTCTGCACTCGATTCTAAGCTGCAAGCGGCGGTTTTTGGACTACAAAAACCGGAAAAAAAGTGCGGCTTAGATTTGAGTAAATACGGTACTCCTGCAGGGAAGCTGGTTTCACTACGTCTCTAGAGCCCTCCCTGTCCTATGTTGTGGGACACGTCATCTGGTTCCTCAGTAGAGACCAATCAGGCTTGGGTAACCCTGCCTGTAGCTACGCTACCACTTGGCACAGCTCTCGATTTCAACAAAATACGCAAACTCTCCTGCCCGGCATTGAAGGTGCCTACTGTAAGGTTGTGTCCCCTCGCAGGATCAAACAAGTGCTAAAGGAAACAAAAGAGAAATTCTGAAAGGAATTAAAGTCCAGAGAGAAGAAATGAAAACTTTGACCCTCTGAGCCCTTCGCCATCAGATACAACTACTATGTCATTAGCTAACCTCAGTCAGTCAAACCAAACAAAGAGCACAGTGTCTTTAGCACACTGACTCGTGTTGCGGTGGACAGTAAGTCAAACCTTCGTTTGTCCATTTCGATATAGGTTTCCCGTGATTTTCCTAAATACAAATGCCAGCTCGATTGCTTTGACAGTGCATAGCCGATTTCCTTCACCTTCTTTGAATCAATCTAATGGCTTTGATGTTGATGGGACGTTAAATTCCAATCTTCGTTCTTTTTCCTTATCGGAAGATTAATTGAACAGAATAATGTATAGTGTTTTAAAAAGAGCAGTAATAAGATGAATATCAACAAAAGCAGTGAGATGTAGTTGAATTAAAGTAAGCTATTCTGAAGGAAAGGAAACACTAAAAGTCATACGCAAGTTCTGCTATTTGGGCAGCAAAATAACTTGTGACTGAAAAGAGAAATTCGAGTGTCAGGAAGTCTTTCTGAAGTTATTTCTCTAGACTGCAGCCTTTAACATAATTTTTTCAATCATCAGTTAGAAATATATTTTTATTACACTTTACCAATTGCAACAAATCAATCGGTCATCTTCAGAAGCCTACAAAATTAGGGACATTGTAAATCTTTATACCTTGGCTATACATTTATGTGTACCGGAGTTGAGACCTGAGTCGAAACAAGGCTCCGGGAGTAGACAGCATTCCATTAGAACTACTGACAGCCTTGGGAAAGCCATTCCTGACAAAACTCTACCATCTGGTGAGCAAGATGTATGAGACAGGCGAAATACCCTCAGACTTCAAGAAGAATATAATAATTCCAATCCCATAGAAAGCAGGTGTTGACAGATGTGAAAATTACTGAACTATCAGTTTAATAAGTCACGACTGCAAAATACTAACGTGAATTCTTTACAGACGAATGGAAAAACTGGTAGAAGCCGACCTCGGGGAAGATCAGTTTGGATTCCGTAGAAATGTTGGAAAATGTGAGGCAACACTGACACTACGACTTACCTCAGGAGAGATTAAGGAAAGGCAAACCTACATTTCTAGCATTTGTAGATGTAGAGAAAGCTTTTGACAATGTTGACTGGAATACTCTCTTTCAAATTCTGAAGGTGGCAGGGGTAAAATACAGGGAGCGAAAGGCTATTTACAATTTGTACAGAAACCAGATGGCAGTTACAAGAGTCGAGGGGCATGAAAGGGAAGCAGTGGTTGGGAAGGGAGTGAGACAGGGTTGTAGCCTCTCCCTGATGTTATTCAATTGTATATTGAGCAAGCAGTAAAGGAAACAAAAGAAAAATTTGGAAGAGGAATTAAAATCCATGGAGAAGAAACAAAAACTTTGAGGTTTGCCGATGACATTGTAATTCTGTCAGAGACAGCAAAGGGTTTGGAAGAGCAGTTGAACAGAATGGACTGTGTCTTGAAAGGAGGGTAAAGATGAACATCGACAAACCTAAAATGAGGATAATGGAATGTAGTCGAATTAAGTTGGGTGATGCTGAGGGAATTAGATTAGGAAATGAGACACTCAAAGTAGTAAAGGAGTTTTGCTATTTGGGGAGCAAAATAACTGATGATGGTCGAAGTAGAGAGGATATAAAATGTAGACTGGCAATGGCAAGGAAAGCGTTTCTGAAGAAGAGAAATTTTTTAACATCGAGTATAGATTTAAGTGTCAGGAAGTCGTTTCTGAAAGTATTTGTATGGAGTGTAGCCACGTATGGAACTGAAATGTGGACGATAAATAGTTTGGACAAGAAGAGAATAGAAGCTTTCGAAATGTGGTGTTACAGAAGAATGCTGAAGATTAGATGGGTAGACCACATAACTAATGAGGAGGTATTGAATGTAATTGGGGAGAAGAGGGGTTTGTGGCACAACTTGACTAGAAGAAGGGATCGGTTGGTAGGGCATATTCTGAGGTATCAAGGGATCACCAATTCAGTATTAGAGGGCAGCGTGGAGGGTAAAAACTGTAGAGGGAGACCAAGAGATGAATACACTAAGCAGATTCAGAGGGATGTAGGCTGCAGTAGGTACTGAGAGATGAAGAAGCTTGCACAGGGTAGAGTAGCATGGAGAGCTGCATCAAACCAGTCTCAGGACTGAAGACCACAACAACAAGTATATTACCGAAACTTGCGTAGTATTGGTTTAGCATACTTCAACATCATCTTCACAGAAGTATAGTGCCGTGATATGTCCAGAAATGTACATATTGTGTGTGATTATTGTAAACACTGATTGACAATTTATGGTAATTGAATCACAGCTATGTACATGTCAAGACGCTAGCAGCTAGGAGCATATATACGAGGGCGGTTCAGAGAGTAACCTCCGATTGGTCACAGTGCGGGTTGTGGGGGGAGTAGCGACGCCATCTGTGCGTTCACGCACTCAACAGGTCAGTCGGCATCAAGCCGTGGTCGAGTGAACGTCGTACCTGCGCTAGTTTAGTTTTTGTGGCAGTTTGAAATGTGTGCTGCAATAGAAAACCCCGCCAAATGTGAAGTGCGTGCTGTCATAAGGTTTTTTACAGCCAAAGGATATTCTGCAGCAGCTATTCATCGTGAGCTTTGTGCCGTGTACGGACCGAGAGTTATGAGTGAAGGAATTGTCCGTGAATGGGTACGTTTATTTAAAAGTGGACGAGAAAACGTTCGTGATGAAGAGAGGAGTGGTAGACCATCATTGGTGACTGACGAACTCGTTCAGACAGTTGATGCAAAAGTTCGTGAAAATCGACGTTTCTCAATGTCGGAGTTGTCTACTGGTTTTCCACAGATTTCTAAGACACTCTTGTACGAGATAGTGACAGCAAGATTGGGTTACCGTAAGTTCTGTGCACGATGGGTGCCCAAAATTCTTGCCGACCACCACAAAACTCAAAGAACGGCCTCTGCATTAGACTTTCTGTCACGTTATGAGGACGAAGGAGAACCATTGTTAAACAGAATCGTGACGGGTGACGAAACCTGGATTAAGTACGTGAACCCTGAGACAAAAGAACAATCAAAGATGTGGGCACATTCAAATTCGCTTACCAAACCAAGAAAAGCCTCGCAAGATTTTTCTGCCGGAAAACTGATGGCAACGGTGTTTTGGGATGCCAAAGGGGTGTTGTTGGTTGAATTCATGGAACGTGGTACGACCATTAATTAAGACGTGTACTGTGAAACAATAAAAAAGTTACGATGGGCTTTACAGAACAAACGCCGTGGTATGCTGACTTCCGGTATCGTTTTTTTGCACGATAACGCCCGTCCTCACTCTGCTCGCAGAACAACGGCCCTTCTTGAGTCCTTCAAGTGGGACGTTATCAACCGTCCACCTTACAGCCCAGACCTGGCGCCAAGTGATTATCACCTCTTCATGCATTTGAAGAAATGGCTCGGGTCACAGCGGTTTGATGACGACGAAGAGCTCAAAGATGCGGTCACAGGCTGGCTCCAGGCACAAGCGGGTGATTTTTATGCAGAAGGAATTTCAAAGCTTGTGAAGAGATACGATAAGTGCCTCAATCGCTATGGAGACTATGTAGAAAAATAGTGCAAAGATGTAGTTGTAAGATGTATATATTAAAATATTTTTATTTAACTTGGTGTATTTTTTTAAATCAACCGGAGGTTACTTTCTGAACGGCCCTCGTATAAAAGCATATGAAATATAACTGGAGTATATAAAGAAAGCGCATATCATACATTTGAGAATAAATGGCACATAGCTCTGATATATTAAAGGAATAGGCTAGTTGTCATATTTTAGAAGAGAGAATGTGCAGTCAAAATAGTGACTGTTTTTTAATGCAAATTGATTATTAAACTAATTTTTGAATTTTGGTGGGAATGTTTTTACATTTCAAATTCTGCTAAAAGATTCATTTTGTAGCCCTTATCAACTATTTGAAAACTTTTACGTAAGTGAACAGGGATCAGTAACAGTACAGACATGAAAAAAGTGGAAGCTTATGCAACATGGTGCTACGGAAGAATGTTGAAGTTCAGGTAGGTAGAACAGATAACTAATGAAGAGGTACTGAATGCAGTTGGAAGAAAAAAGCAATTTATTGTGCAACTTGACTAATAGAACGGATCGGTTGATAGGACAGAATCTGAGGCATCGAGGAATTGTGAATTGGTAATGGGGTAAAATGTGGAGGTGGTAAAGGTTGTAGAGGGAGGCCAAGGCTTGTACTCAGTAAGGAGATTCAGTTTGATGTAGGTTGCAGTAGTTACACAGAGATGAAGCAGTTTGCACAGGCCAGACTAGTGCGGAGAGCTGCATCAAACCAGTCTTTGGACTGAATACTGCAACAGAAACCACCACCACCACTGTGTTTGCAAAATAATTTGGAATTGATTCCTCCTGTTTATGGGAACAACTAGTCCTCTATTATAAATGTTCTCAGTACGCTTTTCACATTAATTTTCAAGAAAAATCTGTGGTCCTGATGGTACTCGCCATTTTTTTTGTCAGGATATAACTGGTAGATAAAGAAATGATGGAACCACAGAGATGTAAATGATGCGACGGTGCCTGCTTTGGCCAGAGGATACCTGGGTACCGTCAACAAAATGTCATCCGTTTCATCTTTGTTTCCATCACAGTTTGCAATATCTCGTGATGGTTCTGTGAATTTTGATAATGTTATTCCAAGTAATATTAAATTTGGTTGCCTTACGAGGAGAGGTCCCCAGGTGTGGAATCAACTTTCTGAAATCGTGTATATGGGGGTGTGGGCATGACACCCTGCAGTCAGTCACAGTGGAGGGCCCTCATTTTTGAGTAATCAACAAAATGTAATTTCAGAATTTCTTGTGATCCACTACAACCTTGAAAACAGCAGTCATTTCATAACAGCACTGTAGCCTAGTAAGTAATTTGTCTGGTACAGTGAAGTTTGTGGGTACAGATCCTGTTTAGTGTTACTTACATTTTTACATCATAGTTGAAATGACTGCAATCAATATTTTTATTCAATGAATTGGTTTAAATATAATGTTTTCAGTTCTAATCCTTTGCTATGTCATTTAACTTTTTTTGTAGCTCTCCTTTTTTGTTCCTTTTATTGCGTTCTCTCTCACACACTCCACAGCGCTCTCTCTCGCACACTCGCTGCCTCGCTCAGCGGCTAAGTCCCACTCAAGGTCACGCGCCACACACAGAAACACAACTGCAATACACACAGCCATGGAAAACTGTCTGAAAGCCTCCGTGCGCGCTCTAATCTCTCTAATTTTACATTCGTGATCTCCTCGGGAGGTATAGGTAGGGGGAAGCAATATACTCGATACCTCATCCAGAAACGCACCCTCCGTCAACCCGATCTGGTACGGATCCCACACTGATGAGCAATACTCAAGTATAGGTCGAACGAGTGTTTTGTAAGCCACCTCCTTTGTTGATGGACTACATTTTCTAAGCACTCTCCCAATGAATCTCAACCTGGCACCCGCCTTACCAACAATTAATTTTATATGATCATTCCACTTCAAATCGTTCCGCACGCATACTCCCAGATATTTTACAGAAGTAACTGCTACCAGTGTTTGTTCCGCTATCATATAATCATACAATAAAGGATCCTTCTTTCTATGTATTCGCAATACATTACATTTGTCTATGTTAAGGGACAGTTGCCACTCCCTGCACCAAGTGCCTATCCGCTGCAGATCTTCCTGCATTTCGCTACAATTTTCTAATGCTGCAACTTCTCTGTATACTACAGCATCATCCGCGAAAAGCCGCATGGAACTTCCGACACTATCTACTAGGTCATTTATGTATATTGTGAAAAGCAATGGTCCCATAACACTCCCCTGTGGCACGCCAGAGGTTATTTTAACATCTGTAGATGTCTCTCGATTGATAACAACATGCTGTGTTCTGTTTGCTAAAAACTCTTCAATCCAGCCACACAGCTGGTCTGATATTCCGTAGGCTCTTACTTTGTTTATCAGGCGACAGTGCGGAACTGTATCGAACGCCTTCCGGAAGTCAAGAAAAATAGCATCTACCTGGGAGCCTGTATCTAATATTTTCTGGGTCTCATGAACAAATAACGCGAGTTGGGTCTCACACGATCGCTGTTTCCGGAATCCATGTTGATTCCTACATAGTAGATTCTGGGTTTCCAAAAACGACATGATACTCGAGCAAAAAACATGTTCTAAAATTCTACAACAGATCGACGTCAGAGATATAGGTCTATAGTTTTGCGCATCTGCTCGACGACCCTTCTTGAAGACTGGGACTACCTGTGCTCTTTTTCAATCATTTGGAACCCTCCGTTCCTCTAGAGACTTGCGGTACACGGCTGTTAGAAGGGGGGCAAGTTCTTTCGCGTACTCTGTGTAGAATCGAATTGGTATCCCGTCAGGTCCAGTGGACTTTCCTCTGTTGACTGATTTCAGTTGCTTTTCTATTCCTTGGACACTTATTTCGATGTCAGCCATTTTTTCGTTTGTGCGAGGATTTAGAGAAGGAACTGCAGTGCGGTCTTCCTCTGTGAAACAGCTTTGGAAAAAGGTGTTTAGTATTTCAGCTTTACGCGTGTCGTCCTCTGTTTCAATGCCATCATCATCCCGGAGTGTCTGGATATGCTGTTTCGAGCCACTTACTGATTTAACGTAAGACCAGAACTTCCTAGGATTTTCTGTCAAGTCTGTACATAGAATTTTACTTTCGAATTCACTGAACGCTTCTCGCATAGCCCTCCTTACGCTAACTTTGACATCGCTTAGCTTCTGTTTGTCTGAGAGGTTTTGGCTGCGTTTAAACTTGGAGTGAAGCTCTCTTTGCTTTCGCAGTAGTTTCCTAACTTTGTTGTTGTACCACGGTGGGTTTTTCCCGTCCCTCACAGTTTTACTCGGCACGTACCTGTCTAAAACGCATTTTACGATTGCCTTGAACTTTTTCCATAAACACTCAACATTGTCAGTGTCGGAACAGAAATTTTCGTTTTGATCTGTTAGGTAGTCTGAAATCTGCCTTCTATTACTCTTGCTAAACAGATAAACCTTCCTCCCTTTTTTTATATTCCTATTAACTTCCATATTCAGGGATGCTACAACGGCCTTATGATCACTGATTCCCTGTTCTGCACTTACGGAGTCGAAAAGTTCGGGTCTATTTGTTATCAGTAGGTCCAAGATGTTATCTCCACGAGTCGGTTCTCTGTTTAATTGCTCGAGGTAATTTTCGGATAGTGCACTCAGTATAATGTCACTCGATGCTCTGTCCCTACCACCCGTCCTAAACATCTGAGTGTCCCAGTCTATATCTGGTAAATTGAAATCTCCACCTAAGACTATAACATGCTGAGGAAATTTATGTGAAATGTATTCCAAGTTTTCTCTCAGTTGTTCTGCCACTAACGCTGCTGAGTCGGGAGGTCGGTAAAAGGAGCCAATTATTAACCCAGCTCGGTTGTTGAGTGTAACCTCCACCCATAATAATTCACAGGAACTATCCACTTCTACTTCTCTACAGGATAAACTACTACTAACAGCGACGAACACTCCACCACCGGTTGCATGCAATCTATCTTTCCTAAACACCGTCTGTACCTTTGTAAAAATTTCGGCAGAATTTATCTCTGGCTTAAGCCAGCTCTCTGTACCTATAACGATTTCAGCTTCGGTGCTTTCTATCAGCGCTTGAAGTTCCGGTACTTTACCAACGCAGCTTTGACAGTTTACAATTACAATACCGATTGCTGCTTGGTCCCCGCATGTCCTGACTTTGCTCCGCACCCTTTGAGGCTGTTGCCCTTTCTGTACTTGCCCGAGGCCATCTAACCTAAAAAACCGCCCAGTCCACGCCACACAACCCCTGCTACTGATTACACGTGTCACAATGCTCTTGAGGTGACCACTGTCGTCATTGCAGCTGCGGAAGGCAGTGCCGTGCCACCAGACGGAGCTGTCGTGTGGCCGGCCGTGTGGGAAGGACCTCCCGTGCGGGCGGCACACGTGCGCGACGGCCTGCCACGCGGGGCCGTGCCCGCAGACGTGCACGCAGCCCTGCACCAAGCAGCGCCAGCTCTGCGGACACCCGTGTGCGGCACCTTGCCACGACGGGCCCTGTCCTGACACGCCGTGCCGCGAGATGGTGAGAACCCACGAGTGTGCATGCTGTCTGATCAATCTGTCTTATTTATTTATGCATTTATTTACCTTGTCAGTATAAGGGTCTTTGAGTTTTCCCTTATGTCTAACGAAATGTGCTTTGTAACCCAACATTTCAGTTATTTGGCTATGTGTATAGTTCAATTCTTTTATCTTGGCGGCTCGCACATGCCCGCCCAGACGCGGGAGATTGCGGTGTTGCCAGTTGCAAACGACGCACGCGCCAATAGAAGCAGCGCCATAGTATAGTATAGTTTGCAAACTTACGTTTAGGGGGGAGCGCGCAGTTTATGAAGTAAACCCACCACGGCAGCATTAACCCTTTCACTGCTACAGAGACGTGCTCCCCGCATTCCGAGCTGTGTGCGATTTTGTCAACACTGCACTGCTCGCATGTGCAGACACATGGTGTTTAGACTGCTTTGACACACTTTATCATTCGATTTCACAAAAACTATTTGGCCCAATAATTTGATTTTTACACAATTTCTGGACTGATACCTTTCTCCCATAAATGACTTAATTTTGTTTCGATGTTCAACGCAGTTATTGTGCAGCATTATATGTAGTAAACCATTGCACAAAATTTTGAAGAGTTTGCAGAGGTAAAAGTCCATAGCGTATAGTTTCCGTATAGTCGATTTTAGTTGCCACTAGAAATTTCAAAAAATTACATTCAAACTAATAAAATTCATGAAGTAAGACACTTCGATATTGTTTTTAAATAAAGAAAATGTTAAGCACCGAACAAGGTTTGAACTCAGAACCTTTTGCTTTGCAGCCAAACACTACAACCATTATGCTAACGCAGCTCGTCATTCAATACATATTCCGAAGGACTTCAATATAGCGTGCAAAATACTGACAAACACTGTTGGTATGACTATGAATTACTCATGTTTCGTCGAAGTACAATAGGAAATAAACAATTACCGCTGTTCTTTATTGCGAAAAAGCGGTTAGTGAGAATGATACAAACACCTTTCCTTGCTATCGTCTTAATTAGGAAGCTTATTGCTTGTTTGGATTAATTAATTAATAGAATATGAAGCAATTGGTATAAAGAATGCTTTTTCCAAACTTTCTAGAAAAGAAAGTCTGCTATCGAGACATTGCTTGTGTTCAATTAATTTATTTATGACTGAACGTTTCTAAAACTGAAGACACTCATCCGTGCTCTGCACTGCGGTCGAGATCTGGCAGCGTCGTTCTCTGTTCATTGGCTGACTGTGTTTTGTGACGTCAGATGCGCATAATGAACCTAAACTCGGCCGCCATCGTAAATGACGAGCACTTTAGTGCATGAGTAATACGTAACAATATACAGGGCAAGTCACATAAGAGGCAACATCCCTTTTCTTTGTTAACTGTTAAAAATATGAAACCAAAATCGCAATATTACAAAAAGGATAGATTACTACTAACCATATAGCAGAGATGATAGGCACAACAAAAAGACTGTCAACAAGTAAGCTTCCGGCCGTAAAGGCCTTCATCGGAATTACACGTCGTACACACACATGCCCATGCAAACACACACACTCACACAAACGCAGTTCACACACGCATGATTGCAGTTTCTGGCTGCCGAGACCAGACTTGAGATTTTAAGGATTGATAGAAAGTGGGGAGGCGCACAGTCTTGTTCTATGTATAACACTTTGTTGCCCAGCAAATTAGAAAAATTTTGACCCCCAGAATGAGCCGCTAATGTCGTTATTCAAAATGTTGCTGCTGCATTTTTGCTTCAGATACCTTAAAATCCAAAACACATTTAAAAACTGACCAAGCTCCAACGGTAGTTTCATTTTCTATTTTGCACATCTGATCCTGTAGGACCAAGTTGAGGAGCATAGCTACATCTACACTCCTGGAAATTGAAATAAGAACACCGTGAATTCATTGTCCCAGGAAGGGGAAACTTTATTGACACATTCCTGGGGTCAGATACATCACATGATCACACTGACAGGACCACAGGCACATAGACACAGGCTACAGAGCATGCACAATGTCGGCACTAGTACAGTGTATATCCACCTTTCGCAGCAATGCAGGCTGCTATTCTCCCATGGAGACGATCGTAGAGATGCTGGATGTAGTCCTGTGGAACGGCTTGCCATGCCATTTCCACCTGGCGCCTCAGTTGGACCAGCGTTCGTGCCGGACGTGCAGACCGCGTGAGACGACGCTTCATCCAGTCCCAAACATGCTCAATGGGGGACACATCCGGAGATCTTGCTGGCCAGGGTAGTTGACTTACACCTTCTAGAGCACGTTGGGTGGCACGGGATACATGCGGACGTGCACTGTCCTGTTGGAACAGCAAGTTCCCTTGCCGGTCTATGAATGGTAGAACGATGGGTTCGATGACGGTTTGGATGTACCGTGCACTATTCAGTGTCCCCTCGACGATCACCAGTGGTGTACGGCCAGTGTAGGAGATCGCTCCCCACACCATGATGCCGGGTGTTGGCCCTGTGTGCCTCAGTCGTATGCAGTCCCGATTGTGGCGGTCACCTGCACGGCGCCAAACACGCATACGACCATCATTGGCACCAAGGCAGAAGCGACTCTCATCGCTGAAGACGACACGTCTCCATTCGTCCCTCCATTCACGCCTGTCGCGACACCACTGGAGGCGGGCTGCACGATGTTGGGGCGTGAGCGGAAGACGGCCTAACGGTGTGCGGGACCGTAGCCCAGCTTCATGGAGACGGTTGCAAATGGTCCTCGCCGATACCCCAGGAGCAACAGTGTCCCTAATTTGCTGGGAAGTGGCGGTGCGGTCCCCTACGGCACTGCGTAGGATCCTACGGTCTTGGCGTGCATCCGTGCGTCGCTGCGGTCCGGTCCCAAGTCGACGGGCACGTGCACCTTCCGCCGACCACTGGCGACAACATCGATGTACTGTGGAGACCTCACGCCCCACGTGTTGAGCAATTCGGCGGTACGTCCACCCGGCCTCCCGCATGCCCACTATACGCCCTCGCTCAAAGTCCGTCAACTGCACATACGGTTCACGTCCACGCTGTCGCGGCATGCTACCAGTGTTAAAGACTGCGATGGAGCTCCGTATGCCACGGCAAACTGGCTGACACTGATGGCGGCGGTGCACAAATGCTGCGCAGCTAGCGCCATTCGACGGCCAACACCGCGGTTCCTGGTGTGTCCGCTGTGCCGTGCGTGTGATCATTGCTTGTAAAGCCCTCTCGCAGTGTCCGGAGCAAGTATGGTGGGTCTGACACACCGGTGTCAATGTGTTCTTTTTTCCATTTCCAAGAGTCTATGTACATACTCTGTAAGCTGCCATACAGTGCATGGCAGCAGTTATCTTGTACCGCGAGCAGTTATTTCCTTTCATGTTCCACTCGCGGATAGAGTGAGGAAAAGACAACTGTCTATATGTGTCTGCATTAGCTCTATCAATTTCTCGTATCTTATCTTCGTGGTCCTTACGTGAAACATGTTGGTCGCAGTAGAATCATCTTGAGTCGACTTTAAATGCTGCCGCTCTAAATTTTCTCAGTGGAGTTCGTCGAAAAGAATGTCACCCTCTCCCAGGCATTCCCATTTGAGTTTCTGAACCATCTCTGTAACACCAGAGTTGTACAAACTTACCAGTAACAAATCTAGCAACCTGCCTCTGAATTGCTTCGATGTCTTCCCTTAATATGACCTGATACGAATTCCAAACACTCGAGCTGTACTCAAGACTAGGTTTCACTAACATCCTATATGTGGTCTCCTTGACAGGTGAACTGCCCTTTCCTAAATTTGTCCGAAGTCGATCATTTGCCCTCCCTACCACGATCCTCATGTGCATGTTCCATTTAATATTGCTTTGCAATGTTACATCCAGGTATTTAAATGGTGTGACTATGTCAAGTAACACACTACTAATGCTGTATCCAAACATTACAAGTTTATTTTTCCTGCTCATCCACAATGACTTTTCATGTTCAAGGAAAAATTTCAGTACGTGAAATTAACAGAGACAAAATAATGTGTAGGCTAAATAATGTTTAGATGAATCCTATCCAGATGACAAACTCTCAGTATATATTACCGTAATCAACAATACAACACAGGAATTAGCTTAATTTTTCCCTAACAGAACAAGAGTCAGCCATATGGAAATTCTTCAGTTTAGAATTAAATGTGCGATGATTACTGCCAAGATTTTTCGTTTCTAGTGGTAGTGTATTGAAAATGGCTTTCAGGAAATATTGCATGCCTTCCTGAACAAGAGTCAAGTAGGTGTGATCCAGATTCACTTTCTGCCTAGTATAAATTCATTGAAAGGTACTATTTCTTGGGAATTAGTTCATATTGTTAATAACAAACAATGTTGAACAAAATATACAATGATCCAGATTCACTTTCTGCCTAGTATAAATTTGTTGAAAGGTACTATTTCTTGGAAATTAGCTCATATTGTTAACAACAAACAATGTTAAACAAAATATACAGTGAGAGACCAATGTCAGAACTCCCCTACTCCTGAACCAGGGTCTACAAGAACAACATAGACCTCATATTGCTTGAACTGCCCATTTTGGAGTCAAGAATACCCTTTGTGAATGGGATGAGTTCCTCCACAATATAATCCTGTATGTCATAAGCAAATGAAAATAAACGATGTGGACTAATTTTCATGATCGACCCTCACTTATTGAAGATACCATTGTATTAGCAAATATAACAGCATTCAGTTTTTGAACAAGATCCTGAACATGGGCTTTCCTTTACATTTTACTATCTATCTGAGCAACTAGAAATTTTAACTGTTCAGACTCATTAATCATATGCCCATTTTGTGTAATCAAAATATCAGTTTTAGTGGAATTGTGTGTTATAAACAGTAAAAACTGAATCTTACTGCCATTTAGTACCAGTTTATATTCTATAAGCTTTACTTGAACTGCTTTATTTGATACATTGCCTATGTTGCACTCAACATCCATCACTGCCAAGCTAGTCCTGAGTTACAAATTTTACAGTAGCGATGACAGGAACAAGTCTTGCAAACCCATATTGCTGCTTCATTTCAGTTGCAGGAATTGTGTCAGGAAAGTGTCCTCGTATAAGCCTATTGCTTACAGCTAGAATATAAACAATTTCTTGTGCAGTGTTGTGCTTTTCTGGAACAGTCCTTCACCAGTTCCTTCAGACTGTTCCCACTGAGAGATTTCTTCCTCCAGTCCATATACTTGTTTAACAACATTCAAAAGATCTCAAAATGATAAGTATATTTGCATAACACTTGTTAATGTTGACGATGAAATGTTTCGCAAAAGTGTCTGAGAAAAGTATTAAAATTGAAAGACCAGTGTCAGATAGTGTGATGTGAACATCACCAATTGATGTTCTCATGCCAAGCTCTGCCATCGTATCAAGCCTTTCAACTGTTACTTGTTTTTATAAAAGCTGTTTATTTAAACATGAGTACGTATGTAGATTTGACACAGTTTTCCTAAGCCAATTGTGACACAGTAGAAGTTAGTATATATACATTATCTCATCGAAAGTATCTGGACATGTTATGGTGGACGTCAGCATGGGGTCTGTCCAACACGTTTATGATGACTTTTAACTCTCCTGGGGTCACTTTCAATGATATGTCAGAACGTCAGTGGGATCAGGTGCAAAAGATCCCAAAGGTATTCCCATTGTGTTCGGATTGGGACTTTGCACAGGCTAGTCCATTTCAGGAATATTGTTGTCTACCAACTATTGCCTCATTGACGCTGCTTTATGACAAGGTGTATTTTAATGCTGATACAGTCAGTTATCATCTCCAATCTATTCTGCTACTGTACACTGTAGACAACACTGTGAAATGTGTTTGTATCCTTCTGCATCTAGTATTTTCTTAAATGCAGTAAGGGGACCAGATTCTGGTCACGAAAAACACTGCCCACCGTAACACCACCTCCCCCGTACTCCACCGGATTGCTACAGGGTATAGTGTGATTACACCACAAGTGTCACCTAGCATTAACTACAGAAAAGTGTGTGTTGTGAGGAGCTGTTCAACCATTGCACCTCATTGTTTGTAGGTCACTATATAGAGTCACTGTGCTCGCTGGACTTCTGGTAACATTTTGTGACTTGTGAGTGATTCCTTCTGCTGATTTCATGCTATTTTTTACCACCACTTTTAGCAGCACTTGATGTTTGCTGTCCATCATTACACAAAGTCTGCCCGATATCGGTTTAGTCGTAGTTGTTCCTTCACATTTCCACTTCACACTCGTGTCATTGACAAGTCTACATGGGCAACTTGAGAAAGGTAGTAATATCCCTGACGGATTTCTTACTCAGATGAAATACAGTGACTAGTCCACATCAAGTCTCTTAGCTTTCCTCAGAGATCCAGTCTGCTGTTTTGCAACTCTACTGATAGCAAAATACTCCTCGCCTCCTTTTATACCGGCGGGTCCACCTCTTGGGGCATCTGATGATCTGATCGTCAATTCTGCATTGTATAGGTATATCCGCATACTTTTGGTCAGATAGTGTTGTTCCATTTACAACAGTTTTTGGCCGTGCTGTATCTGTGTCATATAAAGTAAGACCGAGGTGAAATACATTTTTTCTCAGTAGGATATGTCCGTTTGTTTGTCACATGTAATGATGGAGAGCTCCTCATGGCAGTGTTTGCACGACATCATAGTATTGCAACCACCTTGCCTTTCAGTTTTAGCACACCTCTCAGATACTTTTGTGAAGAATTTCAACACCAACATTAAGAAATGTTACACCCTATAGCCACTATTTTGAGATCTTTCAAATTGCATTTAAAAAGTATAAAAAAGCATACTTGGTTCAGTATCTCTGGTGGTCCGAGAATTAGTTTTAAACATACTATAAAGTGATGTGCCCATCTGCCTACTATCATTTGTCAAAACCCTCATTTCAGTACTTTGAACAGTTCACTAAATAAGAGGTGCAAGTTTTAGGGGATTAACACTGTAAAGACAATGTAAACGTTAATGGTGTTTACACTGTACTGCAATTTTGTACAGGAAAGTGAGATGAACAGTCAATTTGATGTAGGATACATGCAGTCTATCAAGTAGGGAAACAATTTCAAATTTGTCTAAAAAAGCTAGAACACATGCTTGCTGTGTGATTTTGTCAACTCATCTTGTCCTCTTATGCCACTGGCATGGGTGGCTATTTTGTTAATATTAGTAATTTAATCCTTCTTTACGCAATTTTTTTTCTCGGTAACTATAATTTGGTACACATTTAGAACTGGTTATGGAACATTAGAAAAATGTTGTAAAAAATTTTCCACTTACAGTTTTTGAGAAAAGTTGATTTTTTGGTACTTCACACATACGCAAAGCCGCACATGCATGGTCAATGCATAGGTTGTAAAGTAAGCTCAATAGGAAAAAGCTGAAACATTTCAAAACTATAGAATTAACAAAAACAGTGGAAAAAACTTAAATGTTATCTTCATTTAGAGTATATTTGCATGCAACTAAGTGACTTTACATCCGAGAAATGAGGTGAAACATATTTTCCTTATTCACACAAATATTTGTTTTATATTTTTCTTATAAAACAAAATTTTGAAACAAAACTATCAAAATTACAACAATAGAGAAAAAACGTAAATGCATTGTAATCAAAATACGTATAAGTTATTTAATTTTTTTGTGGAATGAGGTGAAATAGTTATTTGTCTTATTCAAGTACAAATTTACTTTACGTTTTTCACATGAAATAAATGTCTTTCCTTTGTACTTGATTTTTTGCACATTGTTCTTTCCTCATTCCAAATCGGCCAGTGGTTTACTGGATCCAATCGTACATCTTCTGGTGGTAGCGAAGATCCCTTGACTTTTATTTTCTTGTTGTCTGTTGGGTCGAAGCTGCTCGGTCTTCCACGCTTTCTGGGATTCTGGCCTACCTGGTATAGAGTTTGGGCTAACTCAGCCCTAAACTTCGTGATTCGCGCGCATGTCTGTTGATTGTGTTTCAAGAAGCATTCTTTGGTACAGTATGCATGAATTTATCATCATTGTATCAAGTAGGTGAAAAAGTAGATGAAGATACCATCTCTTTGATCTTATCTTGATGTGATGTCTTCCTATGTTGCTGTCAAGCAAATCAACATTTCCCATATGAGAATTGTATATGGAGATAACTGCTGGACTATACACCATTACATGCTCCTTTTTCTTCCTGCCAAATCTTCTCACTTCTGATTTTAGAAGTTCCCCAACAAAAGTGGATGGGAAACTGACATTGTTGTTTTCCTTGTAC
Organism: Schistocerca nitens; assembly: GCF_023898315.1. Lineage (NCBI taxonomy): Eukaryota > Metazoa > Arthropoda > Insecta > Orthoptera > Acrididae > Schistocerca > Schistocerca nitens. The sequence goes on from NC_064624.1 coordinate 135,738,355, forward strand.
AAAACAGTAGAAACATCAACTGACTCAAAATTCCTGTGCGATTCCTTTTTGTGTTCTTTTTCATCACTGAACTTGCAGTTAGGATTTCTATTGCATTGAATTGTACCAACGCACTGAATTCCTTTCTTGAACAAATACATGGCTAAATCCAGAGAAGTATAATATATGTCAAAATATAACTTGTAATTCTGGTGTCTTGGCACTTCTCTTGACAGTCAAATAACATTTCCACTAACTCCGATATCAGGTTCCTCGTCAGCCCGAAATTTTACGGTCCACTGTAAATTTCGACTTTGTGGCAAACCGAAGTCATCGCAAACCGTAAAGAGTTTGTAACCCCATTTGTGTGGTTTATCTTTCGTATACATTTCGTGTGGTGTCTTGCCTTGATAGCACACATCTGTTCATCAATTAAAAGACATTCACCCGTGAGTACTGAAAGACATACTCGGTTCAGGTAGTCTAGTATTGGCCCTAAATTGTATAGTTTGTCACTTTCAGGACCTCGGATGTCTGGCCGCTTCAGGTTGTCATTGAAATGCGAGGTACTGTGCAATCTCTCAAAGTACTTCTGTGACAAAGTCTCGACTCCAAACACATCACTCCATAGATCACATATGTTGGCTGCTGGCACCAAAGCACTGATGATGCATATTCCAAAAAATTTCTGAATGTCATAATTTGTACAATCAAATGGCTTGTTTGGATGTTGTTGAATAGCACATAAATTTGTTTCATCCATAATTTTTTATGTAATTTCATCAGTGAGGAAATATTTAGAAAATTTGTACGGTGTAGATAGCTCTAGAACTGATTGCTGTAATTTGTTCTATGCTGTGAATTGGAACTAGTCAGGAGAGAAGGAAAACTTCGCTTTTATTTGGATGTCAGTTCCAGGATCACTATCGCTATCTGGAGATTCGAGGCCTTGGACATTTATTGTCGGACCTTCGTCAGAATCGTCGAATTCTGGCCCATCGTCACTCTCTGAAGGGCAAACCGTCACCGTCAGTTCGTGTGCTGTCAAAACCTTGTGTTTTCCATTGTCCCAGTACACAAGGGAATCCATCACAGTAATGTTTTATCAACAAGTGTACAGCAAACTGAAACAAAAACAAAAAAAAACCATGTAGTTGCAATTTGTATAATGTAATAGCTGAAAATAACACTACAACTATATCATGCACTTTTGCAGCTGTGCAAACAGAATAATATTACTTATTACTTACTTGTTAGGTAGCAGAAATTTGCATGAACACAAAGGCATATTCACCACTGTTATTGAATTACGAAAATATATATATATATATATATATCACTCACTCACCCTTCACAACCTTTCCAGCAAACCTCAACCTCCTCTCATTGCACACAAACCCAGTCTCTCCCATCTACTCAATCTCCCACTTCCAGCTCCACTCCCTCCAAAACCTCAAAATTCCAATCAACACAACCTGGAACCACAACACCCTAATTCAGTAGTTAACCTTTCCTCCAAACCTCTCTCCCAATCTGAAACCTCTGTCCTATCCAAAGGCCTCACCTTCAGCCCCACTTTCAGATTCAACCAAACAGCCCTCGTCAAAGATTTACTGTCCTACACTCGTACTCTCTGGTGGAAATATCACTTTGCCACGAAGAAAAATGATCCTAATCCTACTCCTAATGATCCAACTCCCCAAGACACCATCCAAATTGAACCCTGCCTGGAACAGTTCCGTCCTCCGTCGCAGCGGGACCCACCTCCTCTTCCTCAAAATCACCCTCTCCAAACCTTCCAGGACTTTCTGACTTCCAGCCTTGCATCTCAATCCTTCTTAAAAAACCTTAATCCTACTCCCAACATCACCACTGCTGAAGCCCAGGCTATCCGTGAGCTGAAGGCTGACCGATTCATCGTCATTCTTCCGGCGGACAAGGGTTCCACGACCGTGGTACTTGATAGTCGGGAGTATGTGGCTGAGGGACTGCGTCAGCTTTCAGACAACACCACATACAAAGTTTGCCAAGGTAACCCCATTCCCGATGTCCAGGTGGAGCTTCAAGGAATCCTCAGAACCTTAGGCCCCCTACAAAACCTTTCACCTGACTCATCAACCTCCTGACCCCACCGACACCCCGCACCCCTACCTTCTACCTTCTTCCTAAAATACACAAACCCAATCATCCCGGCCGCCCCGTTGTAGCTGGTTACCAAGCCCCCACAGAATGTATCTCTGCCTACGTAGATCAACACCTTCAACCCATTACATGCAGTCTCCCATCCTTCATCAAAGACACCAACCACTTTCTCGAACGCCTGGAATCCTTACCCAATCTGTTACCCCCGGAAACCATCCATGTAACCATTGATGCCACTTCCTTATACACAAATATTCCGCACGTCCAGGGCCTCGCTGCGATGGAGCACTTCCTTTCACGCCGATCACCTGCCACCCTACCTAAAACCTCTTTCCTCATCACCTTAGCCAGCTTCATCCTGACCCACAACTTCTTCACTTTTGAAGGCCAGACATACCAACAATTAAAGGGAACAGCCATGGGCACCAGGATGGCCCCCTCGTACGCCAACCTATTCAGGGGTCGCTTAGAGGAAGCCTTCTTGGTTACCCAGGCCTGCCAACCCAAAGTTTGGTACAGATTTATTGATGACATCTTCACGATCTGGACTCACAGTGAAGAAGCACTTCAGAATTTCCTCTCCAACCTCAACTCCTTTGGTTCCATCAGATTCACCTGGTCCTACTCCAAATCCCATGCCACTTTCCTTGACGTTGACCTCCACCTGTCCAATGGCCAGCTTCACACGTCCGTCCACATCAAACCCACCAACAAGCAACAGTACCTCCATTATGACAGCTGCCACCCATTCCACATCAAACGGTCCCTTCCCTACAGCCTAGGTCTTCGTGGCAAACGAATCTGCTCCAGTCCGGAATCCCTGAACCATTACACCAACAACCTGACAACAGCTTTTGCATCTCGCAACTACCCTCCCAACCTGGTAGAGAAGCAAATAACCAGAGCCACTTCCCCATCCCCACGAACCCAGAATCCCCCACAGAAGAACCACAAAAGTGCCCCACTTGTGACAGGATACTTTCCGGGACTGGACCAGACTCTGAATGTGGCTCTCCAGCAGGGATACGACTTCCTCAAATCCTGCCCTGAAATGAGATCCATCCTTCATGAAATCCTCCCCACTCCACCAAGAGTGTCTTTCCGCCGTCCACCTAACCTTCGTAACCTGTTAGTTCATCCCTATGAAATCCCCAAACCACCTTCCCTACCCTCTGGCTCCTACCCTTGTAACCGCCCCTGGTGTAAAACCTGTCCCATGCACCCTCCCACCACCACCTACTCCAGTCCTGTAACCCGGAAGGTGTACACGATCAAAGGCAGAGCCACGTGTGAAAGCACCCACGTGATCTACCAACTGACCTGCCTACACTGTGATGCATTCTATGTGGGAATGACCAGCAACAAACTGTCCATTCGCATGAATGGACACAGGCAGACAGTGTTTGTTGGTAATGAGGATCACCCTGTGGCTAAACATGCCTTAGTGCACGGCCAGCACATCTTGGCACAGTGTTACACCGTCCGGGTTATCTGGATACTTCCCACCAACACCAACCTATCTGAACTCCGGAGATGGGAACTTGCTCTTCAATATATCCTCTCTTCCCGTTACCCACCAGGCCTCAATCTCCACTAATTTCAAGTTGCCGCCACTCATACCTCACCTGTCATTCAACATCATCTTTGCCTCTGCACTTCCGCCTCGACTGACATCTCTGCCCAAACTCTTTGTCTTTAAATATGTCTGCTTGTGTCTGTATATGTGTGGATGGATATGTGTGTGTGTGCGAGTGTATACCTGTCCTTTTTTCCACCTAAGGTAAGTCTTTCCGCTCCCGGGATTGGAATGACTCCTTACCCTCTCCCTTAAAACCCACATCCTTTCGTCTTTCCCTCTCCTTCCCTCTTTCCTGATGAGGCAACAGTTTGTTGCGAAAGCTTGAATTTTGTGTGTGTGTTTGTTTGTGTGTGTATCGACCTGCCAGCGCTTTCGTTCGGTAGGTCTCATCATCTTTGTTTATATATATATATATATATATATATATATATATATATATATATATATATATTGTTTTCACCACACATACAGACTCTCACAAGATGGTGCTTTATGCCAAACTGAAGTTTCTGTGTATGTGATGAATATAAGTCACCAGTCATCATTCCCATCATGCACAGCTGCTTGCAATGTGATTTCAGTTGCCTCAGACTGCAGCCATGTGTGCAAGTTGCGTTTGTGTGTGTGTGTGTGTGTGTGTGTGTGTGTGTGTGTTCTATTATTGATGAAAGCCTTAACGGCCGAAAGCTTTAATTGTGAGAGTCTTTTTGTTGTGCCTATCTGCAACTCAGCATATCCGCTAAATAATGAGTAGCAACTTTTCTTTTCATAATATTGTTACATTCCATGCTGTATTTCCCATTGTTTGATTTCTTATATGAAGTAGATATAGGATCAGCTATGATTTTTTTATATGGAACTATAGCATATACTAGCTTCTGGCACATAGATGGGGCTTAAAAAGCTATTTCAAATGTGCATATGTTTCCTGATTGTAGAAACAACTAAAAATTCCCCAGGTAGTTTTACATTACCATTTTGACAGCATTTGTTTGACATTCACCATATAACAGTAGCATGTCTAACATCTTCTCATTGGTGTGCATGTCTGCATACAAGAAATGCTCACACAATAACGACCCACCCATTGACAACAACTTCCTGCTAGTTCTGCATTGTCGACAAGTAAAAAGTCAAAAGGCTGGTTACGACGGAGTAGCATCCCGTAAGTGTGTTTACAACACAATAGCCGATTTTGGCTACCTTGGTTTTCAACTTTAGAATATTTCTTGGATTCTTTTGCAAAGAGTTTCAACCTCAAAATTAACAAGCATTACATTGCTGTACTCATCATTCCAAACACTTTTAGACAGCATTCAAAAAAGAATATCATTCTATTAAAAATTATTATGTTCTAAAGTATGTGCCCCTTAGCATACTATCATTTGCCAAAAATCTCGTTTCAATATCTGTAACTATTCACAAAATAAAGGGGATGTTATGTCTTAGTTGACTCACCTTGTATAGCAGCTACTAAAATGGGAAGCAGTGACTAATGCAAATGTCTTTGGTTACTAATAACCAGAATGTAAATGCTAGAGTTTTTTCAGGTAATGTGATTGTTGGTAATTAATGTTCCACTTTTAAATTTCCTCCTCAATTGTAATGAGAGTACCGCAAAAAATGTCAACTGGCATATGTTCAAAGCTTTGGGATGATGCTAAGGAATGCTGGAGCTGCAATCCAGTGTGGCAGCCGTGCCGCAAAAATGTGTGAACAGACCTGAACCACTCTCGGCTGGTCCAAGTTAGTTGCATCAGATATCTTATCAGTGTGTGTACCTGCTGATAGGCAAAATTTTGGCAATTTGTAGTACGCACGAATGCCCGTCAGCAAAGAAAAAGCAATGGCACGGAGAACTGAGCTGCCGTACAGTAGAGTTGCATTTTTCCAGAGTTTCTAACTTCAGTGTACGAATCACGTGGGTCAAGCTTAACAGGAGCTCCCCACAGATATGTACAGAAGTTTGTTTGATGCTCTCTGTTCGTTTCCACCTTTGTTTCATCACATCCGTGAAATACACTGTGCCCTACTGTTGCAAGAAAAAGGTTTGATTTATGCCGGACACACGTCCACTGTTCTCCTGGGTTCACATGATTGGAAGACACACTTGTCTTCACGAAGTGTAGTCCCTCCGGGATCAGTGTTTGAGTGGAACTGTTATGCAAAGACAGTTATTGCGATCAGCGGTTAATGGACATTGTTGTCCAATTTCATTGTTGTCACTTGTCTATTTACTCATTTGGCAGAATAAATACATTTTTAGCAACTGTACTTAATTCCCATTACCACACCGTCACCATAGCCTACATCCTGAACAAAGTGCGTGGGTGCGACAGTAAAGTCAGCTTACTCCGTGACTGTCATGTAAGTGGCGGTATCCACACTTTCCTGCTTCAAAAGTTTTGCAGTATGACTCCAACTATATAGTGTTATGCCCTGTGTGGTGATTATTAGCACCAAAATACAATAATCTAGTGTTCATAGGCTGTGTTCATTATCTCACATTCTCTTCTGTTCCCTCCTGCATAAATGCTCGTTTACAGATACGAGTTAATGCTAGTGAACACTGGCAAATTGCCTGCGAAAACACATTTGCTTTTGTTTGCTTCCATTCACTCTGGTGTGAAAGGGGCTTTATATTTCACATTTAATATACTGCAGAATTAACTCCTTCTGTAGTTGGTATTTTTCTAGCTTCACCTGCGCGGCAAATAGTTCCTCCTGACTACTAAAGAGTGCAGGTCACTCCTGTTTACAAAAAGAGGTGAAAGATGAGGTTGGCAGCATTGCACAAAAATATTGCTGGCAACTGTGTGTTGCAGGATCCTATAGTGTACTCTGAGCTCACAAAGAGTGATGATGGGAGGAGGAGGGGGGGGGGGGGGGGGGGGGGGGGAGCTGCTCTGAAAGAATCAGATTGTTCCTATCCAATCACTCGTGTGCAACATAGCTAAGGTTGCAAGGTCAGTATTCCTGGGGTTTCATCTGTTACAGAGAAGTTTGTTGTGTGTGGTAATTTTGATAATACAGTTGAAAACAGTGCACAGTTTCAGCCACCTAACACTTACAGTGCTGGATGTAGGTAAACACAAATGATGATTCGTTTGGAAAATGGGTCAAGCGAAGAAATCTGCTCATGTATTAGATTTCTTTGGAGAAATATGTAACCGTGGCTGAAACTCACCATCAGCTGGTAGAGGTTTATGTAGATATTGTAATGTCTCGTCATTGCATTGCAGAATGATGTCGAAAGACTGCGGGCGGTAGAGAAAAGTCGCCGACGAGGATCGCAGTGGGTGACCTAGCACGGCATTGACAGATCTGAACACAGCTTGCGTGGAGGAGCTAAGTCAGAATAAGAGGAAGATCATGTCATGCAGTAGAACTTGAGAATTTCATTCTGAAGAGTTTTGTCACTTTGTTCGCGATATTTTGCTGTACCGGAAAGTTTGTTCCTGTTGTGTTCCAAGAATTCTAACCAACTCGAAGTGAATGGCACATGTGCAAGTCTGCAGCTTTTACATTGGCTCTCTACAAAAGGAAGCTGTTGTCTTCACCACATTGTCACAGGCGACAAGACATTGATCCACCACTATACCCCCGGCAGTAAGCATCTGTGAGTTGTGTGGAAACATCTCTCCTCTCCAAATCCAAGGTGGCGGGAGGTGATGGCGGGATAGTGCAAGTGTCAGACTCTTGGAGTTTTTGAAAGAGGAAAGACAGTGGCCACACTCCCTGCAGCCTGAACCTTGATCCGAGCGACTTCCATCTTTTTCGCACTTCAAGGAGCATCTAGGAGGCTAACGATCCTCTTAAGATGAAGAGGTGAAATATTTTGTGAAAGCGTGGCTCAAAATGCAGGGACAGGATTTTTACCAGGAGGGTACATTCATACTCTTGCCACAAAGTAACAAGTGCCTAAACCAGTACAGAGACACTGTCAAAAAATAACATAATTTGTGCACTATCAGTTGGCTGTATTGGTTGTATAAAATACACACATTCCACTGTAGGCTTTGTAAACTTAAGTTTGTGTTATCCCATTGTATATACTAAGCATGCTGCAAGAGATAGATGCATGTGAAATGATACATTGCATCTTGATAGATTTCTGCTAGGCATTACACTGTAGCAGACCATCGACTACTAACGGTGATTTAGTTGTATAGAATGTCTTCAGAGATGTGTGATTGGTTCTACAAATATTTGGCTTATATGACCGATAGCATTTGCTGGACAGTGGAAAGACGAGCGGAAATTAAAGAAACATTAGCTTTTCCCCAGACAAATATAACAGGACCTTTAATGTTCTCAGTGTAGGTAGATGATTTGTTAGCAGCACTATAATGCAGTTGTTTACAGGAAAGTACCATCACTGTTGGATGATCGTAAGGAAATGCAGAAAGATTTGAATAGAATTTCTTGTTTAATGAATGAAAGATCACTTTAAATGTCAATGAAAATCAAGATAATGCCTATAACTGATAATATGTAATTCCAAGGCCAGTGGTAAACATTAAATTCATAGTGTTGCAGGGTGGTGATTCTTCTAGAAAACCTGTAGTTCTCAGGAAATTAAATTTTACCAGGGAAAGCTTGGGGAATTTCAGGAATTTTGTAAAATCTCACTGAATTCTGCATTTTCAACCTAGCATTGAAATCAAATTCTATAAATCACAATTTTGAAGGTACTTAAAAATATTTGAAAGTGTGTTAATTATATGAATATTATTCCAATTAAATTATCAATGTTTATAAACAGTGGTTAAACCACTGCTCATGGTTGGCTCAGCTGATTGGAAATAAGTCATAACTGTGGTATGCTGCCCCCACTCGTCATTAAACCGGGAGCTTCTGGACACCCTCTTCCTCCTCACACCTGGAATCATGGAATCATGAGAGAATTTTTTTCCAAGTTTGAGTAGCCACACTTTGGTTGAGTTGCATTATAGATAACGATTTTTCTCTCTCCAATACACTAGTTAAATAATACAAGGAATGACTAGTACAGGTTTTAGGCACCATCTGTCATGCACTGTTACAATATAATTGTAACTTCTTGTGGGTGCCTGCAGGTGGTGGTGACCTGCGAGTGCGGACACCGCTCCACCACGCGCCCCTGTGCAGAGAATGTCAACGAATACCGCCGCATCGCCATGTCGCTGCTCGCTGCCAAGATGACGGACGTGCGTGCGGGCCGCACAGTCGACCTTACGGACCTGGCTGGCACACCGCGAGGCATAACTCTAAAAACGTGAGTCAGCTGCACTGTGGGAACTCTACTCCCTGTCTCTCATAGATATTGTCAGTGTTGCTTTAATTATAATATCAGAATTATAAATGTACAGCACACTTGTGGTGGTGGTGGTGGTGGTGGTTGTTGTTGTTGTTGTTGTTGTATGTAGAAAGTAGTTTACTTCAGTGTCATTAGTTAGTTACATGCTTCATAGCTCGTACACAATAAACATTATGATGTAGAAAGTGTCAACAGAACACACATAGAGAAAGGAATACCTCATTACTGGTAAATAGTGCTTCAACAAAAAGTGTATCACCCAGGTCTCCCAATGTGAATTTATTTATTTATATATATATACTTTTTTTTTCGGGGTGGGGTGGGGTGGGGGGGGGGGTTAAAAACTTTGGTGTATTCCAGCCCTGTTGATAGTGTCAATGAACTCCTGTAATGCATTGTGGATGGGGTTATCAGTGCGTTCGGAACATGCCTGAAATTGTTGAACACCTACAGACATGAATAAGGAGGCATGCTGAAGCGCGCGCGCGCGCGCGCGCACACACACACACACACACACACACACACGTTCATTTTTTATATTTTGAAACAAATCCGTTCTACTGCAGGCTTATTGCTTTCCATATTTGGCGAGGAGGTACTTTTCTCATTTTGGTCCATACTACTTCCTCACAAAATATGGAAAGTGAAGAGTGTGCAGTAGAAGAGAGTTGTTCTATATCACCAAAGATGAAGTAGTGGTCATAGCTCTTATGGTAGGCATTTTAGAGCCCATATTTACTAGACTTTTTTGCTTCAAATCATTGTTCCTGTGATATCCCTGAATATTAACAATTCATCCCGGGGCATCCTGTACTGTGTGATGAGAAAAGATGTTTATATGGCTACATGGTGGTCATTTACAGGGTTTTTATGTAAAAAATCATTATTTCTATTCAGGAATTCCTGTGTGGTATAGAATGAGTTGTGTTGTTAACGAGAAACAAGCTGAGAACTCCAGCATATTTATTTATAGCTGTTTCTGAAACTTTCTATGTGGGAGATGTATTTTTGACTTGTAAAGCTTCTTTGCGTACACTGTTTGAAGTACAATGATTTGGGACAAGAACAAGGAGCTTGTTTTGTCCACTAAAATGAGGTGAGAGCCACGTAGAGCTGGCAGTGCTAAAAGTAACTTAGACTAAGGTTCACACCCGCAACACACAGTGTCTGGCCTTGTGCTTTGTTTGTGGCCATGCCATAACATAACCTCACTGGAAATTGTACGTGTTTAAAGTGAAATTGTTAGAAATAAGTGGTATTCATGGTATAAAAACACGCTTGTCTGTGCAACTTCCCTGAACATTTGCTTTTCTCTGATGTTACATTGCAGTGAGGTAACATTAAGACTTGTACCATTATACAATTTTGTCGGACTTAAATTTTGCGGCAGAATAATTTGGATGCCGGGTTTCAAATTAATTTTTTGTGACGGAGGACCAGGTGCGCTAAAAGAGTTTAAACATTCAGCTTGATAATGTGCAGAGTCATCTTGTTCTATAACTCCATTAATAGAGTTATACTCAACATTTCTCCCTCAACGTGAGTAAGTATGTCAGAGTGGCTTGGTCACTGCCGTTGTTCACTTGCTTGCAAATATATTTCATAGATTAAATGCTGTTGCATATTTCAACATTAATGTGAGCTGGAAATGTTTTAGATGATATTGCCAAATAGAGCACAACCCATCTTTTGTCTGAAACAGTTTCTCGGCCACGTGATGTCATCGTACAGGGTGCAGCAGAACCGACTGTGCAGTTTCTTGCGATCACCGCTAGGGCTGTGGTGGGGGTAGGCAGTTGCACGTGGTCTGCCTTTGTTCAGTCGTTGACCCCCATTTCACTAGCCAACATGATCTGGACCGGTGCACATTTTAGTTTTGCCGTTAGACTTATTATGAAAATAACAAATCTGTGATCACAACACAAGGAGCTTTTCAGCGACAGTTTGACATTCTGCACAACAATGCCGTTCCTAATGCAAACACAATTTGGTCCTGGGTTCGGTAGTTGGAGGATACTGCTAGCACACTAAGAATAGATACCGTATTTACTCGAATCTAAGCTGCACTCGAATCTAAGCCGCACCCGAAAAATGATACTCGAAATCGAGGAAAAAAAATTTTCCCGAATCTAAGCCGCACCTAAAATTTGAGATTCGAAGTCCAAGGGGAGATAAAAGTTTTAGGCCGCACCCCCAAATCGAAACAAAGTTGGTCCATTGTAATATGAGACACAATGTAGGTCGAATGAATGGCGATACAGCTACAGTTGTTTGGTTCGAGTCGTAAGCTTAGAAGTTAAGCTTTACCAGGTAGCCACTGCTATGCGTCAGGTGCTCCGTCCGTATTTATACGGGTACCCTTCCTTTTTCACGTGCTTCGTCTAGTTTGAATTCATTGCTTATTTTTCTTTGATCTGATAAGTGCCGTTAAATTTGTTACAGGTGTTTAGGTCACTCTAAACTGAAAATGCATTACTGTACTGTGTCATGCATTGTTTGTCGCATTCTGATAATGAGTGTTTACGGCCTGTCGCCGCTCGCGGCATGACTTGCTTTTGTGCGTGCTACCGCCGCTTAAAATAAAAAAAAGAAAATAGAGAGAGAGAGGAATCGTCTCATTAGCGAAACAATGGGAAGAGACTGCTATTTGTTGTTACTTACACTGCTGCTTTCCATGATAATGATCTACAAGAACCAAATAATAGACTGCGTATGATAGAAGATGTTCTGAACGAGAGTTTAGCGAAAATTTTTCTCCGTTGAAAATCTTTGCAGACGCCTCTTTGGTACATTACATTCTGCACAGAAATTAGTCATCGTAGATTTAAAAATCTAGTCAATTGGCGTGCTTCATTTCTGACTGTAGCACTATTAGGCATACGAATAATATGAATATAAACATGACATGATATGTATATTCCTCCGCGTTTGGTGTTGTCTCACTCTAGTTTCTTAGTTTATTAGGCAGACAGGATTTAAATGAGATAGCAGCAATCATGAAACAAATGCATGGCAAAATGTTTATATTCGTATTATTCTTATGGTGAAGAACATACTGTATGTGATCCACATTTCATCAGGTTCCTATTAGCAACCATCTCTTTTCACAGGTAGGAAAACATTCAGAACGTAGAGTTGGCCATATTGACAAACATCCCAAACAGTCTTGCCAGTAGGATTTTCATAGTACATTGAAATGCTGCTACATTCGAAGATGAACAATACGGAATTTGTATTTACTTCGTTGTATAATGTATGAAAATGTAGTGGTCGAAACTCGGGGCGGAGAAAAAAGCTCGTCTTTCACCTATTTTTAATTTATTTAATGATGCAGAGGTTTTGGCGCCAGAATTTATCTTTGTGCCTGCAAAGCATGCCTGTGTAGCGCTACATATATTCGACGGCGGAAGTTAGTTGTGGCGGCACCTACAAAATTTTTCGGAACTTCCGCTTACTTTGCAGTCGATTCTAAGCCACAGGCGGTTTCTTGGATTACAAAATGCGAAAAAAAAAGTGCGGCTTAGATTTGAGTAAATACGGTACACGTGGACACGCAGATCCACGAGAACGCCAGAAAATGTGCAGTGGGTGCGAACAGCAGTTCCACAATCACCGCATTGTTCTGCTCGACGACACGCTGTTGCATTGGGGATTTCAGACCGCAGTTTGAAGAGGATTGTGCGATGCGATTTGAAGTTCCGTCCTTTCAAAAAAATGATTGCTCGAGAATTACGCCCAGCAGACTATGCCAACCGTCAAAATCTGTGTGAGCAAATGCTTGCTCAGATGCCTCCGATTGCAGCTTTCTTCAGTAGTGATGAAGAACATTTTCATCTTAGTGGGTGCGTGAATAAGCAAAACTTTCACTACTGGGCTGAAAATAGTCCCCGAATTATTCGTGAAAGACCGCAACATTCTCCTAAAGTGACAGTGTGGTGTGCCATATCACAATTTGGCGTTGTAGTCCCTTACATTTTTTGAGGAGGAAGGAGTGACTGTGGCAGTGAATTCCACACATTATGTTTCAATGTTGCAAAATTTTCTGCGACCCAGAATGGACAAGATTGTTGAAGAACATGGACTGGGGAACTTGTGGTTCCAACAGAATGGAGCTACTGCTCACACATCTCGAATTTCACTTGATGTTTTGAGAGAAATGTTTCTGGGATGCCTCGTCTCTCTGAGGTGTGATGTCATGTGGCCTGTGCGGTCAGCAGATTTGAGCATTTGTGACTACTTTCTTTTGGGATATCTGAAGGAAAATGTTTTCAAAAGCCGCCCTCACACCTTACCAGAGTTAAAAGAGGGATTGTTGACGAAGTGAATGCCGTACACCACGATATGTTTGCAAGAGCTGCTTGAAACTTCGTGGATCGTCTACAACAGTGTATTGATACTAACGGCTGCCATCTTTAGGACATTATTTTCAAAACTAAATTAATGTAAAATGGTATATTGTACTGATTTAGAAAATAAAAGCATTTTTTTCTCTATATATCCAGATTTACTTTTTATTGCTCCTTAAAACTGCTTAGTCAGTTCAGACACACTCTGTACTCGTAAATCCGTCTGCTGAGGTGAACACCAATAATAGGACAGTTATCCATCTTCTCCCAGTGATTTTGGATATCTTTTAGAGCACCGGCTGACATGCACACGAGGAGAGTTTCTGTTTGATGCCCTGCAAGACCTTGAACCATTTGTGTCTTTATAATGTTAAACAGTGCGGCATTTAGGTAACGGTCCAGGAATTCATTTCACTTTGGATGTGTTGTGAATGTAATAAAAAGATGAAGCCTTCCGTGTTTTTGGATGTAACAGAAAAGTCCTGCATATGCTCGTGCACATGGTGTGGGCAGAGAGTAAAACTGGACAGAAGGATCACCAATTAGCCCAAGTTGTCCATGCTGCCATCCTTCTGCACATAATCTTCAGCACTTAACTGTCTTTGTGGTATGTATGTACATTAATTGTTAGTGTCAATTTTGGTCGCCTGGTTAAATAGTCAACAAAATCTGTGCAAGTAGACAATAGGATTTCCTCATATCTGTAGGAGGTGAACATATAATTGTTGGATGGACTTCATACTATGCAAAATTATATCGATTTTCTCCATGCTATTGAATTGGGGATATTGTAAGGCACCCTAAGGCCAGCACGTCTTGTATAGCGTTGAAGGCAATGGTCTCAACTATGCAACAACATATTGTTTCATTCACATTCCTTATCAATTGATAGGGATATTGTACCCACTGCAATTTCCAGCAGCAAGTCATTTATCTGCACTAATGACAAATTTATAATTGTTATTTTGCCCTTGCAGAATAGTCTAGTGTAGCTATAAAACTGTGAATATATGCATTCACATTATGCAGCATGTTTTGAAACAGAGCACTCAGATCATTTTTCACTTGTAGAAAGTTGTAGTTTGTAATAATTGCCTGTTCTTCGTAATTAGAAACAAAGTATATCCAAAGAAACTTGGACTCATTTTCAGGCAGCATAATACCAGTAAGGTAGTAAACTGTGCCCTGAACATAAGCAGTAGGCGTGAATGTTCTTCCATTATTTGTTTTTGTTTTGTACATAGTTCCGCGTAGTCAGCGCGTACACAACTTTCCCAATAGAGCGTTCCCCGCTAAGCACAACAGCGCAGGCGCATAGCTCGTCCATCTCCGCACTACAAGATGGTGCTGTCTTAGAGACGGACCAAATTCTGCTTCCGCCGATCCGCGTATTAATATGTAACGCAGCCAATGAGATTGCTGCTTACGTAGAACCTTTTCTCCTCGCGGATCACACTCGCGCAGTGATACCTGAATGCACGAGGTATTATAACGAGTGTACAGACCTCCGATTAGTTAGTCTGCATTAGTCTGTGCCAGTCTATAGTCAAGTTTCAGTCTGCACCTAATAAGATTACCATATTCCTGTCCATAGCCATGAAGATAAATGTATAGACAATTTTGTCAAGTATCAGAGATATGTGAGAATAAGATTAACGTACCAAGACCAAAGGAACTTCAGATTGTCAATGGTAAATAGCCTCCAGAACCAAGTTAAGTTATTTTTATGCTTGTTATTATTTTAATAAATGTGTGTGAAAATTAATCAAGTTCTGTTTAAAGTTGGTCACCGTCAGTCTGCTACTCTAAGCGTGCAAGTGACATTTCTATCGTCTGACCTAACGGCAGAAGATAAACACGCCACAATAAGACCACGAGACATATTGTTGACACTCGCCTACTTCGTTAGAGCGACAAGTCAAATAATCTGATGGTGTGTGTACCGAAGGTCTTACAGTACGCACACCACAGTTTCGCACCAAAAAATGTCATTTATGTTGTGCGCACAGGTGTTATCCAAAAAGTGTTTTGATTGTGGATGATAACCATTCAGCCAAGATTTTAAAATCTCAGGGTTTCATAAAATTTTCAGTATGCTCTTTTCCACTTGAGTAATACATTCCTCTCTTTCTTTCTTTCTCTGGTATTGGCACTAGTGAATAAAATATTTTTTATACATGCAAGTGGTCAATGTGATATGATTTACATAAATATGACATGTATCATGCAAGACCAGAAGCTGTTGGCTACACATTGATGTCCAGGTCTTGGATCCTCTTCATAACTCGAGGTGTGGCTTCTATGGAGTGCTCTTCCGATCCACTGAATTTCCTTGTAGGGCACACTAGTGTGATGTGGTCCAGAGCCTGCCGTGGTGCTCCACAGTCACAGCTTGGGTTATCTACAAATCCCCATTTATAGAGCATGGCCTTGCATTTAGTGTGGCCACTTCGGATACGATTGAGCCTAACTCAGTCTTTCCTAGCAAAGTTGAATCCTTTTAGTGCTTTTGAGTGGTCAGTTATAAGGTGATAATTACTGACGGAGTTTTCCCATTCCTTTTTCCCAGGTTGAAGCTATGCTCTCCTCTTATGTAGCTGTTATTCCATATCGGGTTTCATGGCTTCACTTGGCGATTTGGTAAATTTCTAATGACGTCTTGAATAGGTAGGCATTGTGCATCGTCTATTTGTGTTATTTTTTTCCCATTCTTTGATAAATGTTGTTTGCATCTTAATGCTGGCGGGGCTATGTTGGCAATGACGGAGAGGTAGATTTTAATGTCCCAGTAGTAATGCTCATGGTATCGTGGAGCTGCACATCTACCATGTTTGTAAGTTGACTTCTCTGGCAGACAGAAGAACAGTATTCTGCAGTGGTGTAGACTATTACTGCAGCTGCACCCCCAGGAACTACCCGCCAATTTTCTAATATTAATTCCTTGTTTTGGGCTTCTGACCAACATTTTTTAGGTGTTCTTTGTAGGTTAGTGTCCTGTCCAGTGTTACGCCCAAATATTTACGATGGAAGTTGTTTCACCCTCTGTTGGTCAAATAACACGGTCAGCCTTTCATTGGCAGCTTTATTGTTGAGGTGAAAAGCTCACCTCAGCTGTTACTTCTAGTGGTGACAGTTGTGATTGGTTACAAACAGTTGCTTTTGCCACTATTAATTCAAAGCAGTACAGGGTCAGTACCATTCGATAGGTGTACGAAGACTAACAAGTATGCTGACAATGAATAAATATTTTTCTCATTTAATTTTTATAATAAAGGCTAGAACATATGTAGACAGAGTGTCATCTTTTTACAGTCGCTGGGCATCAGCTAAAAAGATCGTGTTGTCTGGCACAGTGAAGGTCTCCTTTAAATGAAAACCACGATGTTGTGTGATGACTGTTCCCACTCACTCCACAGGAAACAATTTAAAAATGTATTTTTGTGAATATATTGACACTTAAACATTGTAAATACTCCAAAGTACTAAGATGCAAGTATTTACTTGTATCTCAGATGAGAAAGGCTGCAGAGTTCAAGACCCCTATAAAGTGATCTGTGTGTGTTGGGAACCAAACAGGCTAACATCTTCTCAGTAGGCACCAAAGCTTCAATAAATTAAAAAAAAAATTATGAATTCCACTGTGCTGCTTGTGTAAATGGATGCTTTACTATCTATTACCAGACATTGTTGTCATAAGTGTGTAGCAAAAATCACATGCTATGTATGGTAGCACACGGCACAGTCGTCATTGGGCACAACCTCGGAATACGTAGCTATAAAGCATACGTATATCACAGAACGCAGTTGAGCCATGTGTGTTTAAAAAGTATTTGTAGGAAATTTTAAAACTGTCTACACAGCATGCAATTTTTGTTATATTCTCACCTCTGCTTGCGCACTTGGAATGAGGACACACTCAAAATTGTCTGGTAGTGTTTAATAAACCAGTCATTTGAACTAATGGCCTGGTGGCAATGATTTCATTCTTTAACACTCAGTATATGACATAATATTACAGGAAATTGATCATGTCATATCAGTTGTGGTGTTCTTCTGTGATATCATATGTATATTCATGACTCCCTCAAACACCTGTGGTGTCTGCAGACTTCATAGCTTCTTCTGGGACCATTAGGTATTAGCAGAACCTAGCAGCAGCATAATATAATCAGTATAATGAAACATTTGTTACTGTCACCTCATAGGCAGTGCACATGTTGTTCTGCACATTTTGTGTTGATCTCGTGTGTTTGTCTGCATTTTAAGTTTCATTCTTACTTATTTAATTGCAAAAATTGCTTTTCAGTTTTCTTTTACAATAAATAGTAGTGAATGGAAGTACTTCATTTTAAGTATCAAGTTTCAACACTATCCATACCATTATTGCTAATTGTTGGTGTGGGAGGGGGGGGGGGGGGTGTATGTGTTACAAAGAAGTGCGCACCCACACACACACACACACACACACACACACGGAGGGGAGTAGGAAGTCCGCACTGGTCTACCCTGTGCAAGCCTCTTCATCTCCTAATAACTACTGCAACATACTTCCATTTTGAGCTTGCCTGCTGTATTCATCTCTTGGTCTCCCTCTACAATTTTTACCCCACACACTTCCCTGTGTCCTCAGATTAATTGTTCATTAGTGGCTCAAGATGTCCTCCATCAACTGATACCTTCTTTGAGTCAGGTTGTACCATAAATTCCCCCCCCCCCTTTTTTTCTAACGTTGTGCATTCTTCTGCAGCACCACATTTCTAAAGCTTCCTATTCTCTTCTTGTGTCAAGCTGTTTACTGTCCAAATTTCACTTACACACAGATGACCTCAGAAAATACGTAAATTATATTTGTTGTTAACAAATTCCTGTTCTTCAGAAATGCATTACTTGCAGATGGCAGTATGCATTTTCTATCCTCTCTATTTTGGCCGTCATCAGTTATTTTGCTGCCCAAGTAGGGAATCTCGTCAACTACTCTTAGTGTCCAATTTCCTAATCTTGCTTGATTTAATTCACCTTCATTCCATTACCCTTGTTTTTACTTTCATTGATGTTCATCTCATAACCTCTTTTCGAGACCGTATCATTTCTGTTCGACTGTTCTTCTAAGTCATTCACTATCTGTCAGAGATTAACAGTATCGTCGGCAAATCTCGAAGATTTCACTTCTGCTCCCTGGACTGTAATTCCCCTTCCAGATTTCTCTTTAGTTTCCTTTACAACTGGCTCAGTGTACAGATTGAATAAAATGGGGGCTAGGTTACAATTGTGTCTCGTTCACGTCTCAACTTCTGCCTCACTTTCATCTCCTTCAACTTTTACAGCTGCTCTCTGGTTTCTGTACAAGCTGTAAGTAGCTGTTGACTCCCTGTAGTTTGTCCGTGCTACCTTCAGAATTTCAGAATGTATAGATTTCTACAAACGAGCTATAACTTACACTTTCATATGAGGCTAGCACCGTAAGTGGTAGATTTAATGGGTTAGTTGCTCAGAAGTGTAGCCTTACTTCTTATCAATCTGGAGCCAGTCCTTTACCATCAAAGTGTAAATATCGCACTTAGTTTGGAGAAAAGAAGAGAAAAGACCCAAACGCTTAAGCCCACTTTTCTGCCTGCTCTTTCCTGCAGCCTGGATTGCAACGACGAGTGCAAGATCGTGGAGCGCAGCCGGAGGTTGGCCATCGCCCTGCAGATCCGCAATCCGGATCTGTCCGCCAAGCTGACCCCGCGCTACTCGGACTACATGCGGCAGTGGGCCAAGAAGGACCCCGCATTCTGTGCCACGGTCCACGACAAGCTGACGGAGCTCGTCAAGCTGGCCAAGGAGGTGAGGGAAAGTGTGAAAGCAGCTGTAGCACTCTGCACTGGGGTGTTAACATTGTGAGCTTTTGAAGTTAATTACTTAGTAATTACTCATTCTGCAGATAATAATTATGATGTGTCTCTGTGATGTGTATGAGTTATTTCTACTATTATAGTACAATTTCGCAACAAAAAATGGGCAAGAAACTACCTGTCCTGGTTTCACACTGTTAGAACTAACAAGGAGAGGACTCCAGCAGTGGCATCACCTACACAGTGATGTAGGTTAAGGTCCCATCTATAACACCGAGCACCTATTCACCCTGGGAGGCCCTCGTTTGCGAGTAATCAACAATAAATAAAGAAATAAAAAAGTCAGAATTTCACATGATGCTCTATAGCTTTGAAAAGGCGAAGTTTAATACACTGGTAGCACAGTGTAAGTTCAGCTACAGGATTCATACGAAAAATGTTGTGGATTGAGTCTCATCAGGTGCTTTAAATATTTTCACTTTAAATATTTATTGAAATTACATTGCTCATTATTTTTATTCAATTAATTGGGTTAATTGTACAGGCTGTACATAAAGTCCGGGAACACTTTCAATTATTTATTGCACAAGAACTAAACATTGTACAGATGTCATACATATTGCATTTTGAAGTGAAACTCTGACTTTTTTTTTTACAAGCAACCACGAGTGATCCGGCAGACGTCAATACGGTAATCGAATTCTTGCCATACCCGTCCCAGCATGGCACCGTCGACTGTGGCAGTCACTTCCCGTATTCTCTCCCGGAGCTTTGCTACATCACGTGGTAGAGGCGGTACATGCACCAGATCTTTAATGTGTCCCCACAGAAAAAAGTCACACGAAGTGAGATCTGGTGACTGGGGAGGCCATTTCATAAAACAGCTGTCCCCTTCTGCAGCACAGTCGATCCATCGATGCAGTAGCTCCGTGTTCAGGTACCCACAAATTTCACGATGAAAATGGGACGGAGCCCCATCCTGCTGAAAGATGAATGGAGAGTCCCATTGCAGTTAAGGGATCAGCCATTGCTGCAACTTGTCAAAGTAGGAATATCCAGTGACAGTGCTCTCGGCGAAGAAGAATCACGTGAAGAGGCACAAAAACATTTACCTTTGGGGAATCACACTGAAATTCAATGCATTAGTGTGGATGCTTTATACCCAAGATTTGACAAACTATGCCTGTCCACTTTCCCATTAGTGTGAAAAGTGGCTTCGTGGCTAAAAATTAAGTGCTCAATAATGCCAGCCCCATTCTCATTCAGTTGTTACAACTGCGAACAAGATTCAAAACGCTTGTCTTTGTTGTCGTCATTGAGCTTCTGCACTAGCTCCAATTTTAATGATTTTATAGACAGCCTATGTCGCAGGACTTTCCACACCATCATTGGAGCTGTTTCGAGTTCACGGGATGTACAACGCGCTCCACATTAACTTCACTCACACTGGGACATCCGCTTCTCTTTGCGGGGCACAAGCAAGCAGCGTGTTGTAACGAATTTGTTGTGCCAGTGGTAAATGGCCTTCCTTGTTGGTGGCTTCTTACCATACTTGGTTTTAAATATCCATTGAACAGCTGTAGCACACTTGATTTTGTCGAACTCCAATACACAGAAAGCTGAAAGCTCGCTCTGCACCTGAACTCACCACGTTTGCGACTAGCACTGACTGTCGGCAAATTACCAAACTAAGGTGTGGCGGTATACGGGAAAAAAAACTTTCAGGGTTTCTCTTCAAAATGGGGTATGCATGATATCTGTACAATATTTGCTCCTTGTGCAATAAATAATTGAAAGTGTTCCCGAACTTTATGTACACCCTGTATTCTTTTTTGTTTCTGTTACTTTGCCATGTCACTGTAATCACTGTACCAATTTTTTTCCTTCTCTCTTATTTTTTCCCTATCAGTATTTTTCTGTTTGAAAACTTTGTTCATGTAATTTTAATTATTTTTATGTAACTTACTAATCTCAATTTCATTCCTTCAGTTTTATCAACCTATATTTTCCTTCGTTTCTTGCATTCATTATTTCATTATTTGAATTTTCTTAACTTTATAATCCCTTCCTTCATTTCAATCTGTATCCGTGTTGCTTTGTCCTTAGTGAAGAATTTGTTTAAAATGTTTCAAACAGTGGAAACTCCAGGTAGGAATGTTAACAGTGTATGAAAAGATAGATTGCTACTTACCATAAAGATGACAAGTTGCAGACAGGCACATTTAAAAGTCACTTACACGGGCTTTCAGCCACACCCTTCATCGGCAAAAGAGGAACACAGCATTCATATACACAAGCAAGCACACCTCACGCTCACACAACCGTCAACTCCAGTGTCTCGGACTGGAATGAAACTATCGTGTGGGATGCAAGCAGCAATCTGGAGGGGTCGAGGAAGGAGAACGGATAGTAGTGTACTGCTGGGGAAGAGACGAACGCTGTCTGGTGGAGTGTACAGTGACTAGAACACCAACAGGTGCAGTCTCAGGAGGTTGTGGAGCAGGGGGGTGGGGAAAATGGGAGCGGAAAAGGAGAGTAGTGGGGAAAGATAGAAGGATGCAATGCCAGAGAGCTGTAAGTAAACAGGGTGGGAGATGAGAACGGAGAGGAGATGATAGGACAGAGGGGGTGGGAACTGTCGGGTGAAGCGTGTGGGGCCAGTGTGTTGCCATAGATTGAGGCCAGGATAATTACAGGAGCGGAGAATGTGTTGTAAGGATAACTCCTGTTTGCGAAGTTCAGAAAAGCTGGTGGTGGAGGGAAGGATCCAGATGGCTCAGGTAGTGAAGTAGCCATTGAATTCAAGTGTGTTATGTTCAGCTACGTGCCGTGCCCCAGTGTAGTTTGCTTTGCTCTCAGTCACAGTCTGGTCGTGGCCATTCATCCTGGTGGACAGCTGGTTAGTAGTCGTGCCAGTATAAAAGATGTGTAATGATTACAGCAGAGCTGGTAAATGACATGGCTGTTTCACAGGTGGCCTGCCCCTGATAGGGTAGGATAAACCTGTGAGAGGACTGAAATAGTGAGTGCTGGGTGGGTGGATTGGGCAGGTCTTGCACCTGGGTCTTCAACAGGGATACGGTCCTTATGGCAACAAGTTGGGATTGAGAGTGGCATAAGGATGGACGAGGATGTTACGGAGGTTGGGTGGGCGACGGAACACTTTAGGAGGGTTAGAAAGTATCTTGGGCAGGATGTCCCGTTTCATGGCACGATGGTAGGGAATCGAAGGCCTGGCGAAAGATGTGGTTCAGTTGTTTCAGTCTGGGATGGTGCTGGGTTATGAAGGGGACACCCTTTGTGACGGTTCTTGAGGGTGGCGGGAGGCTTGTGGGTGTGAGGGGTAAAGGCACACGAGATCTTTTTGCGGACTAGGCCTGGGGGATAGTGCCTGTCTGTGAAGGCCGCAGTTAGACCCTCAGCATAGTGAGCAAGGGAGTTTTTGTCACTGCAGGTATGCCACCCCAGGAGGCCAGGCTGTATGGGAGGAATTTTTTGGTGTGAAGGGAATGACAGCTGTCAAAATTCAGGTACTGTTAGTGATTGGCATGTTCAAAGTGGACAGATGTGCAGATCTCTGCCAACGCATCCACCCGTCTTTCCCCGCTCCACTCCTTCCTTCCCCACCTCGCTGCCCCACAACCTAGTCCCTGCACACTCCACCAGACAGCGTTCGTCTATCTGCCCACTTGTGCACTACTATCCCTTCTCCTTTCCCCTTCCGCACCCCCTCCAGACTGCTGCTCGCTTCCCACGTGATAGTGGCATTCTGGCCAGAATGCTGGAGTTGGCAGTCGTGTGTGAGGTGTGTTTTCTTGTGTGTGTGTGTGTGTGTGTGTGTGTGTGTGTGTGTGTGTGTGTGTGTCTCTCTTACTGATTAAGGCTGTGGCCGATAGCTTTAGGTAAGTGTCTTTTAATTGTGCCTGTCTGCAACTTGACGTGTCTTCTTTACAGTAAGTAGTAATCTGTCATTTCCTACGTATTTGATATTGCTACCTGGAGTTTCCATTGTTTGAAATAAAGAGAATTAAATTGATGTGCACAAAGATTCCAAGTGGAAAAAGGATAATACAAAGAGAAAAGTCTGAGCAATTGAAAAAGTTAATACAGTGAATAAAGTGAAGTGGCAAAGCAATAGAAATAAAAAAAACTGCATTTAATCCAATTAACTGAGTGAAAGTAATGAGCAAAGCCATTTCAGTAAAGATTTAAAAATTATATTTTCAGGCACATGATGACATTCAAACCCACAACATTTTACGTGTGAGATCTGTGTCTTAACTATTACACTGTGTAGCCTGTCGATTACACATATCTCTTTCAAAGCTGTAAAACTTCACATGATATTCCAATCTTCTTCATCATCTTTTTTTTTTTAATTACTCACAAACAATGGTGAGTAGCTGCAGTGTGCAGTGTGTCACACCTGCTACCTTAACCTACAGCGGTGATTTAAAAAACTCAATCCCACTGCTTGGGTCCTCTCCTTATATGTATCTATGGTCAGCAAACTTGTCTAGTGTAGCAGTAATAAATTATGTATGCAAACCTTCCTCATGGTTCATTTTGTCTATTAGTGAAAACTGTCACAATCCCTACAGTACTTCCTCCAATTAGCCTTCACATATGCTTGTTCGCCCACTGCTTGAATACTGCTCAGCAGTGTGGGATCCGTACCAGATAGGGTTGATAGAAGAGATAGAGAAGATCCAACGGAGAGCAGCGCGCTTCGTTACAGGATCATTTAGTAATCACGAAAGTGTTACGGAGATGATAGATAAACTCCAGTGGAAGACTCTGCAGGAGAGACGCTCAGTAGCTCGGTACGGGCTTTTGTCGAAGTTTCGAGAACATACCTTCACCGAGGAGTCGAGCAGTATATTGCTCCCTCCTATGTATATATCGCGAAGAGACCATGAGGATAAAATCAGAGAGATTAGACCCCACACAGAGGCATACCGACTATCCTTCTTTCCACGAACAATACGAGACTGGAATAGAAGGGAGAACTGATAGAGGTACTCAAGGTACCCTCCACCACACACCGTCAGGTGGCTTGCGGAGTGTGGATGTAGATGTAGAAAAATTAGGCAGGAACTTAAATTTATGATACTTATAAATATATTGACTTTTTAATGATTTCTTAAGTAAGGACCAAGGAAAGGGCCAAGGAAACTGGTACACCTGCCTAATATTGTGTAGGGCTCCCACGAGGACACAAAAGTGCTGTAACACGATGTGGCATGCACTTGACTAATGTCTGAAGTAGTGCTGGAGGCAACTGACGTCATTAATCCTGCAGGGCCGTCCATAAATCTGTAAGAGTACGAGGGGGTGGAGATCTCTTCTGAACAGCATGTTACAAGGCATCCCAGATATGCTCAGTAACATTCATGTCTGGGGAGTTTGGTAGTCAGCAGAAGTGTTTAAACTCAGAAGAGTGTTCCTCGAGACACTCTGTAGCAATTCTGGAAGTGTGGGGGCGTCGCACTGTCCTCCTGGAATTGCCCAAGTCCATCGGAATGCACAATGGACATGAATGGATGAGTCTTTGTTGATCCATTATGGACTGTGGGACAACGGCTAGCATGTATTTCTTGATACAATAATTTACCAACAGCCGTGTGTATTGTAGAAATTTATTTTATGAATTTCTTATATGCTACCAGTTTCGGCGTTACATTGATGCCATCTTCAGGCCCCTGTACAATGAGTAGAACAAATGTACTATTATAAAAATATATAGAACATACGTTGACAGGTATCTATGTTATCTATGTAAGTGGCTCAAAAGGACATATTGTATATCATTAAAACTACATGTAACATTAGGGCAAATATGCTTCTGCCTATGTCATGCTGTTGTTAATAGTTTTCACTGTTTTACTCGAACATAGCATAATAGGTGAACATGTGTATACACTATTATTCATAAATCCGTACCACACAGTTGTAATAGGCCATGCATCACAATAATCAAATGTACTGCATACAATCATATGCCCAGTGGAAGAATTTTTTTAAAAAAATTAACTAATATAAATGAATAATAAAATAAAATACAATAAAATGTGACATAACCATATCAGAATACTTAAGTTACGTATGTGTAGCCTAGGTCGTGTTATGTGTGGTACGATAAATAGCTGCCGCAATATTAACGATAAGAAGCATAAAAATTTACCTTAAAACCCAATTGCATTCACGAAGTAAACCATTGCAATCGTACTATAAAAATCATTAAACACCTGGTCCCGTAGGCACCACATTGGAACCCCTATGTAAGACCACCCCGCACTGTGCTGAGTGGATTAATGCAATGACAGAAGCCGACTCATCTAGTCATAGTGACAAAGAAGATTCTCGATCTCTGTATATCAAAAAATGTCTACCTCCATACATATAAGTCCTATTCAATAATGTAGGATTAAACCAAGTGGAATTGAACAAATAAAAAGGAAAAGAAGAAAAAGAAAAATATAGGAGGTCACCTGTAAGTCTGAACGTAAACCTCAAAATGAAAGGTATACCATCCATATGACTGAGGGTACCACCAATAACCATGTCAAACCATTCTCAACGTTGCAAATATCAACGTGGCAAATATCAAAATAGCATCTAAGTATAGTACGCAGAATTTCAAAGTATTATACTAGAGTCCTCATGATCATCAGTATTAAAGTATTATAGGTATCTCATTTGAAGATGTATGGCAATATTGACCTAACAATATCTATGAGGGTATAAGTCATTTTGCTGGTACAACACTGATGACCTGCACCAACATGTTAAAATATAAGTCACTGCCTATTTATGCATACCGATATCATTAAATCTTGACAGGGTGACACCTATAACGCTGTGTCTAGCCACATAGTCACTGTGTTAAACACCTCCTTATACTGTAATTGTAGTAAGGTTATACAAACAACTAACAGGAAAATGTTATCAGAAGTAAGTCTTAAACATCATCTCTCACGTTACCATATAGGTATAAAGACTCACTGGCCTCAAATGTATCAGAGGCCAAGAAATTCGATGGGGACACAGTGGTTTGATTAAGTTAAAATAATGTGGATCTTATGCAAACTAGGCACAAACACTCAACATATATGTGTCAAAACTAAAAACTAACGACCCCCTAACTTAAGTGTCGATGTTTACCTAAAACCTTAGTCTAAACTACTAAATATTGTCCATCCTGTCACTTATATCCACATCAGGCATTGCCGTGATTTTAAAAAGTTAATACACACATCTACTACGATTCATATAGAAAGAGGTTGACAGATGAAATGCAAATATTGCCTAACCCTGCTGTCCAATATGCCAGAGAAGTGTCGGAAGTAATTGGACATGGTAAACATTATGAAAAAGCTGTATGAAGAATCACTGCCTATAATTTTTTTTTTTGTATCAGGTGAGATATTTATACACCAGAAAGGTTATAGATAGCGTGAGAGTTAGATTCTGGTATATAAACATCTCACCCGATACACAACATTTGAAAACATCTTATAGGCAGTTCTTTACCCCTTTGACTGACTATCCCGAGGTGAGCCACTTTGTCCACAAAGTACTATCCTGATTTAACTTGTGAGCACACCTTTCTCTTTGTTTCTTGCTGCTTGTACAGCACTTTTTTGCCTACAGTTTATCCTCATTATGTATGTGACCTGTAGAAGTTGTTTGCATCAATGTCTGTGAGCTGTTGTTTCGTATCAAGTGAATAGGTGTGTGTTGACTGAACCCTTCGGGGTTTTTTCAGAAATATTCCTCTACTCTCAGATTCAACAGGTTTTTTTCATACGGGCTTAAATGTTTAAGGCATGTGAAGGGAAATGTAGGAAATGATCACACAGAACATGTAGCTCACACTGGACTCTCGTTGCAGTTGGGCGGACACGGTGGCAGGATAACTTGCAGCTCTCGTCATTAGCGTGACATCACTCCAAACACCAATTAAATATGGAACAGATGACATTGATACTTTTTGAGAACTTTCCTGTCAAACACTTCTTCATTTGTTTAATTATACAAAATTGATGATTTTCAGTTACTTAATGTTGTTCCTGAATTTTAACCATTACTCTATTCATTGATCTGTAAATAAAATTACTGCTATGCCAGACAAGTTGTCCACGCGTAGGTGATTAGTGACACCTGTGTGAAGCCGGGGTGGGTTATTAATTCATACCAAAATTGACTTCAGACACAAAGTGAAATTGTATCTGCTTGGAAATTTCTCCTACCCTGAAAAGATTTCCTGAACCTTTAATAATATATATATATATATATATATATATATATATATATATATATATATATATATATATATGAATATGAATATAACAGAGGGAAACATTCCACGTGGAAAAAATATATCTAAAAAGAAAGATGATGAGACTTACCAAACAAAAGCGCTGGCAGGTCGATAGACACACAAACAAACACAAATATACACACAAAATTCAAGCTTTCGCAACAAACTGTTGCCTCATCAGGAAAGAGGGAAGGAGAGGGAAAGACGAAAGGATGTGGGTTTTAAGGGAGAGGGTAAGGAGTCATTCCAATCCCGGGAGCGGAAAGACTTAACTTAGGGGGAAAAAAGGACAGGTATACACTCGCACACACACACATATCCATCCACACATACAGACACAAGCAGATATATATATAACAGAGGGAAACATTCCACGTGGAAAAAATATATCTAAAAAGAAAGATGATGAGACTTACCAAACAAAAGCGCTGGCAGGTCGATAGACACACAAACAAACACAAATATACACACAAAATTCAAGCTTTCGCAACAAACTGTTGCCTCATCAGGAAAGAGGGAAGGAGAGGGAAAGACGAAAGGATGTGGGTTTTAAGGGAGAGGGTAAGGAGTCATTCCAATCCCGGGAGCGGAAAGACTTACCTTAGGGGGAAAAAAGGACAGGTGTACACTCGCACACACACACATATCCATCCACACATACAGACACAAGCAGACATGTCTGCTTGTGTCTGTATGTGTGGATGGATATGTGTGTGTGTGCGAGTGTATACCTGTCCTTTTTTCCCCCTAAGGTAAGTCTTTCCGCTCCCGGGATTGGAATGACTCCTTACCCTCTCCCTTAAAACCCACATCCTTTCGTCTTTCCCTCTCCTTCCCTCTTTCCTGATGAGGCAACAGTTTGTTGCGAAAGCTTGAATTTTGTGTGTATATTTGTGTTTGTTTGTGTGTCTATCGACCTGCCAGCGCTTTTGTTTGGTAAGTCTCATCATCTTTCTTTTTATATATATATATATATATATATATATATATATATATATATATATATATATATATATATATCTGTGTGCGTGGGGGGGGGGGGGGGGTTATATAGTAAGTTTCCTAGCTGCATCCAACACAAATGATGTCCATTTTAAGAACAAATATTTCACTGTGCAGTTCCATTTTTGAAAGTTCCTGGCATATTGAAACTGTGTGACATCCAGTCCAGAATCTTGCCTTTCTCAAGCACTGTTGTTACAGTAGCCCCGGCACCCCCCTTGAGAGAGAGAGAGAGAGAGAGAGAGACACACACACACACACACACACACACACACACACACACACACACACACACACACACACACACACACACACACCTCCCTCTCTTGTGTCAACAACTGACACACATACCTCTGTGAGCAACTATTTTCCACAGTAAAGAGAATGAAATCTGCACACAGAAGCTTGCTTGTAATTCCAACATAACAGTTTGTCTTAGAATTAGCAGTGCTCGGTGTGTGGCAACAGACATTGATGCTTCAGTGAAAAGCACTCGATTCATTGACACCCAGTGTTTTTATGTTTAAGGTGTGAATAGAACTGTCTCTGAATACAAGTTGAGGTCAGTTTTAACTTTGTCAGAAAACGACATTCATCATAAGCCTGCATCAGTCATAATAAATATTGTGTTTCTTACTTAGCTGCCTCATATTCTCCTCTTCATCAACTAAAATAAATGTAAGTTTCATTTCATTGTCACTTCTCATCAGTGCAACAGCCTTAGAAATTAAATTTCCACAAATTGCATTATCAGCCACAAGGAGCAATACACCTCTGTTGAACTAACGTTAGTGGCCACAGAATAGACTCATTGTCAACAGTTTGTCACGCAGATCTACCTCTTTCTCATTCCTCCCTCTCCTCGCCTTGTCTGCCTCCACCATTAGTAGCTGTGAGTGGCCGGTCACTCACTGCTGTGGCGAGTTAGCTCACGTAAGTAGATTGGCGAACAAGCATATTGTACAGTGTGGCCGAGCCATATCTCCACCGTATCTGTTCTTCCAAGAGTACTGGTGCCAAAAGGTATGTAGGAGAACCTCTGTGAAATTTGGAAAGTAGGAGCACAGGTATTGGCAGAAAAAATGCCGCGAGTGTGGGTCGCGAGGTGTGCCCGATAGCTCAGTCGTTAAGCGCAGTTCCTGTAACGACGGAGGTTCTGGTTTCAACTTTTGGTGTGTCACAAAGTTTTAACCTGCCAGGAAGTTCTGTGCTCATTTTAATTTCCACATTAACCACAAACATTTCATTTGCAGTCCAAGCAGAAGAGTCGCAGTTACTCGTTCGACCCGATGAACCGTGAGAAGCGCCACTTCGTACACGAGTACTGCGAGCACTTCGGCTGCGAATCTGTCGCCTATGACCAGGAGCCCAAGAGGAACATCGTGGCCACTGCATCCCGGGATAAGGTAAGAGTGCAGAGTGGGAGAACTAGTCAGAAGTGTTGTTCTAATTGCTTTCACCTTACATGGTTAAATACAGTTGAAAAATCGGTTTCTTTTGTGGGCATGTTGGCCTTAATTTTAATAAGGCATCTTTAGTGGCCAGAAGTATGTCCACATTTTCGCCTAAACATAGTACTTTAAATTTACAAGCAGTGCCATTCCTTTTTTAATCTGACTTGAGTGACTTGTTTTACAAGAGCTAGTTATATAGTTTTAATTGTCACCTTAATAAAAAATGAGGCCGTGATCAATAAATATGGTGATGGTGTTCATACTTCTCCACACATTCTTCCTTCAGTGCAACATACGTTTCGCTACAGCGAATTAGTCGATTCAGACCTCAATTGTACTAGTCTGCATTTTGGCTGTTCAGAAAAGGTTTCATCTTGAAAATCGTGTTTTGCTCATTACGGAAATGCCTGCCGAATAATGGTTTCTTGGTCCAAGGAAGAAGTCGTGGTGTGTCATTTCAGGGAAATACGGTGGTTGTGGCAAAATCTGATAATGAAAAGTAGCAGCGTGTGTGAGTGACCACTGTAGCAGAAAAAGCTGGGTCATTATCATGGAGAGAAATCACCCCCTGGGACAGCTCCTGTAATGGTTTGACTTGATGGCCTCACATAAGCTCTGCAGGAGATTTCGGTACTATTTTGATGCTCCAGTTTGGCTCTTTCAGAGACAGTGTATTAGCGTCACACTGCAGAAGTCCCAACTTTCCTTGATGATAGTTCACTTTTGGTCATTTTCAATGATGGTGAACCATTGTGTTTCCACTGCTCACTTTGCTCTTTGCTTTGGAATTTTAGTGATACACCCAGGATTTTTCCACAGTGAATAGGCAGCTAAAAAAGTCGCGCTGATTGACGTGGTGCAGCTACAACGTTTCTGCTGCTGGCTCAGCTTTCCAGGCTTTCTGAACAGCTGTGGGCATTTGTGGAGCCCAGCAGGTGGCGACCTTTGCCACATTCCATGTAAAGGTCGGTTATAATGAAACTTTTAACTATTTGAGCCAGCGCAGATGGAAAACTATTTACTGTACAGGTACCGATCTTAATAGAAATGGTGTTCGAACTATCTGCTGCTCAATTTGCACTGTCTGTAGTTTTAGTACCACGACTTGCAATTAGGCGCCAGTACTGGTATGGCGAAGTAGAGTTGAAAAACGAGCATCAGTGTACATTACGGTTGCAGTCAGTCAACATGGACATGAACAATGTGAGCTGGGCTTTGCTCATAAAGCTGTTTTATTAAAACAATAGCAGTAGCGTGGATGCTGTCCACGAGTATCGACACATTAGAGGAATACAGAGGTATCCTGTTTCTGCACCACTGATGAACAACACGATTCAGAAGTTTGAATTAACTGGCTATTTGCGAATTGATCCTGGGAGAGGCCGGCAGTCAGTTGCGCCACAAATTGTTGAATACGCTACGCTTGCCATGGCTGAGAATGCTGGACTTAATGTTCGGCCTTTGATCAGTGCCCGAACTGTGTCACGACAGCTGAACGTTCTCTGGTCCACTGTTCGTGCTCTGAACAACAGTGAAATGGATCCTTAGTGCAGTTCCAAGCTGTCATGGATGCAGATGATCATCCTGTTGAACATTATTTGTAACCTGGGACATAAGCATAGTACACGATTAACAGTTGTTACCATTCATGCAACAAATAAAAATGTGTGTCGGAGATAGGCACAAGAAAAATACTGTCACAAATAAATAAAGCTTTTGACCATTAGGGCCTGTCAGCAATAGACATTTGTGTGTGTGTGTGTGTGTGTGTGTGTGTGTGTGTGTGTGTCTACGTCTACTGTTGACGAAGGCCTTAATGGCCAAAAGCTTTTATTTCTTTGTGACAGTCTTACTGTTATGCCTATCTGTGACTCAGCATCTCCGCTATTTGGTCAGTAGCAACTTTCCTTTTCATGATGATGTACATTCCATCTTGGATTTTCCATTCTTAAATTAAAATCTGTTTCTTTCAATGGTTTATTCGTTATTCCTCTTCTGCGTGTCTTCCAATAGTTTCCACAAAGTTCCATTGTCCTACAATCAATTGTTTTTCATGGAGCCCCTGTCAAGTGGCGAAAGTTTAATTATTACCATTCAGCATTCTGTAAGATGGTGAAACTGCTTCCTGACTGGATTTCACTTTTTCTACTATTACCACGAGTGTGACATGCTGGTCTTCGGGCATGAAGGCCTCCACTTCTCTTGTGATTCCTGATTTTTCACAAAGTGGTAGTCTACTATTTCATGTATCGTCTTTCAGACTTGTTTGTCATCACTGGAAACATCCGTGCCACCTGAGTACTGTGCTATACAGGAGTATATTTTTGCTGAATACTTCCCCCAACTCAGCACTGAACTCTTGCAACATTGATCCACTTGAAATGCAGAAAAAGAATAATTTCATGATTTTCCACTTTATCGATGCTTGCATCATTTTGTTTTGGCTCATCTAGCGCAGTAATACAGTATCATGGCTCAGGAACTTCGTTGTATAGCAGGATTGGGGATATGTACCTGAAAACAGACAAAATGTTAATTAGTGACAAAGTAATTTAATTGGATAGATCAAAAATCTACTCACCAAGCGGTGGCAGAACACACACATAAGACTGTTGTAATTGGCAAGCTTTCGAAGCCAGTGGCTCCCCCTTTACCCGTCTTCCTTCCCCTCCAACCCTTCTGCCTGAAGAAGGAGCCACTGGCTCTGAAAGCTTGCCAGTTACAACAGTCTTTTATGTGTGTGTTCTGCAACCGCTCGGTGAGTAGATTTTTTATCTATCCAATTAAAATATGAATTGGGTAACTTCTTGGGGGAGGGGGGGGGGGGTATTAACCCTCAAACGGATATGGCTGTGAATAAAGTGCACCAACCACAAATACCATTGTCTTATACCGTTCCATCGTTGTTTTAAAATTATGAGCCTGGATCTATCCCTTCATTATTGCTTCAGCTAACAGTGTGATAAGTTGTTTTGTCATACGTTCAGGAGAGCAGTAGTGTATAAAATAAACAGTGTGCTAATGAGAAAAATTTTTCGATCCGTGTGTGAAAACACCCCAGATTCTACGCTAGTAGTGCAGATCCACAAAGAGGCAGTTGTCTTCGAGATAATTAGCAAACAATTGAGCAGTTGGCTGGGATGTGAAGCAATTGCACTGTTTAATGCTCCGAGTGGGTCGTTACTATGGGGAAATAGACTGATATAGTGAAAGTTTATTTTATTATTGTTTGATTAAACACTGATTTAGCTCATATAATGCAAGTTTCTTTGTCGAATTAAACGAAGATGAAACTGTTATATTGCTCATGCATGCTCACCTTACAAGGAAACCTCCCCATCGCACCCCCCACAGATTTAGTTATAAGTTGGCACAGTGGATAGGCCTTGAAAAACTGAACACAGATCAATCGAGAAAACAGGAAGAAGTTGTGTGGAACTATGAAAAAAATAACCAAAATATACAAACTGAGTAGTCCATGCCAAGATAGACAACATCATGGATAGTGTGAGCTCAGGAGCGCCGTGGTCCCGTAGTTAGCGTGAGCAGCAGCGAAACGAGAGATCCTTGGTTCGAGTCTTCCCTCGAGTGAAAAGTTTAATTTTTTATTTTCAGACAATTGTTATCTGACAAACTCTTATGTTTTCATCACTTTTTTGTGAGTGATTATCACATCCACAAGAAAACCTAAATCGGGCAAGGTAGAAGAATCTTTTTACCCATTCACCAAGTGTACAAGTTAGGTGGGTCGACAACATATTCCTGTCACGTGACGCACATGCCGTCACCAGTGTCGTATAGAATATACCAGACGTGTTTTCCTGTGGAGGAATCGGTTGACCTATGACCTTGCGATCAAATGTTTTCGGTTCCGATTGGAGAGGCGCGTGCTTTCGTCTACTAATCGCACGGTTTTGCGGTGCGGTCGCAAAACACAGACACTAAACTTATTACAGTGAACAGAGACGTCAACGAACGAATGGACAGATCATAACTTTGCGTAAATAAAGACAGTAAAATTTTCAGTGAATGGAAGACTTGAACCAATGACCTCACATTCCGCAGCTACTCACGCTAACCACGGGACCACGGCGCTCCTGTGCTCACGTTCTGCTTGATATTGTATATCTTGCACATGGACTACTCAGTTTGTATATTTTGCTTATTTTATTCATAGTTCCACATAACTTCTTCCTGTTTTTTCGATTGATCTGTGTTCAGTTTTTCAAGGCCTATCCACTGTGCCAACTTATAACTAAATCTTAGGGGGGTGCGATGGGGGGCTTCCCTTGTTAGTAACGTAGACAGCTATTTTTGACACGTGTAGAAAATACACGGTGTGTCCAATCGTGTTGTAAAAAAAAAAACAGCGCTCCCACTTGAAGGTTAAAACTTTGACTGTTTGTTGTATATAAAGTAAGTAGAATCCCGATCAGAAAGAGATTCTATAAGACGCCCAGATGATAAAAGTGCAATTGAGAGTATTTACAACTCGCAGGCAGTAGTGAGGTTAATTTATTATTGTTGTTATGGGCTGTTTTTGTTTCAAAGGAACCGTCTATGCATTTGCAGTAACCTTTTTAGTGGAATCGCAGGAAATTTTAGACCCAGTGTATAGAGGATGATTTGAATGTCTGTCGTCCTGTGTGTGATAGTTTGATACGGCATTCCTAATTACTTGAAGCTATTTGTTACTTGACGTGTTAAGATTTTCATTACATTTCTTTCATTCTTGAGTGCTGTTCCTTTAATGTCAGTTGTGTTTCTTTGTGTATATTTTTGCATCTATTTCATCTTCCAACTTTTGTTCTCTGTTCTGCGCAGTTCACTGCTCTCTTTGTGAGTCCTATTGTTATATGTCTTTGTTTCTTTCACTGCTTCTGTTCTTTCTCAGCCACTTTGATCCTCAGGTTTTTCACAATTACCGCTGTAACACAGGCGGCCCTTTGACATTGCGTAGCTTTGTTCGTTCTGGCGTTTCATTAACTACTCAAAGCTGTAGCTGTCGCCTCACAGATGGCTCCACAGTAAGAAGCTGGACTTGGATTACAGTAGATTAGACTCAGTTTCCATTCCAGGGACCCAAAATGAGATGATTCTCATGGACACGGAACACGTCAGAAAATATAATGTAAAAAACATAGAACATAGATGGATAGAGCGTCTGCCATGTAAGCAGGAGATCCCGGGTTCGAGTCCCGGTCGGGGCACACATTTTCAATATGTCCCCAATGAAGTACATCAACGCCTGTTTGCAGCTAGGGTGTCCATTTAATTATCATTTCATTTCTAGCAAAGCTGCATGGTCATCCACGGTAACTGTTCTTTCGGGAACAGATACTACCGTCACATATACATTTGAATATAATACACTCTCCGCTTATCATTTGTCAGGAGATTGTTAAGATATTCATCTGTGGAGTAGAAGGAGTTACCTACCAAGAAGTCTTTCAAACTCTGTTTAAACTGTGCTTTATCTGAAAGCGAGTTTTTAATAGTTGCTGGCTATTTATTGAATACTGGACCCCTTTTTGGATCAAGGTAAGTGATTTTTGTCATGTAAATTGTTCTTATTCCTAGTATTGATACTGTGTATTGAGCTATTGAGTGGAAACAGACATATTATTTGCAACAAATTTCATTAAGGAATAAATACGTTGGGAAGCACTGTTTAGAATACCCAATTCCTTGAACTGGTTTTTACATGATGTTCTTGAATTTACACCACAAATGAGTATTACATGCTTTTGCACTCACTTTTGCTTGGTTTGACAGGTTACCCAAAAATATGATCCCGTATGACATAATAGACCAAAATCATGAAAGTTTTTAGATTTATATCTCCTATAGCTGACATCTTTCACATTGCAAATACAGACTTGTTTAGGCAATTCAACAATTCTGTGGTGTGCCCTTCCCAACTGAATTTTTTATCAAATAGTAATCCCTGAAATTTAACATTGTCAACCTCTTCTATATGCATATCTTCATATGTTATATGTGTGCCAGAAGGAAATCTCATACAGATTCTGAACTGCATATAGTTGGCCTTTTCAGAGTTTACTCACAGTGAATTAGCTTTAAACCATTTATTGATGTCAGCTAAAATTTGATTAACAGCCATTCCTAAATCTGTACTTGCTTGCTATTTATTGCAATGTTTGTATCATCTGCAAACAAAATAAACTTAGCACCTGGCACTGTAATAGACGAGTGATCATTAATGTACACAAGAAAAACCAATGGACCCAAGATGGAACCTTGAGGAACACCACTTGTAATTAATTTTCTATCAGATGAAGACTGATTACTTACTACACAGGTATTTTGCAATGACATCCTTTATTTCCTGTTAGTTAAGGAAGACTCGAACCATTTTGCAGTGCTGCCAGTTACATCATAATATTCTAATTTACTTAAGAGAATGTTGTAATTCACACAGTCAAAGGCTTTTGACAGGTCACGGAAAATGCCAGTAGCCTCTAATTTGTTATCTATTCAATTAAGTACATTGTCACTGTACATGTAAATAGCCTTCTCTGTATGAGAACCTTCAGGGAACGCTTTGGTTCAATTCTCCGTCTGGCCGTCCGCATTTAAGTTTCTCCCCATTTCTGAAGCTGTACAATGGATATTGTAGACTGTGACTGTGTGCTTATTGAATGTAAAAACAGATAACTGTAACCAGTTAAGTAGGAATTACTTGTTTATCTCCATAAAGCAGTTTTCAAGACATGTCAATCTCAGCATCAGATGAGTTTGCAGAATTTACACATTTACATTTATAGTATGATGCTGAGTACTAGCTCTGTGACAGAATACAGGTAACACTTCAATTTATCACCTTGAGTGCTAGCTATGTGGCAGCTTGTGTGGAGAAACAAACTACTGATGTTTGTTATGTGAATCCTGTGCAGTAAATTTAATATTTGAATATAACAGAGGGAAACATTCCACGTGGAAAAAATATATCTAAAAAGAAAGATGATGAGACTTACCAAACAAAAGCGCTGGCAGGTCGATAGACACACAAAAACACAAATATACACACAAAATTCTAGCTTTCGCAACCAACGGTTGCTTCGTCAGGAAAGAGGGAAGGAGAGGGAAAGATGAAAGGATGTGGGTTTTAAGGGAGAGGGTAAGGAGTCATTCCAATCCCGGGAGCGGAAAGACTTACCTTAGGGGGAAAAAAGGAAAGGTATACACTCGCACACACACACAT
Organism: Schistocerca nitens; assembly: GCF_023898315.1. Classification (NCBI taxonomy): domain Eukaryota; kingdom Metazoa; phylum Arthropoda; class Insecta; order Orthoptera; family Acrididae; genus Schistocerca; species Schistocerca nitens. Next base: position 135,775,538 of record NC_064624.1, read on the forward strand.
ATCCATCCACACATACAGACACAAGCAGACATATTTAAAGACCAATATGTCTGCTTGTGTCTGTATGTGTGGATGGATATGTGTGTGTGTGCGAGTGTATACCTTTCCTTTTTTCCCCCTAAGGTAAGTCTTTCCGCTCCCGGGATTGGAATGACTCCTTACCCTCTCCCTTAAAACCCACATCCTTTCATCTTTCCCTCTCCTTCCCTCTTTCCTGACGAAGCAACCGTTGGTTGCGAAAGCTAGAATTTTGTGTGTATATTTGTGTTTTTGTGTGTCTATCGACCTGCCAGCGCTTTTGTTTGGTAAGTCTCATCATCTTTCTTTTTAGATAAATTTAATATTTGTGTACAAATAATCATAATGGCTGCAATAAACTGAATCTCTGTTTACCATAAGACAATAATTGAAGGCCATGTTAAAATAAGACTAGAGGCAAAGAAGCAGATGTGTGTGTGTGTGTGTGTGTGTGTGTGTGTGTGTGTGTGTGTGTGTGGGCGCGCATGCATGTGTATGTGTGCGGGCACTTTACTTCTTCACACCGAAATGTCTGGATGGATTTTGATGCAATTTGGAATGGACATGGCATATACCCTGAATTAACAGATAGGCTACCTTATATATACCTACTTATCAAAGGGGTGGGGCTGGGGGTGGAAAAGAAGTGTATTGCATGAAACACACACCCATTATTTTATTCATCCAGTGTTTGAGAATGACAGCACTTGTTGAATTGCAACAAACTTTACACATAATTTCAAACCTTTATGAAACTTTTCTTGCTGACAGTCCCCACAAAATGATGAAAGGAAAAAACTATATAGTGCCACTTGTAGCCTGATGTTTTAATTTATAACTTCTTTACGGCTAACTCTGTTGACAACACATTTTGCAGACAGTAGCTACATATACCATTGGATGTACTTGCAAAACAATCCCATTGTATGACACACACTTCAGCAGATATGATGTCAAAAATTGAGATGCCTGAAAATAAAACTGCAGGACGAAATTTGTTAGAGATACAGATGAAATGTATGTACAAATACATGTGAAATACATTTGGCTTGGGCGCACAAAGACAAAGCTGTGGGTGAAAAGCTCATGCTAAGCACCTGGAATAATTTGAACCAAATTTGGTACACACATTATTTATTATTTTTAAGAAATACTGTGGGGGTAAGAACACCAGCGTCCTATTGTGGTGGGAGTAATTACATTTAGAGAGAAAGGGAGAATGTGGGATGGACAGAGAGTGGTTAAAGGTTAAAGCTCCACATGTGAGAGGCAGTCGGCAGTAGTCCCTACCCTCACACTGGGGCCAAACTAGTGTTGACAGTTCACCGTCACCATACTGTGGGGATTCTCCGTAGCCCAGGGGTATGTGTTGCGAAGGTTGACGATACTTCCTCTTGCAAAGGTAGCCTCACCCGTGAGTGGGACAATTGGCAGAAATCCCAGCAAGATTATGGCCAGTGGGACAGACCAGTGACAAAACAGTCATCCTGAACAGAAGTCTATAGGTAATAAGGCCTGCACGTATTGTGAGAATGGATAGTGGCAGTTGTGGAGAATGTTTCACACGGTCGTCTGGCTTTCCCAATGATGGCGGGCCACCACCGTGGTGCTGATATCAGGACCACTCTTGAAGATATTTTGTCACCACGTACCCTGGGAACACATTTCCAGCCATATGCTCTGCGAGCTTTTTTGCTCCTTATCCTTTCAGTCATAATTTCCTGCAGTTTGTCCCTATTTAGCAAAATCACCCTATGGTGTGTGTGTGTGTGGGGGGGGGGGGGCTATTTAGGACCCATATAAGTAGTTTCACATTTTGAGCTCTGTAAGTGTAATTTTCAACAATTTCATGTCAAAGTACTCTCTATTACTTCCATCCAGTGGTAGGAAGATGTATTGTCAATTTGTTTAACTGCAATTAGGGCTTTTTATTTAAGAACAATTGGGTAACAAAAGAGATACCAAATATACTGTAATTATAAAATGAAACCAGATTAACAATGTAAGTAATGTGTTTATTTGGGCTGCTGTATTGTCTGTCGGGAAAAGACATTGAGAGACAGTGAATATCACAGTGTGCAACAAATGGAGCACATGTGGATGTGTATCTGTATGAAACTAAGAGTTAAGCTATCATTTGCAATAAACCCCATAGTAGTGTTTAGCACAGTTCCTAAGAAATAATTTATTGTACTCAGACAAGGACTTCATGCTAACCCTGTATAAATTTATAAACTCAGATCAGATGTAGCTCACAATGAGAGCTGTCAAGCATTTAGATTCTCTTTTTGAAACTGTTTATATAATGATGTAGGTTGAGATCCCAGGTATCATACACTGCAGCCATTCAACCTGGTGGGCCCCAGTTTCTGAGTGATTGATGATTAATAATTAATAATAATAATAATAACAACAATAAAAGAATTTGTGTGACACTAAACAGCATTAAAAATGTTGCATGTTGTGATCTGGTTGCATGGTACAATGGATAGCTTAAAAACATCACATGCAAGAGGTTGTGGGTTTGAATCTTGTCACATGCACCTTTTTTATTTAAAATTTGTATCAGATGACTTTGATCATTATTGTTATACAGATTATTGGTTGAAATGTAATTTTTCAATTCCATTCCTTTGTCTCATAATTTTAATCATAATATCAGCATTTTCATTTGCTGTCATTTTTCTTCCTTTCATTCTTTCTCCACTTAAAATCTTTGTTCACCTGTTTTTAATTAATTTTCTGTTTTAATCCCCCCCCACCCCTTCCGCACTACTGATTCATTATATCTATTTCTCATTGTGCTCGAATTTCGTTTTACTTATAAATCCATCTTTCATTTAAATTTTCATCTGGATTATTTTGTCCATAGTGCAATAGATAGGGTATATTTTAAATGTTTGTATGACTAGCACCGCGCACAAAAAAAAAAAAAAAAAAAAAAAAAAAATTTGCACATCTGGTAACAAAAACACATTTCTCACTGTTGTATAAATACAAATAATTTGTCTTTTGTTTTGTAACCAATAAACAGAATTTTCAAGTAATGGAACAGTATAATAGATAAATATAATTAAATTCATATTCGCAGAAATTCTGATAGGCAAAAGAATGTTATAAAGAAAATATGAGAAAGTTCATATGGTGATTAAAATGTTGTGACAAAGGAATAGAAATAAATAATTACATTTAAACCAGTTAATTGAATAAAAATAATAATTGAAGTCATTTCAGTAAATTTTAAAAATAAAAATAAATTTAATACAGTTGACAAGATTTGAACCCATAACCTCCTGCATGGGAAGCTGTTATCCTGTCTGTTATACCACACAACCACACTATGTAATGTGACTTTTTTAATGTATTGATTGTCATACAAAATTCCAAAATTATTTTTTCGTGAATTACTCGCAAACGAGGGCCCAGCAGGGTGAATGGCTGCAGTGTGTGATACCAGAGACACTAACCTACATCAACATATAGATAGTTTCAAAAAGTCGATCGCAACACTGAAGACCTGCCCTTGTCAGTTGGGAAATACTTGTAACGAGACTGCACTTTTCTGCTGCCAGCCTCTGAACCTCTGTCTGTCTCCGTCCCACCTACAGGCGTGGCTGCCCAGCATGAGCCTGCTGGAGGTGATACAGCGGGAGAGCGGCCAGCGCAAGATCCCCAAGCCCGTCATCTCGTCGACCGGCCGAGTGCAGCCTGCTGCCAGGTGAGTCGGCGCCTCGCAGCCTGCTGCGGCACGACACTGCTCGCTACAGTTACTGCCGCTGGCAGCACCGGGGAGGACAGCGAGTAGTGAAATTTTACTTGTGTGACTCCAGCATAGTGGGAATAATACGTGGATAGGTCTAAAGGTGATTTGTGGACAACCAGTGACACACAGGTCGCATCTATCCTTCAATTGTCTTCAATATTACCTTCAGATCATCCAGACAACAAAACAGTATTTTCCAAAACAGCATGTAAATGACTTCAAGACTATACATATATGCATGAAAAAGTCAAGCTTAACTGCAAAAGATACATAATGTGGTATCTTGAACAGAATGACCTCCTCAGTGTCAACCAGCACAGGTTCCAAAAACATCGACCGTGTGAAACCCAGCTCGCACTTTTCTCACATGACATACTGAATGATTTGGATTGAGGCAGTTGGGTAGATGCAGTATTTCTCGATTTCCGAAAAGCATTTGACTCAGTACCGTACCTATGCTTATTGTCAGAATTACAATCGTATGAGGTATCGAGTGAAATTTGTGACTGGATTGTGAACTTTTTTATAGAAATGACACAGTATGTTATCTTGGATGGTGAGTCCTCTTCAGATGTAGAAGTAACTTCAGGTGTGCCCCATAGATGTGTGTTGGGACCCTTGCTGTTTCTATTGTTTATTAATGACCTTGTAGACAATATTAATAGTAACCAAAGACTTTTTTATATGATACAGTTATTGTGTGAAAGGAGCTGCATAACTATTCAGTCAGATCCTGATAAAATTTCAAAGTGGTGCAGAGATTGGCAACTTGCTTTACATGTTCAGAAATTTAAAATTGTGCATGCCACAAAATGAAAAAATATAGTATCCTATGACTATAATATCAGTAAGTCACTACTGGAATGGGCCAACTCGTACACTTTGTGTGGATATTAAATGGAATGATCACGTAGGCTCAATTGGGGGTAACACAGGTAGTAGACTTTCATTTATTTGTTGAATACTAGGTAAGTGCAATCAGTCTACAAAAGAGAGTAGTCTTGCAGACTACTCACGTGACCCATCCTACAACATTGCTCAAGTGTGTGGGACCCATACCAAATTGGACTCTTGAAGATAGACGTAAACTGTCCAGAGAAAATCTGTTAACAAAACCAGAGATTGCACCTCAGACCTTTGGATCTGTGGACCGGTACTTAACCACTGAGCCATACAAGCACACAAGCCTTGTGAAACTGGACACGTCAGACCGAATAAAACTGTTACTGCCATCAGCAAATGAACTGTCACATTTCATAACAGTTTAGTAGCTCAGTGTTAAAAACTGTATAGTACAAGGTCTACACATGTTGCTGATAACACTTTCAACAGTCCCTGACAAAGTGCCTACAGTTATATAAATGTTATTAACTGGCCACAATGGGAAAATTATTTGAATGCCAGGCATCACCTGGGGTACACTTAACCCTTTTCACGGCATGTAGACCTCTGTGGCACACGCAGGAAGTTAAAGGGGTTGTATTGTCAACACTGGAGGTCACGAGAGCCTCGAGAGCCAACATTAATACATTTCAATTACTTGTTGAGTTACTGGTGTAACTGTTGCAGCCTCAGCTGTTTAAAGGTATGATAAAACTTTGTTTTTCCTCTGAATAAGAGGCTCAGGCAGTTCTGTGACTGTAGGCTGCAGATTCCTTGACTTGCGCCATCGGGTGGTGAGTTTCCAGGTTCCACTTAACAGGTCACATTGCTTACATAGGGATTGTGAGCATAAAATCAGAATAATTACAACACCCATGCACTCATTCAATCTGTCAATCTTCCCGTGCTCTGTACGTGAATGGAATTGGAAGAGAGCCTAATTAATGCTGTTGTGGAATGTACCATCTACCATGCACATCACAGTGGGTTGCACAGTATAGATGTAGATGAACGGTGATACAACAATGTTTGTTATATATAATCTTGACGTGGTTTATATGCTAGTTTGCAAACTACTGTTTTGTCCATCCAGAAATTGGGTTCAGGTAACATATCAATAAAATGAAAAAGTGAACCTTTGAAATTTGACTGTTTCCATATCACACTGTACTTTTGATTTTATGCGCTAGGAGTGGTGCTGTGACATCAGTCACAAGATGGTGTGGCCCGCAACCTGAAGTAAGTATATGAATGAGGCCTGTGGGTCACCAAAGGTTGCCCACAGCTGGCATAGAGAGTGGTGGGAGAGCTGGACATTTGTAAGAAAAGAGGAGAGTTGAGTCCAAGCTAGTGAAATAAAATTCCTAAGAATTATGTTACGGGAAACTAAGAGTAAGTTAATATGGATATGACACGTAAAGACAATGGAAGATAAAAGAATAAAAATAGGATACTATGTGTTTTTCATTTTGTGGCATGCACAATTTTAAATTTCTGAACATTTAAAGCAAGTTGCCAATCTCTGTGCCACTTTGAAATTCTATCAGGACCTGACTGAATATTTATGCAGATCCTTTCACGCAATAACTGAATCATCTGCAAAAGTCTTTGGTTACTATTAAGGGGGTAGGACATCAAACGGGACGACTTGGAGCAGGAGAGACACCACAGGAATTTTTAACTTCCACTGTCTATACTTTTAAAAATAAATTCATAAAACTTTCTCAGAATGACCAGAAAGGATTCAGGATTTACACTTATAGTGGTGGAAGTTCAAAAATATAAGAAAATAATTTATTTTTTTACATTTGTATTTCACCTTTTTTTCACTTACCATTGGCTGCATTTGTTGCTATAGGTACACTTTTCTTCATAAGTAGGAGAGGTTCTTCGATTAATTTTGCACAGCATACAAACCATACTTACAGGTGTATGAAACTCTAGAATTTTCCAAATATATTAAAAACTGTGGTAAAAATTGAGATAATTAACTATAGTATTTGAGTTTTTTCTAAACATAAAGTTTAAAATGTAACAGCACATTCATTTTTTCATAAATTAAATAATTTCTAGAGTTTCATACGCCTGTAAGTATGGTTTGTATGCTGTGCAAAATTCATCGAAGAATCTGTCTTACTTATGAAGAAACGTGTACCTATAGCAACAAACGCAGCCAATAGACGATGAACTTTCACATGTAAAAAAATTTATTTGTTTATTTATTTATTTTTATTTTTTAACTTCCACTGCTATGATTGTGAATCCTGAATCCTTCCTGGTCGTGCTGACAAAGTTTTATGAATTTATTCGTAAAAGTATAGACACTGGAAATTAAAATGTCCTGTGGTGTCTCTCCTGCTCCAAGACGGCCCGTTTGACGTCCTACCCCCCTTAATATTGTCTACCTAGTTTCAGAGCAAGAGGGAGAGCCAGAGTTAGATGGATTGACTCGATCCAGACTACTATTAGAAGAGTGAATCTGGACTGGAACAAAACAGTTCTAGAGAAGAATAGTGGGAAGATGGAGGAAAGTGGAGAAGTACCATAAATGTCCCAACTTTGCCCGATGCTGAATAAAAGGAAATGGACACTGATGAGAGAGTGCGTAATTTAGTGTGCGAAACTGCCACACCTGACAAAGTGGGTCTAACCCGGCAGCGTGACGAGTCAAAATGAACTCGGATGACAGACAGCAGTACATAATTTCATGTTGCATCAAATCTGTGCCAGAGTTCATCAGTCGTAGCGGTCGGCAAATCGTGGTACGTCAGTCTTTCGACAACCCCGGACCAGATGTTTTCAGCATTTGAGAGACCTGCAGTAAGTGCTGTGCAGGGCAACTGTCAAACACTTTCTGTGTCGACGTAGTCAGGACAGCACGGGCAATGTGCAATCTCGCACTATCTTGTGGACAGATAAAGTCACAGAGACTTCGAACACTAGGCACGGCCTCCAGTCCTAAGGTGTCAGACATAAGGTAACAAATCCAGTCTGACAATGTTCTTTCTCTTTGAAGTCTCCACATGTGGAGATGTACAGCATAATGCTCTGCACTGAACCGGAACTTGTCTGAAAAGAAGACAACGTGTCTCTGCCCCCACTGCCAGGGGAAGCCACAACAGACCCTGTGCAGACATGATGTGATGCTCTGGATGGACACTGTCACTCTGTGGGGTGATTACAAAAATGGACTGGGTCCTTTGGTCCAACTAAACCTATCATTGACTGGAAATGGTTACGTTTAGCTACTTGGAGACCATTTGCAGCCAATCATGGACTTGATGTTCCTGAACGGCGATGGAATTTTTGCGGATTGCAATACACCGTGTCACCAGCCCACAATTGTTCACCACTGGTTTGAAGAATGCTGTGGCCAATCCAAGCTAATGATTTATTCACCCAGAGTGTCCGACATGAATACATCCGACATTTATGGGATATAATGTAGAGGTCAGTTCCTGCACAATATCCAGCACCAGCAACACTTCAGCAGTTACGCACAGCTTTAGACGTAGCATGACTTAATATTTCTGCAAGGGACTTCCAGTGATTTATCAAGTCCATGCCACGTCAAGTTGCTCCACTGGTGGTGGTCTGACATGATATTAGTAGCTATTCCATGACTTTTATTGCCTTAGTGTATGTCCGTCCACTTGAGCTTTCTGAACAGTGCTACCAGAGGCTCCTCCTTGTGGTATGTGGGGATAGATTGCTACATCTCTTGTTGAAGGGTAGGCTGCAGCCCTGCACTGTATGCATGCCTCTGATGCGCCTATTATGGAATGGAGAAACGTGTGTTCGTTGCTTAGTAATTGGACAACAAAGAGAATGGAGGATACAGTGTGAAATGCTTGGATTAAAAAGACATTCAGACAGAGGTGTAGTCTTTTGCCTTTATTACTCAATCTATACATTTAAGAATCAATGAACCGAAATAAAATAAAGGTTCAGGAGTTGGATTAAAATTCAGGATGAAAGTATACACACTATGTGATCAAAAGTATCTAGACACCTGGCTGAAAATGACTTAAAAGTTCGTGACGCTCTCCATCGGCAATCCTGGAATTCGATGTGGTGTTGGCCCCACGCTTAGCCTTGATGACAGCTTCCATTCTCGCAGGCATACTTTCGATCAGGTGCTTGAAGGTTTCTTGGAGAATGGCAGCCCATTCTTCACGGAGTGCTGTCCTGAGGAGAGGTATTGATGTCGGTCGGGGAGGCTTGGCAAAAAATGGGTGTTCCAAAACATGCCAAAGGTGTTCTGTAGGATTCAGGTGAGGACTCTGTGCAGGCCAGTCAATTACAGGGATGTTACTGTCGTGTAACCACTCCGCCACAGGCCGTGCATTATGAACAGGTGCTCGATCGTGTTGAAAGATGCAATCGCCATCGCTGAATTGCTGTTCAACAGTGGGAAGAAAGAAGGTGCTTAAAACATAAATGAAGCCTGTGCTCTGATACTATCACACAAAACAACATGGGGTGCAAGCCTCTCCGTGAAAACACGATGACACCGTAATACCACCACCTCCGAAATTTTACTGTTGGCACTACACACACTGGCAGATGACGTTCACCGGGCATTCGCCATAACCACACCTTGCCATCGGATCGCCACATTGTGTACCGTGATTCGTCACTCCACACAACGCTTTTCCATTGCTCAGTCATCAATTTTTACGCTCCTTACACCAAGTAGGGCATCGTTTGGCATTTACTGGCGCGTTGTGTGCCTTATGAGCAGCCGCTCGACCGTGAAATCAAAGTTGTATCACCTCCCACCTAACTGTCGTAGTACTTGCAGTGGATCCTGATGCAGTTTGGAATTCCTGTGTGATGGTCTGGAGAGATGTCTGCCTATTACACATTACGACCCTCTTCAACTGTCGGTGGTCTCTGCCAGTCAACAGACGATGTCGGCCTGTAGTTTTTGTACTGTACGTGTCCCTTCACGTTTCCACTTCACTATCACATCCAACACAGTGAACCTAGGGATATTTAGGAGTGTGGAAATCTCGTGTACAGACGTATGACACAAGTGATACCCAATCACCTGACCACATTTGAAGTTGTGAGTTCCGCCGGGCACCCAATTCTGCTCCCTCATGATGTCTAATGACTACTGAGGTCTCTGATATGCAGTGCCTGGCAGCAGGCGCAGCACAAGGCACCTAATATGAAAAACGTATGTTTTTGGGGGTGTCCTGATACTTTTGATCACATAGTGTATGTCAGTGATGAGACTCAATGGTGAGATATCTACCCTCAGTGAAAGTGAAGAGGAATTGCAGGACCAGCTGAATGGAATGAGCAGTCTAGTGAGCACCTGCCATGAATTGAGAGTAAACTGAAGAATGAGGAAAGTAAAAAGTATTAGCGATTATCTTAACATCCACGTTGTTGTTATTGTTGTTGTGGTCTTCAGTCCTGAGACTGGTTTGATGCAGCTCTCCGTGCTACTCTATCCTGTGCAAGCTTCTTCCTCTCACAGTACCTACTGCAGCCTACATCCTTCTGAATCTGCTTAGTGTATTCATCTCTTGGTCTCCCTCTACAATTTTTACCCTCCACGCTGCCCTCCAGTACTAAATTGGTGATCCCTTGATGCCTCAGAACATGTCCTACCAACCGATCCCTTTTTCTAGTCAAGTTGTGCCACAAACTCCTCTTCTCCCCAATTCTATTCAATACCTCCTCATTAGTTATGTGATCTACCCATCTAATCTTCAGCATTCTTCTGTAGCACCACATTTCGAAAGCTTCTATTCTCTTCTTGTACAAACTATTTATCGTCCATGTTTCACTTCCATGCATGGCTACACTCCATACAATCGACGTTGTGGACAGCAAAATTGACAGAGTGGAAGAATTCTGCTACCTTGGAAACAAATAACACATGATGGGCACATGGACATCAAAAGCAGATTGGCAGAAGCAAAGCAGGCATTGCTGACTGAGAGAGGTCTGCTAGTACCAGACTTCGGTGGTTAACTGAGGGAAAAACTTTTGAAAATGTATGTTAGGAGTGCAGCATCGTACAGTAGTGAATCACGGATTGTGAGAAAATCAGAAATGAAGAGAATCAAAGCATTTGAAATGTAGTACTATAGTAGGATGTTGAAAATTAGGTGGACTAGTAGGATAAATAATCAGGAAGTTCCCTTCAGAACTGTGGAAGAAAGTTAAAAATGGTAAACACTGACAAGAAGACAGAACAGGAGGATAGAACATTTGTTAAGAACATGTAGAATAACTTCTGTTGTACTTAAGGGAGCTCTACAGAGGGAAAAACTGTAGGGGAAGGCAGAGAGTGGACTACATCCAACAAATAATTAAGGACATATGGTGAAGTACTATTTTGAGGTGAGTGAGTTGACATGAGAGGAATTCATGGCAGGTCGCTTTGAACCAGTCGGAAGACTGACGACTCGAGAAAAATACAGGTAAGTAAATGCGAGTAGGGCTTGTGCATTGATGGTTCTATACAAACTTAATTACCTATATAGGTAGTTTGTCCATCCTGCGAATGTAGAATCTCAAAGATTTTTGCCTATTATCGATATCAATACTGGCATGATATTGGTCCTGGGAATTCCAGTACTTTCTAAATCAATTCCTAGATAATTTTCAGGTTTTCTTTTTCCCCTCACTTGTACAGTAGAACCTTACTTCTTGCCAAATTTCATGATCCTATGTCAACAAGAAGTACCCTATATGTTTTGATGAGTGAGTCTGCAAATATCAAAAGATGACATAAATGGTTGTGTCTTTTAATTGCATTCACTTAGAAGCTTAAAGGGACCATAGACCGTAGTATCTGGCATGAATTTCAACTTGATAAGTCCACCAGTTCCTGAGAAAAAGGGGACTATGGAGTCAGACCAACCTGTAAGTACTTTGTTTTTACTGAGTGACGTACGGCACGATAAAAAAAAAATAAAAATAAATAAAAATAAAAATAAAAAAAAAAACAGAGAAAAGTCTGACTCAGGCTTGTTCTGACAGTGGAGGCAGCTGCTCTCAATTGGTGAGTAGTTTGGGGTAGAGTGATGGTCTGGCACAAATTCTGAATTGTCACAAGACACAGTGTATGTCCAGCATTTACAACTGGTTCTCACAGCTATCATTTAATTGCAGTATGTTTAATTCTATGCGTATAAATTATACGAGCTGTAATGAAGAGGTACAACCAAGAGAATTTCAATGCGGACCTCTGTGTATCAAAATGCGCACAGAATAAAGGATTAAAGCTTAATCCATCAAAACCCAAGCTGTCCTTGTTGTCCATTGTAGGCTCATTAGCCACAAATATCAGGAATGAGGCACACACAAATTCCACTCCCTCAGTAAAGAGTCTTTGAATAATAATAGATGAGAACCTAAAATGAGATGAGCACTTAGCTGCAATTTTCAAGAAGTTATTAGCAACCGTCCAAACCCTACAAAGATGCAAAAAGATCATCCCTTTCGACCTGAAAAAGAAACTTATACACATACTTGTACTTCAAGTTGCCAGTTACAACGATGTTACTGTACAAGATCTTTTAATAATAATAATAATAATAATAATAATAATAATAATAATAAGGAACACTTCTGGAGCAACATACGGTCAAACCCGATACAACATAACAGGCATGCACGGTGGATACAAGCAGAAACAGACACATACAAGATGATACCACAAATGCCTGAAGTAGTAATTTTGCAACATGAAGTCACCCAAGCAATTAATTCTACTCACAATTTGAAAGCCCCTGGAAAAGATAAAATAGCAAATTTCTGGCTAAAGAAGTTCACCTCAACACATTCACATCTAACTAAATTATTTAACAGTTACATTGCAGACCCATACACATTCCCTGATACACTTACACAAGGAATAACTTATCTGAAACCTAAAGATCAAGCAGACACAGCAAATCCAGCTAAATATCGCCCCATAACATGCCTACCAACGATATACAAAATATTAACTTCAGTCATTACACAGAAATTAATGACACATACAACACAGAACAAAATTATAAATGAAGAACAAAAAGGCTGTTGCAAAGGAGCACAAGGATGTAAAGAGCAACTGATAATAGATGCAGAGGTGACATATCAAGCTAAAACTAAACAAAGGTCACTACACTATGCATACATTGATTACCAAAAGCTTTTGATAGTGTACCCCACTCATGGTTACTACAAATATTGGAAATATACAAAGTAGATCCTAAATTGATACAGTTCCTAAACATAGTAATGAAAAATTGGAAAACCACACTTAATATCCAAACAAATTTAAATATCACATCACAGCCAATACAGATTAAGTGTGGAATATACCAAGGAGACTCATTAAGTCCTTTCCGGTTCTGCCTTGCTCTGAACCCACTATCCAACATGCTAAATAATACAAATTGTTGTTGTTGTTGTGGTCTTCAGTCCTGAGACTGGTTTGATGCAGCTCTCCATGCTACTCTATCCTGTGCAAGCTTCTTCATCTCCCAGTACCTACTGCAACCAACATCCTTCTGAATCTGCTTAGTGTATTCATCTCTTGGTCTCCCTCTACGATTTTTACCCTCCACGCTGCCCTCCAATGCTAAATTTGTGATCCCTTGATGCCTCAAAACATGTCCTACCAACCGATCCCTTCTTCTAGTCAAGTTGTGCCACAAACTTCTATTCTCCCCAATCTTATTCAATACCTCCTCATTAGTTACGTGATCTACCCACCTTATCTTCAGCATTCTTCTGTAGCACCACATTTCGAAAGCTTCTATTCTCTTCTTGTCCAAACTGGTTATCGTCCATGTTTCACTTCCATACATGGCTACACTCCATACAAATACTTTCAGAAACGACTTCCTGACACTTAAATCTATACTCGATGTTAACAAATTTCTCTTCTTCAGAAACGATTTCCTTGCCATTGCCAGTCTACATTTTATATCCTCTCTACTTCGACCATCATCAGTTATTTTACTCCCTAAATAGCAAAACTCCTTTACTACTTTAAGTGTCTCATTTCCTAATCTAATCCCCTCAGCATCACCCGATTTAATTTGACTACATTCCATTATCCTCGTTTTGCTTTTGTTTATGTTCATCTTATATCCTCCTTTCAAGACACTGTCCATTCCGTTCAACTGCTCTTCCAAGTCCTTTGCTGTCTCTGACAGAATTACAATGTCATCGGCGAACCTCAAAGTTTTTACTTCTTCTCCATGAATTTTAATACCTACTCTGAATTTTTCTTTTGTTTCCTTTACTGCTTGCTCAATATACAGATTGAATAACATCGAGGAGAGGCTACAACCCTGTCTCACTCCTTTCCCAACCACTGCTTCCCTTTCATACCCCTCGACTCTTATAACTGCCATCTGGTTTCTGTACAAATTGTAAATAGCCTTTCGTTCCCTGTATTTTACCCCTGCCACCTTCAGAATTTGAAAGAGAGTATTCCAGTTAACGTTGTCAAAAGCTTTCTCTAAGTCTACAAATGCTAGAAACGTAGGTTTGCCTTTTCTTAATCTTTCTTCTAAGATAAGTCATAAGGTTAGTATTGCCTCACGTGTTCCAACATTTCTACGGAATCCAAACTGATCTTCCCCGAGGTCCGCTTCTACCAGTTTTTCCATTCATCTGTATTATGGATACAATATTACTGGAACATACCCTCACAAAATCACACATTTACTATACATGGATGATCTAAAACTACTGGCAGCAACAAATCAGCAACTCAACCAATTACTAAAGATAACAGAAGTATTCAGCAATGATATAAATATGGCTTTTGGAACAGACAAATGTAAGAAGAATAGCATAGTCAAGGGAAAACACACTAAACAGGAAGATTACATACTGGATAACCACAGCAACTGCATAGAAGCGATGGAAAAAACAGATGCCTATAAATATCTAGGATACAGACAAAAAATAGGAATAGACAATACAAATATTAAAGAAGAACTAAAAGAAAAATATAGACAAAGACTACCAAAAATACTGAAAACAGAATTGACAGCAAGAAACAAGACAAAAGCTATAAATACTTACGCTATACCAATATTGACCTACTCATTTGGAGTAGTGAAATGGAGTAGCACAGACCTACAAGCACTCAATACACTTACACGATCACAATGCCACAAATATAGAATACATCACATACATTCAGCAACAGAAAGATTCACATTAAGCAGAAAGGAAGGAGGAAGGGGATTTATCGACATAAAAAACCTACGTTATGGACAGGTAGACAATTTAAGAAAATTCTTTATAGAACGAGCAGAAACTAGCAAAATACACAAAGCAATCACTCATATAAATACATCGGCTACACCACTACAATTTCATAACCACCTCTACAACCCTTTAGATCACATAACATCAACAGATACGAAGAAAGTAAATTGGAAGGGGAAGGCACTACATGGCAAGCACCCGTATCATCTAACACAGCCACACATCGATCAAGACGCATCCAGCACATGGCTAAGAAAAGGCAATACACACTCCTGGAAATGTAAAAAAGAACACATTGACACCGGTGTGTCAGACCCACCATACTTGCTCCGGACACTGCGAGAGGGCTGTACAAGCAATGATCACACGCACGGCACAGCGGACACACCAGGAACCGCGGTGTTGGTCGTCGAATGGCGCTAGCTGCGCAGCATTTGTGCACCGCCGCCGTCAGTGTCAGCCAGTTTGCCGTGGCATACGGAGCTCCATCGCAGTCTGTAACACTGGTAGCATGCCGCGACAGCGTGGACGTGAACCATATGTGCAGTTGACGGACTTTGAGCGAGGGCGTATAGTGGGCATGCGGGAGGCCGGGTGGACGTACCGCCGAATTGCTCAACACGTGGGGCGTGAGGTCTCCACAGTACATCGATGTTGTCGCCAGTGGTCGGCGGAAGGTGCACGTGCCCGTCGACCTGGGACCGGACCGCAGCGACGCACGGATGCACGCCAAGACCGTAGGATCCTACGCAGTGCTGTAGGGGACCGCACCGCCACTTCCCAGCAAATTAGGGACACTATTGCTCCTGGGGTATCGGCGAGGACCATTCGCAACCGTCTCCATGAAGCTGGGCTACGGTCCCACACACTGTTAGGCCGTCTTCCGCTCACGCCCCAACATCGTGCAGCCCGCCTCCAGTGGTGCCGCGACAGGCGTGAATGGAGGGACGAATGGAGACGTGTCGTCTTCAGCGATGAGAGTCGCTTCTGCCTTGGTGCCAATGATGGTCGTACGCGTGTTTGGCGCCGTGCAGGTGAGCGCCACAATCAGGACTGCATACGACCGAGGCACACAGGGCCAACACCCGGCATCATGGTGTGGGGAGCGATCTCCTACACTGGCCGTACACCACTGGTGATCGTCGAGGGGACACTGAATAGTGCACGGTACATCCAAACTGTCATCGAACCCATCGTTCTACCATTCCTAGACCGGCAAGGGAACTTGCTGTTCCAACAGGACAATGCACGTCCGCATGTATCCCGTGCCACCCAACGTGCTCTAGAAGGTGTAAGTCAACTACCCTGGCCAGCAAGATCTCCGGATCTGTCCCCCATTGAGCATGTTTGGGACTGGATGAAGCGTCGTCTCAAGCGGTCTCCACGTCCAGCACGAACGCTGGTCCAACTGAGGCGAAAGGTGGAAATGGCATGGCAAGCCGTTCCACAGGACTACATCCAGCATCTCTACGATCGTCTCCATGGGAGAATAGCAGCCTGCATTGCTGCGAAAGGTGGATATACACTGTACTAGTGCCGACATTGTGCATGCTCTGTTGCCTGTGTCTATGTGCCTGTGGTTCTGTCAGTGTGATCATGTGATGTATCTGACCCCAGGAATGTGTCAATAAAGTTTCCCCTTCCTGGGACAATGAATTCACGGTGTTCTTATTTCAATTTCCAGGAGTGTATACAGTGAGACGGAAGGATTCATGATTGCAATACAGGATCAAACAATAAACACCAGATATTACAGCAAGCATATTATTAAAGATCCCAATACCACAACAGGTAAATGCAGACTTTGCAAACAACAAATAGAAACAGTAGATCACATCACAAGCGGATGTACAATACTAGCAAATACCGAATACCCCAGAAGACATGACAATGTAGAAAAAATTATACATCAACAGCTTGCCTTACAACATAAACTTATAAAACAACACGTTCCCACATACAAGTATGCACCACAAAATGTACTGGAGAATGATGTATACAAATTATACTGGAACAGAACCATTATAACAGATAAAACAACACCACATAACAAACCTGACATCATACTCACCAATAAAAAGAAGAAATTAACACAACTATTCGAAATATCCATACCCGATACAACAAATATACAGGAGAAAAAATTGAAAAATACATCCAACTGGCTGAGGAAGTCAAGGACATGTGGCATCAGGATAAAGTTGACATTGTTGTTGTTGTTGTGGTCTTCAGTCCTGAGACTGGTTTGATGCAGCTCTCCATGATACTCTATCCTGTGCAAGCTTCTTCATCTCCCAGTACCTACTGCAACCTACATCCTTCTGAATCTGCTTAGTGTATTCATCTCTTGGTCTCCCTCTACGATTTTTACCCTCCACGCTGCCCTCCAATGCTAAATTTGTGATCCCTTGATGCCTCAAAACATGTCCTACCAACCGATCCCTTCTTCTAGTCAAGTTGTGCCACAAACTTCTATTCTCCCCAATCCTATTCAATACCTCATCATTAGTTACGTGATCTACCCACCGTATCTTCAGCATTCTTCTGTAGCACCACATTTCAAAAGCTTCTATTCTCTTCTTGTCCAAACTGGTTATCGTCCATGTTTCACTTCCATACATGGCTACACTCCATACAAATACTTTCAGAAACGACTCCCTGACACTTAAATCTATACTCGATGTTAACAAATTTCTCTTCTTCAGAAACGATTTCCTTGCCATTGCCAGTCTACATTTTATATCCTCTCTACTTTGACCACCATCAGTTATTTTGCTCCCCAAATAGCAAAACTCCTTTACTACTTTAAGTGTCTCATTTCCTAATCTAATCCCCTCAGCATCACCCGATTTAATTCGACTACATTCCATTATCCTCGTTTTGCTTTTGTTGATGTTCATCTTATATCCACCCTTCAAGACACCGTCCATTCCGTTCAACTGCTCTTCCAAGTCCTTTGCTGTCTCTGACAGAATTACAATGTCATCGGCGAACCTCAAAGTTTTTACTTCTTCTCCATGAATTTTAATACCTACTCCGAATTTTTCTTTTGTTTCCTTTACTGCTTGCTCAATATACAGATTGAATAACATCAGGGAGAGGCTACAACCCTGTCTCACTCCTTTCCCAACCACTGCTTCCCTTTCATGCCCCTCGACTCTTATAACTGCCATCTGGTTTCTGTACAAATTGTAAATAGCCTTTCGCTCCCTGTATTTTACCCCTGCCACCTTCAGAATTTGAAAGAGAGTATTCCAGTTAACGTTGTCAAAAGCTTTCTCTAAGTCTACAAATGCTAGAAACGTAGGTTTGCCTTTTCTTAATCTTTCTTCTAAGATAAGTCATAAGGTTAGTATTGCCTCACGTGTTCCAACATTTCTACGGAATCCAAACTGATCTTCCCCGAGGTCCGCTTCTACCAGTTTTTCCATTCGTCTGTAAAGAATTCGCATTAGTATTTTGCAGCTGTGACTTATTAAACTGATAGTTCGGTAATTTTCACATCTGTCAACACCTGCTTTCTTTGGGATTGGAATTATTATATTCTTCTTGAAGTCTGAGGGTATTTCGCCTGTCTCGTACATCTTGCTCACCAGATGGTAGAGTTTTGTCAGGAATGGCTTTCTCAAGGCTGTCAGTAGTTCTAATGGAATGTTGTCTACTCCCGGGGCCTTGTTTCGACTCAGGTCTTTCAGTGCTCTGTCAAACACTTCACGCAGTATCTTATCTCCCATTTCGTCTTCATCTACATCCTCTTCCATTTCTATAATATTGTCCTCAAGTACATCGCCCTTGTATAATCCCTCTATATACTCCTTCCACCTTTCTGCCTTCCCTTCTTTGCTTAGAACTGGGTTGCCATCTGAGCCCTTGATATTCATAAAAGTGGTTACCTTCTCTCCAAAGGTCTCTTTAATTTTCCTGTAGGCAGTACCTATCTTACCCCTAGTGAGACAAGCCTCTACATCCTTACATTTGTCCTCTAGCCATCCCTGCTTAGCCATTTTGCACTTCCTGTCGATCTCATTTTTGAGACCTTTGTATTCCTTTTTGCCTGCTTCATTTACTGCATTTTTATATTTTCTCCTTTCATCAATTAAATTCAATATTTCTTCTGTTACCCAGGGATTTCTATTAGCCCTCGTCTTTTTACGTACTTGATCCTCTGCTGCCTTCACTGCTTCATCCCTCAGAGCTACCCATTCTTCTTCTACTGTATTTCTTTCTCCCATTCCTGTCAATTGTTCCCTTATGCTCTCCCTGAAACTCTCTACAACCTCTGGTTCTTTCAGTTTATCGAGGTCCCATCTCCTTAAATTCCCACCTTTTTTCAGTTTCTTCAGTTTCAATCTGCAGTTCATAACCAATAGATTGTGGTCAGAATCCACGTCTGCCCCTGGAAATGTCTTACAATTTAAAACCTGATTCCTAAATCTCTGTCTTACCATTATATAATCTATCTGATACCTTTTAGTATCTCCAGGATTCTTCCAGGTATACAACCTTCTTTTATGATTCTTGAACCAAGTGTTAGCTATGATTAAGTTATGCTCTGTGCAAAATTCTACAAGGCGGCTTCCTCTTTCATTTCTTCCCCCCAATCCATATTCACCTACTATGTTTCCTTCTCTCCCTTTTCCTACTGACGATTTCCAGTCACCCATGACTATTAAATTTTCGTCTCCCTTCACTACCTGAATAATTTCTTTTATCTCGTCATACATTTCATCAATTTCTTCATCATCTGCAGAGCTAGTTGGCATATAAACTTGTACTACTGTAGTAGGCATGGGCTTTGTGTCTATCTTGGCCACAATAATGCGTTCACTATGCTGTTTGTAGTAGCTAACCCGCACTCCTATTTGTTTATTCATTATTAAACCTACTCCTGCACTACCCCTATTTGATTTTGTATTTATAACCCTGTAATCACCTGACCAAAAGTATTGTTCCTCCTGCCACCGAACTTCACTAATTCCCACTATATCTAACTTTAACCTATCCATTTCCCTTTTTAAATTTTCTAACCTACCTGCCCGATTAAGGGATCTGACATTCCACGCTCCAATCCGTAGAATGCCAGTTTTCTTTCTCCTGATAACGACGTCCTCTTGAGTAGTCCCCGCCCGGAGATCCGAATGGGGGACTATTTTACCTCCGGAATATTTTACCCAAGAGGACGCCATCATCATTTAATCATACAGTAAAGCTGCATGTCCTCGGGAAAAATTACGGCTGTAGTTTCCCCTTGCTTTCAGCCGTTCGCAGTACCAGCACAGCAAGGCCGTTTTGGTTATTGTTACAAGGCCAGATCAGTCAATCATCCAGACTGTTGCCCCTGCAACTACTGAAAAGGCTGCTGCCCCTCTTCAGGAACCACACGTTTGTCTGGCCTCTGAACAGATAGCCCTCCGTTGTGGTTGCACCTACGGTACGGCCATCTGTATCGCTGAGGCACGCAAGCCTCCCCACCAACGGCAAGGTTCATGGTTCATTATACCAATTATACTATCAACTACAGGAGTCATACCACACAATATCCACCAGTACATCAATGCCATACAGCTACATCCAAACTTATATATACATCTACAGAAATCCGTAATTATTGATACATTTTCAATTACCCGAAAGTTCCTAAATGCAATATAACATATACCGTACAGTTAAAAGGAAGTCACGCTTGATCAAGGTCTGCGTCACTTTCCATTTTTAACCAGACCTAAGGTCTGAGAAAGAAAGAAGATGATAATAATAGTAGTAGTAGTAGTAGTAGTAGTAGTGTGTAGTAGTAGTAGTAGTAGTAGTAGTAGTAGTAGTAGTAGTAGAAGTACAGGTAACATTAACCTTATTAGTTCTTAGTATTGATGTTTACATTGTTAGTAGATAGTGATATAACTTTTAATTCTACTTACCAAACAATGGAAAATCCAGGATGAAATGTAACAATACCAGAGAAGGGAAGTTGCTACTCACCATACAGCGGAGAGGAGATACTGATTCGCGATAGGCACAATAAAAAGATTCACACAATCGTAGCTTTCGGCCATTAAGGCCTTTGTCAGCAGTAGACACACATACGCGTGTGTGTATCTGTGTCTACTGCTGCCAAAGGCCTTAATGGCCGAAAGCTATGATTGTGTGAATCTTTTTATTGTGCTTATCATGACTCAGCATCTCTGCTATATGGTGAGTAGCAACTTAGCTTCTCTGGTATTGTTAATTCTACTTACGCTATTTTACACTATTTATCATGTAAAAATTGTCACTTCTTAAGTAACTATATTATGAAAAGGGTAGTTGCTACTCACCATATAGCGGACATGCTGAACCACAGATACGCACCCAAAAAGACCTTTTGGCAAACAAGGCCTTTATCAAAAGTAGACCACACACACACACACACACACACACACACACAGTGTCTGGCAGCTAAAGCCAGACTATGAGCAGCTGCACATGATGGGAGAGGCAACCAGGTGGGGTAAGGAGGAGGCTGGGGCGGAAAGGGGGAGGGATAGGAGGTGGAGGTAGCAGACAGTAAAGTGCTGCTAGTGGAAACGTGCAGGGATGAGGTGGAGAGAGGCTAGGGTAGCTGGTGCAATTGGGTGGTTAGATGGAGGGTGGGGTAGTGAGGTTAGCGGTGGTGTAGAGGAGAGAAGTAAAAAGACTTGCTGCATTGGTGGAATAGAGGACTGTGTAGTGCTGGAATGGGAACAGGGAGGGGGCTAGATGGGGAAGGACAATGACATATGAAGGTTGAGGCCAGAAGGGTTAGGGGAGTGTAAGATACTTTGTAGGGAGAGTTTCCGTCTGCACAGTTCAGGAAAATTGGTGAGGGCGAGAAGGATCTAGATGGCACAGGCTGTGAAGTAGTCATTGAAATGAAGAATGTCACTTTGGGCGATATGCTCAGCAACAGGGTGGTCCAGTTATCCCTCGGCCGCAATTTGTTAGTGGCCATTGATGTGGACAGACAGCTCGTTGGTTGTCATGCGTATGTAGAATGCAGCACAGTGGTTACAGCTTAGCTTGTAGATCACATGACTGTTTCCACAGGTAACCCTGCCTCTGACAGGATAGGTGATGTCTGCGACCAGACTGGAGTAGGTGACGGTGGGAGGATGTATGAGAGAGGTCTTGCATCTAGGTCTATTACAAGGATATGAGCCACGAGGCAAGGGCTCGAGAGCAGGGGCTATGTAGGGATGGACGAGGATATTGTGTAGGTTTGGCGGGTGGTTGGAATACCGCTGTGGGAGGGGTGGGGAGGATAGTGGGTAGGACATTCCTCATTTCGGGGCACGACAAGAGGTAGTCGAAACCCTGGCGGAGAATGTAATGCAGTTGCTCCAGTCCCGGACGGTAGTGGGTCGAGAGGGGAATTCTCCTCTGTGGCCAGGTAGTGGGTCATTGGGAGGTGGTGGATGACTGGGAAGATAAGGCACGGAAGATCTGTTTTTGTACAAGGTTCGGAGGGTAATTACGATCTGTACAAGTCCTCAGTGAGACCTGTCCCACACGTCCTCCTACCATCACCACCTACTCCAGTCCAGTCACAAACATCACCTATCCTATCAATTGCAGGGCTACCTGTGGAAGCAGTCGTGATCTACAAGCTAAGCTGTAACCACTGTGCTGCATTCTGTGTGGGCATGACAACCGACAAGCTGTCTGTTCCCTTGAACAGCCACCGACTAATTACGGTGGAGGAACAACTGGACTACCTAGCTGCTGAGCATACTGACCAACACAGTGTTCTTCATTTCAATGACTGCTTCACAGCCTGTGTCATCAGGATCCTTCCCACCAACACCAGCTTTTCTGAGTTGTGCAGGTGGGAACTCTCGCTGCAATATATCCTGCATTCCTGTAACCCTCCTGACCTCAACCTTCGTAAGTCATTGTCCTTATCCATCTGGCTCCTTTCCCATTTGCATTCCAGCACTACACAGCCCTCTATTCCACTAACACAGCCAGTCTTTTTACTTCTCTCCTTTCCGCTACCGCCCCCCTCAATCGCCCGCCTGCCTGCCATCTAACCACCCAACTGCACCAGCTGCCCTACCCTCTCTCCACCTCGTCCCTGCACACTCCCTACTCCCACTAGCAGCACTTTACTGTCCCCCACCCCTACCCTGCTATCTCTCCCCCTTTCTGTCCCAACCTCCTCCTTAACCCACCTGGTTGCATCTTCCATCATGTCCAGCTGCTTGTAGTCTGGCTTCAGCTGCCAGAGACTGTGTGTGTGTGGGGGGGGGGGGGGGGAGGGGCGGCTTCTATCTGTCTGTTATCTCATTTTTAACAAAGGCCTTGTTGGCCAAAAGCTCATTTTGTGAGTCTTTCATTGTGTGACTCGGCATCTCCGCTGTATGGTTGAGTACCAGCTGTCCTTTTCATAATATTGTTACATTCCATCTACAGTTCTCCATTGTTCACTTCTTAAATAACTATGATGTAAAAAAACTGTAAGTTTAAAACCTTGGTCCAATGTACGAGAAGGACTGGTTAATTTAAATAAATAAATAGCTGTAATAAGTATCACTATAACTCCACAACTCAACCTGCAGCCCTATAGGGTTAGATGTTATGGTAATCCTCCATCCACAGAGGTGGTTTCAGTTTGCAACTGTACGGTTTGGGTTCAGAGAATCTGTGCCAAGAGAGGCATCACACCAATAGACTTCTTACAGGAGTTCAGTGAAGCGGCTGGGAATGCTGAATGCCGAAGTGGCAGAGATTTCCTTTAGAATATTTCAGATTGTTGTGGAATGTTCCAGAATGTTATAAAATATTCCAAAAACGTTAGAGAATGATCTCAAATGTTCCAGTATCATGTTGTCATAGGGATAAGTTGCAGGTGAGAGTGGTATATTTAGGCAGTGGTGAAGTGAACTTGACAGTATACTTTTGGAAACTGATTAGAGCAGATCAAAGAGAAGTGAAATAAATTAGTGAATCAATTAAGGTAGTGAACAGTATATTAAAGAGAACTTTACTGTGTTGTACAATATTAAAATTTAAGAGGCTGCCAAGATGTAAAATAGGAGATCTTGCCAATGATGAAATGAAAATTATCAGAAAGAACAATGAAGAAATGAAAGAGATGAGGAGCAAGAAGCATATTTAACTTTATCACAGAAGAGAATAAACAGATTGAGAGCAAACTTAACAGATGAACAACAAGATGAAATTGAGGAATTAGAGGAAAGGACCGAGTGGGTCACTCAGCAAGCACACATGGAGAGACTGTTGATGAAGTAAGTAGAGTTACAGTGAAGGAAGTTCGTGAAACATAACAATTGTAAGCATGTGAACAAAACATTAGTATACAGTAAGTGCAATGCAGAAGTAGTAGAAATTTCAGTTTGGCAGGCGAAGCATTCATTTTTAGTCCCACAAAATAGTACAACAAACACAGATGCTTTGTCCTTGGCAAAATAGATCAAGTGTGTCAGTTCTGCAGTGCCACGAAATTCAACAGAGAAACACCAAAAATGTGTTGCACGAGTCATAAAAATTTGATATGTACTATTGAAAGTGCCTCCACCAGAATTATTTCTTTACGTGACTGGAGAAATTCCAGAATCAAAATATTATATACAGAATATGAGACTGTAAAACACTTGCTTTTAAGACTTTTGGTGCTACTACGACAAGCAATGAATGGTATCAGTTCAAAGAGGAGGTCACCAGGGGTGCGATCAAAGTTTTGAAATCATCGATATGGTAAGATAGATTAGGGTCCCAGGTATATTACCCTACTGAGCTCTCGTTTGCAAGTAATCGACGAAAAGGCTTTTGTAATTTTGTGTTAATGTTCTAGACCCTTAAAATTGACAATGATTATATGGGCATTGTGGTGCAATAGTTCGCATACCAGCATGACATGTAGACGGTCAAGAGTTCGAATCTCATCAGATGCTTGAAAATGTTTTATTTTTAAAACATTATTGAAATCTTCTTTCAATTAATTGGTTTAAATGTAACTTTTCTCCTATTTCTAATTGTTTGTCACACCATTCTAATCATTGTGTTAACTTTTTCATTTGCTCTTATTTTTTTCTTCCTATCTTCTTTTCTTTCTTTCTTTTTGATTATTTTAAAAAAATAAAAGTTGAAATACTGTATTTACATTGGTTGTGCAACAGTGTCAAAAATGTATTTTTCGTTACGTTCAGAATGAAATTTTCTCTCTACAGCCGTATGTGTACTTCCTGGCAGATTAAAAATGTGCGCTGGACTGTGACTCGAACTCAGGATCTTTGCCTTTTGCTGGCAAATGCTGTAATGACTGAACTACCTTATGACAACTCACGACCCATCATCACATCTCTACTTCTGTCAGTGTCTTGTCTCGTACCTTCGTAACTTCACAGAAGTTCTGCAAATCTAAGGCCCCAACTTGGAGTCTCAGTCTGGCACACAGTTTTAGTTTGCCAGGAAGTTTTAAGATGTTTATTTTTTGGATGGTAATTGTCATACAAACAGTTAAAACATAAATTCATGTTGCACTGTGACAAAATAGCGCAGATGAAGATGTAAATGAAAGAAGGGATTATAAATAAAATGATATTAAAGCAAAATAAGGCATAGAAATAATAAATACAATAAAATGGATAAAAATCTAAGACAATGAAGTGGGGGAAACCAAATGGAAGTCAGTACAAAAAATAATTAAAACCACATCCATAATGATCCCAAATGAAAAAAAGAGATAGGAAGAAAAAATGAGAGCAATTAAAAAGGCTAATATGGTGGTTGAAGTGATGTGACAAACTTAAACCAGTTAGTTGAATAAAAATAATGATCAGAGAGAATTCAATAAAGATTTAAAAATAAAAAAAAAATTTGAAGCTCCCAATGAGATTTGAACCCATGACCTAGATATCAGGTTCATATACTAACCACTACACTATGATGCCCATATAATTATCACCATAATTTTAAGGCTCTAGAACATTCACACAAAATTCCTAACTTTTTTTGGTCAGTTACTTGCAAACAAGAGATTACCAGGAGGAATTGTTGCAGGGTGAGATACCAGGGACCCAAAGCTACATCCACATGTAGATGATTTCAAAAACTCTAACCCACCTCTGGGGACACCTCATTGTTAGAGCTCATTTTCTACAAGTCTTCACAGTACATTTGTCTTGGGCAACATATGGGGGCAGAACATACCATCACAGCACATGAAACAAGTTGACTGAAACATTGTCCAACAAGAAAACAGTTGTTCTGTCCTTCAGGTTGAAGACTGGTTTGATGCAACACTGCACACTAGTCTTACATTGTGCATGCCTCTTCCTCTCTGCATAACTACTGCAACCTATATCTGTTTGAACCTGCTTACTGCTTTCAAATCTTAGACTCCCCCTACAATTTATGCTCCCTGCACTTCCCTCCATTATGAATTTTAACGATTTCTTGATGCCCCGGGATGTGTCCCTCCTACTGACCCCTTCTTTTTCTCAAGTTATGTCGTAAATGCATTCCATACGCTTCATTATTCATTACTTACTTAATCTATCCACCTAATCTTCAGCAGTCTTCTGCAGCACCACGTTACAAAAGCTTTTATTCACTTCTTCTCCATTCTGTTTGTCACTCCAGTTTCACTTTTCTACACTGCTACATACCAGACGAATACTTTCAAAAAAGACTTACCAACACTTAAATTTATTTTAGATGTTAGGAGATTAAGATCATCTATATCTCCATATGAATTTTGTCTCATTTACACAGTCTCCAACATTCACTCATGGACAGACCTGTGTGCACTCCAAAGACTCTCAACTTCCAAAGACACTCTACGTGTCCTCTCAAGGCCCTCAACCAAAGACATACACATCGGTGCTACCCTTTGTCGATGGTGTGTGGCAGTACGAACTGAGGAATATTCATTGGAAGCTGACCCCTTGAAACTGGCAGTAAAGCAGATATAGTGCAGACTATGTTTGTTTTATTCCAGCACATGTTCACAAAACTTTTTTTTGTTGGACTATCTATTTTGCTCAGTGGTGGCTATCTTCAGATCTGCAGAAAAAAGTGGAAACTGAGTGCAACTATTAGGCAGTTTACATCTCGTAAACAATATATTATAATGCAATGAAAAGTATTACTTTCATACGTATAGTATGTGTGGGCCTAAAAAGGTTATGAAGTACCTGATTAGAAAATGTCTTGGTATAATAATCACCAAGAGAGAGGAAAAAAAATTCAGTTTGGCTTTGTCGAACATAACAAAAAATATGATACGAACTAGGTCATAGTGGCAGCAAAGACATAATGTAAATGGCGCTACTGTTGACGACAAAAAATACATTTGTGTTGCAAACTCGTTGGGTGTCACTACTGTATGCATATTTAACGTATATACAGGGCTGCTATAAATTATTCATTCATTTTTCAGAGCTATCTATTTTCCAAAGTATTACATGTACAAATATGGTTGATGATGCATGAATAGAGCTGTAAACTCGCTAAGTTTGTGGTTTGTACACTAAGAATGTTCTAAGAGTGCCCCCTCTGGTCACACGTCACATGTCCGAGTGGTAGTCATGTTCGTTCCGTACTTTATGTAGTGACATCCTGTCAGTGGCCATCGTTGTAACACTGATGCATTCTCTGAGCTGTTTGTGTTCTCGGCAATCGGGGTATGTAAACACAATCCTTAATGTACCCCCAAAGTCACGAGGTATTAGGTCAGGTGACCTAGGAGGATGAGGGAAAAGAGCCGCATCATCTTCAGCCCTATGCCCAATCCAGCGATACAAAAGTTCATCATTTTGGTACTCTGTGCTCCAGTGAGGTGGTGCCTCATCTTGTTGGAAGTTGAAATTCTCTTTTGTAGCAGTGAACATCTTGCATATTCCAACACAAAAACTCTCTCCTTACTTTGTCACCATTTTCTCAAAGCACTGCACTCATAACACCAACTGTTGGCACGATGGAGACTGTGTGTGTTTACAGTTCTATTCGTAAACCAATCATACTTGTACGTGCAATACCTTGGGAAATATAGAAGTCTGAAAACGAATTGATCACTTACAGTGGCCCTGTACAGTCATATAAAATGCAATCAAGTAAAAACTTGCAATTATGCAGAAACTGGTAAGGTCTGAAATTATGAGATGAGATGTTATACGTTTTTACAGCAATATGATGAAATATGTTAAAAGTGCAAAAGAAATTAAATTTTGAATTTATTAAAAATGAAATAAGTGGCGACATGTGATCTGAAGATGGTCACCACTGACAACAATAAATTATCTGAGTACAAATTCCCCCCCCCCCCCCAATCATAGACTCGAATAAAAGAAACAAATTTCACGTTTCGTGGATTGCTGTTTTTATTCATGACTGTCAGCTCGGGAAGGCAGAAATGTGCAATTTAAAAATAAGATGGAAACAGTACTGAAAAATGTTGACTTCGTACTTGAAATATACAGGCAGAGAAAAACAACCTGATAATAAGGTCAGAGGAGAGGGTGAGTGATCTCGAATTGAGCAAATTTTTCCAAACATTCATAGATTGGAAATGCATGTGATGGAGCTACAGCTAGTTAGTGATGAGCACATGGCAGATTCATGTTTAAACTAACTTGCCCCAGCTCGTGCCTTTTATGCTAAATAGCACAGTTACTATTTAAAAGGTAATGGTTCCACTGGACAGTGAAAGCTAGGCTGGATGTCAATTGCCTGTGGGGGTTACTCTGTTATCCTGTTGATTTAAAAAGGAAATAAGCTGTACTGCAGTAAGCAGACATACACAAACATGTTTGCACATTGGAAAAATTTTACCCATTCTATTTTTAAACAGACAAAAGGACTTAATGCAGGGAACTGAAGTGTTTCCAAGTGTGAGGTGACAATATTGTGGAAAGTGTTAGTCAACTGTTATAACCATATCACCTATAGTCTTAATTACAATGTCGTGTCCACTTGAGAAAAGCATTTTCAAAGAGGAGCATTTTGTGATCTGGTTTTTACTTTTGCAAAGTACACAACCATCAGAAATAATCTCTCAAATGAGCAAATAACACACCAGTTGTTGCACAAACTGTGCAAGTTTTTACACATGAATGAAAACGCTTAAGTGTCCACAAAAACGCGAGTTATGAGCACCGCTTGGAGTGTCCATTAGCAGTATTGACCTCAGTGTCAGCTTGTATTGATTCAATTATCTGAGAAGACTGATTCCTTACAGGTAAACAAACCGAAATACAGCAAAACTTCTGCAAGTTGGGTTTCCAGAGAGCATTCTGCCCGTCACAAAGAACACAGATTTTATATTTGCACTGAGCTCCAAAATCATTCCAGTAATGGAGGTGATATATTTTTGGACAGGATGCTAACCTGTGATGAAACTGGGATGCATCATTTCTAGCCAGAATCAAAGCATGGGGTGGAAACACCTTGAATTGCCTGTCTGTAAGAAATTTGAAACTCTACAATCACCTGGAACAGTTATGGTTATCCAGAGTGTCTACGGTTAATTTTCTGTGACTGACTGTTTTGTAGAAACAACTGTCTATCAATACTGTATACCACTCTGGCACAATTGGGAATGAAGTCAAGCCCACGCCAAAGATTGAGTGTCTGGGAGGGCAGTTCGGAAGACGGGGCTCAATCACGTATGGTGCAGCTAAATGAATAATCGGGGAAAAAAGAATGGAAAGGAAGCAGCATGGGAAAGAGAGAGGAAGGAACTGTTAACTTCCAGCCGCAAAGGGCATTGGAGCAATGCACCAGTGGGAGTTGAAAATCTGAACGGTTGCCTGCACTGTCTCGGCCATGTGAACAAACTTCCCATCGGACCCAAATTCCCATTTTCCCACTCACCCTGCCACAAAGACAGCCAAGCATTAAGTCTTTACTTGCACATTTCTGATTCCCGTAGGAGTTCAGAGATTGGTTGTGCACCTGCACTAAAACTTTCTCATCAAACAGCCATCACGACAATTAAATTATAGATATGAGTCGTGTCTGACAGGACATACACCCCTCATATACTGGGCGAGCCAAAAAGTGCTTTACAACTTTGCAATGGCATAGAAATTTATTGACATAACTTACGAATTGGTAGAGGAGTCGTTTCGTAGCAGTCAGTCTCAGGTATCACATAAAAGTTTAAAATCTCATTTTGGTTACGTGGTTAACATTTATGATTTGGCAAGCATCCCACCGGTTATCAGTTTCTTCCCACACTCCTTGCAGCAGTTGGGCATAACTTGTGCAACGGCAGTGTAATTTGATTTTTCAGGTTGGCTAAATTGTTTGGTAAAGGAGGAACATACACACGGTCTTTAATAAAAGCCCAGAGAAAGAAATCCAGTGGTGTCAAGTCTGAGGAGTGAGGTGGCCATGCGATTGACCCTTCACTGCCAATCCGACGATCAGGGAAACGATTGAGGAACACACAATACCAGTGACTGTTTTCTCCATGAAGAAGAATTTGCTAAGAGCACAAAAGACGTTAACTTTTGGGGGTGTCATGAACTTGTTCCAGGATTGGACACAGAATTTTGCTGTCCCATATTTACGCCAAAAAGTTGTTGCAGAGTTCGTTTCACGAAGCCGAAACACACAGCAAGCGCACTAGTGAAAGTAGCCGTTTTAACTGTGCACTACATGAATCAAACTTGAGGTTGTTTGCTACAAAACGATACATCTACCAATTCTGTAAGTTATCCCAGTAAATTTCTATAGCACTCCAAAGTTGTAAAGTCTTTCTTGATTCACTCTGTATATAATTCTAAGACACTTTTGCTGGAAACTGTTGGCAGAGTGGTTTGGGAGCTCCTGCTTCGTCCTTCTCAGAGTCGTGACCTCAACCCTTCAGATTTTCATCTGTTCAGTTCAAGAAAAGAAGCCTCGTATGGCGTAAAGATCAATAGCAATGAAGGGGAAAGGAAAAAAATGTACAGAAAGGTTTTGAGATCGAGGCAAAGAATGCTCTGCTGAGGAATTAAAAGACATAGTCAGTGGGACAGGAGCGTGGAAGGTGGTGAGGATTATGTGAAAAAATAGACAAAAACTGTACTGATTAAATAAATCATTTTTCCGGTACAGTTATTTGCTTAATTATTGAAAATACTTGTATCAGGTTGTCCCTATGTTAGTTGTGTAACACACAGAGGTTCAATTGCATGTGTCCTTAGTTTGTTTTTTACTGATACCGACCGTTTGTACTTTCCAAAGGCCGATGGAAGTTCTCAGTGCGAGCAGCCCTTCACAGCAACAGCAGCCGCTATCTGAAAGAGAGTCTTCCAGCTGGGTGACCACGGTGGGCCCCAGCACCGGTACTGTGCCGACAGCGAGCTCGTCCACTGCGGCCGCCGCCACACAGCCCCGACAGCAGTCGGAGTTCGGCGGCGAGTCCTAGCGGCCACTGGGGGATGACTGCACCACGGCAGAACTCCTCCGCTGCTGCCAGACGCGGCCCACGAGGAAGTTTCACGGCGTGGCTTACGGTACCAGATTCTCCGCCATCACGAGACGTGACGTTTGTGACGAAGGGAGCCGTACGCTTCCGGACGGCTGCACTGTCGTCCCGACAGGTTACTCCTGCCGAGTCTGCAAATTACTGGTTGTCTGTTGTTAAGAGCACTGTTTGCCTTACAGAGGAAATTTCCACTTTGAGAGAAGTTGCTTTTATTGAGTTCTAGTAATACCTATTTTATCGTGCCGCTAGTTGGTATTGGGTATTTTGTTGCTGACAAGTTCATTAAATAATATTGTTACAGTCTTTATGTGGAAAATAAGCCACAGTAAGTGTATTTTAACTTTACTACATATTATGCAAGAGATAGGCCATTTACATAATTTGAAATTTTTTGAGGGGGGGGGGGGGGGAGGTGAAGCAGAGACTGGGAGAGAAATAACATGCAATTTATTGTGCCTGTGCAGAATTCTTTGTTTTGATAATATCTGTATAGCGTGTGCCTCTTGTTGCCTGGTAATTGTTGAACCAGTAGATTGAATCCAAGTTTTGAGCCAGCACGTGACTTTGTCAGTTACCTAACCGAGCTTCTCCAGGGTCAGGTATTGTTGTTCAGGCTATTGCTGTAATATTTGGTAATTAAAAAGAAAGAGAAAAAAAAAACAGATTTGGGCCTGTTGTCCTAGATTTGTGTAAATGGGCATATATGTAATGTTATCACTGCATTAGCTCGATATTGTTAATCTATACTCTTAAGGTTGATGAATTATTCAAACTTTGTGAACTTATTTTATAAAAATCCAGCAAGTGTGAGACGACCATGATATAAGTGGATTGACCTACAGTCCCTAGATTAATTCTACTGTTTCATTCCTGTTATGGACGATTCCACAGAAGTTTGAAGACAAACTTGTTATTTATATGATTACTATATTTACAATTATGAGTATTGCTAATAGATTAATTTTATTTGACTGTGTGTGTGATAGCCAGACACCACCATCCTTCATTGTTACATTCTGTTGTATACATAATTTAGTGAGAGATTAAAAATGTGGGCAGGATATGGAATCAAATTTTGACTTCTGTCTTGTGCTGCAACGCTTTCTGAATTGTAAATTTCTTTTGTCGTGTACCCATTTTCTTGTCATTTGTTTTTGCCCGTGACACCAAAATCTTCAGGTTAGAAAATTGAGTGGAGCCAATTCTGTCCAGGATGCCTTTGCTCTAAAAGTTGTCTCCCAGCATTACATTGATATTTGTTTGCAATTAATTGCCTGGGCAATGCCTTTATATTTATGTGCAGACATTCATCACAGCATTCAGGGACTTATGTTTTTGGAGCTTTCACTGTTAAACACCAGTGAAATGGCACACATTGCTGTAATCCGATCAAAATGGACAAGCTTTGAACTCTGCCTGCAGAAATTGCACATCTTCTGACACCAGTCACTGACAGCTTGGCATCACAGGACAGTTTGTAGAATAGACAAATAACTGTTTCAGATGAGTGTCAATTCCCCCTTGCACGTGTCTGAAACAGGGAGGGGCATCTGCGTTACTATATGTCTAAAACAGTAACCTGTTCCAATTACAAGTCACCTGTCTAACTGCTTTTAAGGGCAACAAAAAATTAATGTTAAGTATTTCCTATAATTATTGACCAAATTTAAAATACTGTGATAATCTACTCAGTAAGAGATAAGACCTAATGTTAAAGGTTTAATGCTGTCTGATATTACATGTACATTATTTATTTTGTGTAAGGAAACAAGGACGAGCCTGATTACTAGGAAGTCATGATGCAGGTTTTGTTTACTTTACTTGTCCATAAGGTGGCTATTGTATCGTATTTATGAGGTTCCGTTTGGTTATATTAAACAAACGTGTACAGATACAGAAAAATGTTTATTGTACAAAAATCTACAACTGTTAAACTACTTTTCTACACAGCTTCCGAAATTTTGTAGGCACTTTTCACAGCGTGGCACAAGTTTTTGTATGTCTTCTTCATAGAAGGTTGCCGCCTGTGTATTCAGCCGTGTGTTAACATGTTCTTTCAGCTCGTCATCATTTTTCAGTAGCAATTTCATGAATTTGTGAACGTGAGATTTGCGGAACTTCCATAGCAAGGGCACTAAGTGTAAACTTACGGTTGTGCTTAATCTTATCTTCAGTTGTGTGAACCAGTTCATAAGTAACCACAGACGGGCATCCACTTCGTTCCTCATCGTGCACTCGACCACGTCCTTCATTGAACAGTCTGACCCACCTTTTAACCATTGGATCACTCATAGCATTTTGTCCGTAAACCTCTCAGATTTGCCAATGAATTTCCTTTGGTTTAACTTTCTTTGCATTTAGAAAACGAATCAAAAGATCTGATTTCACATGCGGTGGCATTTTCAATTACAGCTGACATTATAAAGAAGCACTACAAAGCACACGTTGGCAGCAGAACGATCTGAAAATGGCGTACACGTCTTCTCCTCGAGTCAGAGTAACTTCCGTGCACGATCGGAACTGAGATCGTAGCGCTGCTGCGGATAGAAACAGAAACTTTGTGGACGATCCTCGTACATTGTCCCGTGCCAGAACATGCTACGAATCGACGACAGACCCATTCGTTAC
The DNA here is from genome assembly GCF_023898315.1 of Schistocerca nitens. Lineage (NCBI taxonomy): Eukaryota > Metazoa > Arthropoda > Insecta > Orthoptera > Acrididae > Schistocerca > Schistocerca nitens. Next base: position 135,809,521 of record NC_064624.1, read on the forward strand.
TCAGTGCTATTCAGAGACGTACAGTACAATGCGATGGAGCATTACCAGTACAGATTTGAAGAACTCGCTGATATACACCTTGCGTATGGGGAAGTACGTTACAATGCTCTCTCTGCTGAAGGACTGTAAAGGGAACGATTTCCTGACAGGCATTGTCCATCGTGATGAGTGTTTATTTCCCTCGATAACCGAATGCGGGAAACTGGTTCGTTGGAAAGGAGAAACGAAGAACCTGGCAACATGAGGACAACTCGCACTCCTGATTTTGAAGAGGAGGTGCTGGACCCCACTACAAGTACTCGTCATATTGCATGCGAAACGGGTGCTGCACATACTAGCGTGTGTCGAGTACTCTGCGAACAATTATTACTCCCGTATCGCCCACGAGTTCGTGCAGTGCTTGTGACTGATCTGTACACAAAGTGTCAATAGTCGCTCCAACAATGAATTGATTGAGCAGATTTCCTCCAAATCGTGCTGTTTACCCACGAGGTCTCACTTGATCATGACGATATTTCGAACGGCAGTAACAGTCGTGTGTAGGATGAGGAAAACCTCGTGCTGTAGGACAGTCACACGATTGGACATTTTACTGTGAATATCTGGGCCAGCATTGTAGGCGACAACCTCATTGGGCCATATCTCCTACGTGGCCATCTGATTGGCCAGCTGTGCTCACGGTTCATCCAAAGAATTCTACCAGAGTTGTTGAACGTACCCTTGGCTGTTCGTGAGAGGATGTGCATACAACGTGATGCTGCACTACCTCACTTCAATGTGGATGTCCACAAACATCTCAGTGCTGTATTTTCTGGTCACCGGATTGAAAGGGGAGGTCCTATTTCGTGGTCTGCGAGTCCACCTGACTTGAATCCCCTTTATTATTTCCTATTGGGATATCTAAAGTCATTTGTGTGTGAGACCTCTGTGGACACAGAGATCGAATTAGTTGCCAGAATTGTAGCTGCCTGTGATGTAATTCAAAATACACCAGGGATATTTGTCAGGGTGCACCAGAATCTTGTTCGCCACTGTCACGATTGCATCGAGGTTGATGGCTCTCAGTTTCAGCGCGTTTTGTAAGATACAGGACAAATAGTACGGGTCATTGTATCAATGATGGTATCTGTAGTTAACTGTAAATAATGTAAATAAACAAGCAGAGTGTGATACAATTTTATTACTATTAGCTCCGTAACCTGCCTTCTCCGGCCCCAGGTTCCCTACCTCAAATTTTTCAGTGGAGATCCTCTGTCCTGTTACATTTTTGCACACTGTTGCAGAAACAGTCTGTATGTCTAATCCAGCATACATTGTGGTGCGCAAATTATCCAGACTGTTCTTCCAGTGTTTCGTAATGAGAGCACTTAGCAACTTCTAACAAACTTTAAACATCATTTTAAACCTTTTCAAAAGCTTTTATTGCTTGCAGCTCTACAAAATATCACTTAATAGATATTGTTTATGGTGCAAAACATATGTGTGGGGGTGGGGGTGGGGGCGCCCGCCCGCGCGGTGTTTATGTTGTTTTAAAAACGTTTACCACTAAATATATTTTGCTGACAGTTTCCACATGTACCACTGAAGATATAACTGTACAACACATAGCTTAGGAGGAAACTAGCTTTTCTGAAAAATGTTAGTAGTTCTGAATATTGGTTGTAGAAATGTTTATATAATTTTGAAAAACAATTGTTGGAAGATAGTTCTCATATGGCTCTACCATATATGGTCTACAATTACTGAATTCAAAAAAATTAAATCTGAGTGTCAATATTAAGAAAACAAAAGATTCCTGCTCACCATATTGTGGAGATGTTGAACTACAGACAGACACAACAAAAGACAAATAAACAAGTAAGCTTTTGGTCAATAGGTCTTCTTCTGGGGTAGACAACGCACACAGTCACGCGAAGGCAACTTGTGGTTTTTTTTTTTTTTGTTTTTTTTTTTTTTTTTTTTTTTTTTTTTTTTTTTGCATAAATGTGTGTCAGTATTATTTTTCTTCAGAAGATGGCCTTTTGGCCAAAAGCTTGCTTGTTTTGCAGTCTTTCTGTTGTGCCTGTCTGCAATTCAGTATATCCACTATATAGTGTGCTTTTCATAATATTGTCCTCATTCCACCCTGGATGAACCTGAGTGTCATAAGTGATGTTGAACTATGTGGTTATAATTAAACTGACAGTGCTGCAGTGTGGGCTGTGTGCTGTAAGCAGTCAGAATGTGGTGTGGGTGCAGGAAAAGGGGAAGAATGATCAAAAACATCATAATGGTGATTTTGGCACGTTTATTAGGATATAACTCATGAGACTGATTAGGTGTGTTCAATATGGTCTAAAGGCTGGGCGACATGGTGTGTCTGTAATACAGCACGGCCAACAATTGCTCACAGGATATGCTATGTAATCAAATCAATATGTTGTCGAGTGCTAGCGTTCAGATCAGGAAGAGCCGGGTACATCCCTGACAGACACGATGTATCAGATACGCAGACAACCAGAAGTCGTACAGATTTCGGTCGAAATGTATAAATGGCTGCACGTATTGAAAGTGTTTAGCGATGATGTGGTCGTTGGCGAAGTTTTCTCAAAGCAAATCTTTCAACTGGCAAGCTATGAGGGCTGTTCATTAAAGAATGATAATAATTTTTTTATGGTCATAATTTCTCACACTAAAATTTAATCTTATAATATTCTGTTAGCTTATTGTGCAACACACACACACACACACACACACACACACACAGTAGTAGTTTCATTGTTGGGACTCCTGGTTCCGGCCTGTGAGAGGCAGGTGAGGTCAGACATGTTTAGTACCGCCTACCGCTGCGATGGAGGTAACACGCGAGGAACAAAGTGCGGCTTTGAAATTCTGCTTTTGTCTCAACAAATCTTCAGCTGAGGCCTATACAATGTTACAGGAGCCCTATGGAGAGTCTGTTCTTCCCTACAGCACAGTTCGAAGGTGGTTTAAAATGTTTTAAAGAGGGGAGACAGTCAATTTCAAAGGAAGATGGACCCGGTGCTCCAGTTACTGCTCTTATGGAAGAAAACATCAACACTGCTGCTGTCATAATGAGATAGGATCAATTACCTTAAGATCACTTTCTGACATACTGAATGTTTCATTAGGTGTCACCCACACATTGGTGACAGAAAACTTACACGACACTTGTTTGTCCGCGATGGATTCCAAGACTGTCGATTCCCTACCAAAATGACATTCGCGTGCATGTCTGCATGCTGTTAAAGTTGATGTTAGAGGAAGATCCAAAGTTTCTTTCAAATGTAATCACTGCTGATGAAACTTGGCTACATCATTTTGATCCTGAGAGCAAACAGCAAAGCTCAGTGTGGAAATCTCCTTCATCACTGACCCCCAAAAAAGCAAAAGTGGTTGCTTCTGCTGGGAAAGTTATGGTCGTCTCATTTTTTTTTTTTTTTTTTTTTTTTTATATTCATGGAATGGTTTGTCAGCATGTTGTACCTACACACACACATCAGTAACTGGACAATACTACAGGGATGTCCTGGAAACATTGCAAGTCCATATCAGGCGCAAAATACCACATTGCCGTGAAGCAGGCTGGATGCTGCACCACGATAAAGCGCAGCCGCACATTGCCAATGTTGTTGCTGAATATCTTGCAAAAATCAATGTGAAGTGCATGCCTCACCCTCCCTAAGTCCGGATTTAGCCCCATGTGACCTTTTTTTATTCCCTAACATGAAGAAACGCTTTATTGGGAGACATTATCAATCGTCGGAAGCAGTGGTGAAGGCTGCGAAGGCGGTTTTGAAGGACCTCTCAAGAAATGGTTTCCAGTATGTATTTGAAGACTGGCAGAAATGGTGGGACAAGTGCGTCACATTCATGAGAGACTACTTCGGAAAGAACCATCAAAATTATGAGGATGAGTAAAGGTACACTGTCAAAAAAAATTATGATCATTCTTTATAGAACAGTCAAATACTAACAAAGGGATAGAGGGGCTGGCCAGTACTTAGCTCAGTACAGCCGATAGATACACAAAAAACAGAACGGAAAATTTATGTTCCTAGCTTTCGCAACAAATGTTCCTTCATCAGGGACTCACTCCAACACATCCTTTCATCCCGCCATCCCCCTGGACTGAACCTACGTTAAACAACCTCACTCCCATTTGCTCTTCAGTCTTCTCCTCTTTCCCTTTCCTCTTTAGCCATTCACGCATCTTTTCATCCTACATAGTTGTGTTTATCTTTATACTGTATACCTCTTTACTTCTGTGTGCATCCTCTTTGGTTTGAAGCTGGCACAGTACTTACAGTAGAATATCTTTGGCTTCCCTCTGACAACCATGCCTCCATCCTTGCTACCCTCCCTGTTTTCCTTTCCCTGTTGCTTCATAACCTGGGTTGTGAGTAACTGAATCTGCTTTCCCTTTCTTTCCCCCCCTCTCCTCTCTGATGAAGGAACATTTGTTCCGAAAGCTAGGAACGTAAATTTTCGGTTCCGTTTTTTTGTGTATCTATCGGCTGTACTGAGCTGAGGTAAGTCCTGGCCAGCCCCTCTATCCCTTTGTTAGTATTTGTTTCACATCTTTATATGAGATTTTCCGCCGGCCGTGGTGGCCAAGCGGTTAAAGGCGCTACAGTCTGGAACCGCGCGACCGCTACGGTCACAGGTTCGAATCCTGCCTCGGGCATGGATGTGTGTGATGTCCTTAGGTTAGTTAGGTTTAAGCAGTTCTAAGTTCTAGGGGACTGATGACCTTAGAAGTTAAGTCCCATAGTGCTCAGAGCCATTTTGAGATTTTCCATTAATCATTTATAGAACAGTCCTCATATATGTGGTGGTGTCCCATCTTGCTTGAAAATAGTGGTGTGGACATAGTTATGTTCTTGCAAAGCTGGAACTGCATGTTGCATGAGAAGACCCTTATAACGTGCTGGTGTCACTGTACACTTAACAGGCCCTCAATGAGAAACAAACTGAGAATGATGGAGCTGTGAAACTACACCACACAGTCCCATAAGCACCTGCCTCCGTGGCTGAGGTCGCTAACGCGCGCTCGTGCAGGACGCTCGTCCTAGGAATGAGCCGGTTCGAATCCTGGTGGTGTAAACAATTTTCACTGCCAGTATTTGGCCAGCAAGGGGAGGAGAAGTGATGACAAAGTTCCTCATCACCAGACTTGCGCCAATGTCTCGGTTTAAATACCAAACCTCTCCGCAATGTCACGTGAAGTGAGGGCACGTGACACTGCTGATACACCAACAGCCACTTCACGAAAGAAATAAACACGTGTCGCCGAATGACAAACAGCATACTGATGTTAAAACTGGAAACATTTCACATTCTGACTACTTACAATGCCATATTTTCACCTGGTGGCAGAAAATTAAACCGTTATTTTTTCAGTATACTACAAAAGCGCTCCAATTAATGAACATGCCTACGGTGTTTCATCATCCCGCAATATATACGGCCCACACTGCAGCACTCGCAATTCCATCAGTTTAATTATAACCATCCAATACTTTTAAAAACAAAGATGATGTGACTTACCAAATGAAAGTGCTGGCAGGTCGACAGACACACAAACAAACACAAACATACACACAGAATTCAAGCTTTCGCAACAAACTGTTGCCTCATCAGGAAAGAGGGAAGGAGAGGGAAAGACGAAAGGATGTGGGTTTTAAGGGAGAGGGTAAGGAGTCATTCCAATCCCGGGAGCGGAAAGACTTACCTTAGGGGGAAAAAAGGACAGGTATACACTCGCACACACACACATATCCATCCACACATATACAGACACAAGCAGACATATTTAAAGACCTTATAAATATGTCTGCTTGTGTCTTTCTGTGTGTGGATGGATATGTGTGTGTGTGTGCGCGCGAGTGTATACCCGTCCTTTTTTCCCCCTAAGGTAAGTCTTTCCGCTCCCGGGATTGGAATGACTCCTTACCCTCTCCCTTAAAACCCACATCCTTTCGTCTTTCCCTCTCCTTCCCTCTTTCCTGATGAGGCAACAGTTTGTTGCGAAAGCTTGAATTTTGTGTGTATGTTTGTGTGTCTGTCGACCTGCCAGCACTTTCATTTGGTAAGTCACATCATCTTTGTTTTTAGATATATTTTTCCTACGTGGAATGTTTCCCTCTATTATAACCATCCAATACTTTGTAAGAAATGATAAGTGTGACTAAGAGATTTCATAACTGATTGTTTGTTACACAATTGTTTAATACACAGGAATCTGATTATTTCAAGATTGGGGGGATTACTACTTGCACAGAGCTAAAAGGATGGGGAAAGGGGAGATTGGCTGTGAAAACTGAAGGGAAGTAAGTATGATGCGAAATGGCTGTGAGGGAGGCTAATGCATGAACAGGGAGTGGGGGCCGGTCTCTGCTTGAAATAGGTTGTGTAACTCACCCACGATATAAGAAAATCGAGGGAAAGCTGAAATGGAGAGAGTTGCTGATGCTAGCATTTTTCCAAATCTTAATTATTCGGAATTCAAGATGAGTCACAGTGACAGCCACAAGAATAGAGTACAAAAATCAGAGTTGAACCATGACAGTGCATCACAATTTCTCCTGAGAATAGCCCATTATAATTAATTAATTCTTTTTTTTTCTTTTGATTTGCTGGTGATCAGGTACTGAACTATTGTTCGTGAGCAGGTAAGTTTAGTGACTGCAGACTATTTTGGTATTAAATGTGATGCAACAAATAATTTTGAATTACACAGGATACGAGGGCAGTTCAATAAGTAATGCAACACATTTTTTTTCTGAAACAGGGGTTGTTTTATTCAGCATTGAAATACACCAGGTTATTCCCCAATCTTTTAGCTACACAACACTATTTTTCAACGTAATCTCCATTCAATGCTACGGCCTTATGCCACCTTGAAATGAGGGCCTGTATGCCTGCACGGTACCATTCCACTGGTCGATGTCGGAGCCAACGTCGTACTGCATCAATAACTTCTTCATCATCCGCGTAGTGCCTCCCACGGATTGCGTCCCTCATTGGGCCAAACATGTGGAAATCCGACGGTGCGAGATCGGGGCTGTAGGGTGCACGAGGAAGAACAGTCCACTGAAGTTTTGTGAGCTCCTCTCGGGTGCGAAGACTTGTGTGAGGTCTTGCGTTGTCAGGAAGAAGGAGAAGTTCGTTCAGATTTTTGTGCATACGAACACGCTGAAGTCGTTTCTTCAATTTCTGAAGAGTAGCACGATACACTTCAGAGTTGATCGTTTGACCACGGGGAAGGACATCGAACAGAATAACCCCTTCAGCGTCCCAGAAGACTGTAACCATGACTTTACCGGCTGAGGGTATGGCTTTAAACTTTTTCTTGGTAGGGGAGTGGGTGTGGCGCCACTCCACTGATTGCCGTTTTGTTTCAGGTTCGAAGTGATGAACCCACGTTTCATCGCCTGTAACAATCTTTGACAAGAAATTGTCACCCTCAGCCACATGACGAGCAAGCAATTCCGCACAGATGGTTCTCCTTTGCTCTTTACGGTGTTCGGTTAGACAACGAGGGACCCAGCGGGAACAAACCTTTGAATATCCCAACTGGTGAACAATTGTGACAGCACTACCAACAGAGATGTCAAGTCGAGCAGTGAGTTGTTTGACGGTGATCCGTCGATCATCTCGAACGAGTGTGTTCGCACGCTCCGCCATTGCAGGAGTCACAGCTGTGCACGGCCGGCCCGCACGCGGGAGATCAGACAGTCTCGCTTGACCTTGCGGCGATGATGACACACGCTTTGCCCAACGACTCACCGTGCATTTGTCCACTGCCAGATCACCGTAGACATTCTGCAAGCGCCTACGAATATCTGAGATGCCCTGGTTTTCCGCCAAAAGAAACTCGATCACTGCCCGTTGTTTGCAACGCACATCCGTTACAGACGCCATTTTAACAGCTCCGTACAGCGCTGCCACCTGTCGGAAGTCAATGAAACTATACGAGACGAAGCGGGAATGTTTGAAAATATTCCACAAGAAATTTCCGATTTTTTCAACCAAAATTGGCCGAGAAAAAAAATGTGTTGCATTACTTATTGAACTGCCCTCGTAGAATAGATCAGACATCATGTAGTACATTTAAACTGCAAAGGTCCGACTCTTCTGGAGTGTGCAAATCTGCAGGTAATGGTATGTGGTGGTGCACAAGTCGACACTTCATCAAACTGATGTTCTTCCAACTTCAGTTAAGATGAGATCACACCCCCTGTGCCATCAATGCTAAATTCTTTCAACTTTTAAGCTATTATTTCTAAAACTACTGAAGATATCGCCACCAAAATTTTGCCGATCGATTATCTGAATGTATTTAGTTCACCGATCTAGAATGGAAAAATTACACGTAGTCTAACCTGAGATACAATTTTTTATAAATTTGTCTGTTTATTTGAACGAATTATTGTGTTTTATACAACATGGCATCAATTATATAACTCTCAAAACACTGCTGTAGGCCCATATAATCACCTCATCTGTACAAACAATCCCCATAAATTTATGTTTATTGGTTCATGAGAAAATGGATCTTTTGCATGAAAATTTACAGTTTTGAGAAAATTCAAGTTTAAAATAAGTAATAAGTCTCTAGAAACACACCTTTCTTGTTTTTTAAAAAATGAAACTGGCTAAAAGCAGCCCTGTCCATAATCTGATCCTCCTCCTTCACCTAAATTCTTCGTTCTTCTTTTCTTTCTTGCGTCCTCGGTCATTTGCTGAGCAGAAATTTCAATTTTACGTATTCTTAATCGGTCCATGGCTTGCAATGTAGTTGCCATATTCTGCCCCATATTTATTCGCAGCTGATCCAGGACTTTTAATCTCTCACAATTCCCACATCATTGAAAGAAATAACTGTATCACACACACCTAATCTAGACTAATGTAGACATCATGATGTGCCAAGTAAAAGTTAAAAAAACTTTAAAAATACTTTTAAACAGATTTTTTTCAAAAATTATGCATCTGTGTCCAGAAAAGTGCAAATATTTATACAGCAGAAAAAAACTTTTTTTTGGGGGTTCACCTTAAACTGAATAACAAAAATCTTGTCATTGTTAAGACAAGGGTTAGCAACAGTGCTTTCTAAATGAAGCATAGTCAAAAGTAATTGTTGTTATCCAACTCCTTAACTTCAAGTATGGAGATGTTTACATGCTAAGCTACTGCGTGTGAGAAGGGTTCTGGAGAAGAAAAAGAAGTGACAGAAGGTAGGAGGCAAATCGCGCCACTCTAAATTACAAAAGAAAACCGTAATTCACATCAGCGATTGCTATAGGAATATCAGAGAAATATTTGAGTGTGATGGTGAAATATGTACTTGCAGTTGGGAAGATGTGTGAAGGGAGGGGGGGGGGGGGGGGGTTTGAAGGTGTCTGGGAGCACTGTTAACTTGTGAAATTGTTTGAGATCGGGTTACTATGAGGAGCATTCAGTAAGTAATGCAACACATACATTTTCTGAAAGGATGTTGGCTTTATTCAGAACTCCCATACATCATATTGTTTCCCCACTCCTTTGGCTACAAAGCTCTAGCTTTCAACATAGTCTCCATTCAATGCGATGGCCGTACGCCTACATGGTACCATTCTACTGGTCAATGTCGGATCACCAATCCTTCAGTCTGAGAAGACCGTCACCATGACTTTAGCAGCTGCAGGTGCTGCTTTGAACATTTCTTCGGAGGAGAAGTGGTGTGGCACCAGTGCTTGCTGTTTTGTTTCCAGTTCGAGGAGGAGGAGGAGATTAGTGTTTAATGTCCCGTCGACAACGAGGTTATTAGAGACCGTGCACAAGCTCGGATTATGGAAGGATGGAGAAGGAAAGAGGCCACGCCCTCTCAAAGGAACCATTCCGGCATTTGCCTGAAATGATTTAGGGATATCACAGAAAACCTTATTCAGGACGGCTGGAGAAGAGTTTGAACCGTCGTCCTTCCGAATGCGAGTCCAGTGTGCTAACCACTGCGCCACCTCGCTCGGTTTTCCAGTTTGAAGTGACGAACATATGTTTCATCGACTGTGACGATGTTTGACAAAAAATTGTGGCGATGAGCGCACAAGCAATATGGCACAGATGGTCCTTCATTGCTCTTTGCAGTCTTCTTTTGGCAGCAAGTAAAGCAGTGGGCACATACCTTTGCGTACCCCAACTGGTGGACAAGTGTGCTATCACAACCGACAGTGACGTCCGGTTGAACAGCGAGGCTTTTGATTGCGGTGAGAGTCTCTGCCTGCGGTTGTACGTGAGAGATCGGACTAGTTTGCGCAATCTTCTTGCGATGATGACAGATGCCTCACTCAATGATTCACTGTGCTTTTGTTCACTGCCAGGTCCCTGTAGACATTCTGCAAGTACCTACGAATATCAGCAGTGGTCTAGTTTTCTGCCAACAGAAACTCAATGACGGCTCTGTGCTTGGAATGCACCTCATTACAGACACTTTGTATAATGTGCCACATGTTGGAACTTCCTGAAACTACAGGGACTGAAGCACCACAACAGATTCCACATTTTGTCAACTGCAATTGGGTGAGAAAAAATGTTTTTCATTGCTTGTTGAATGCTCCTCATACATGAAATGGTTTGGGGAAGGTTACTATGGGAAATGAAGTGGGAGTAGGTTCCTGGATGGAGTGCAGGTAGTTAAATGAAATAGGAGTGGAGGAAGGCCAGTTACTGTGTGAGTTGGGTGGCAGGCAGGTTACTGCATCAAATGGATTAGACAGGCATGCTACTACAAGACATTAGTTGAGTTGGATTACTGTGTGAAATGGGGTGGCCAGTTGATCACTACGTGGAGGTTGCTGTGTGAAATGGCTCGATGGGAAGTTGAGTGCTTCCGGTGGCTTGTTGGGCAGGTTAATTCCTCAGATCGGTTGGGAAGCCAGGTTACTGTGTCAAAAGGGTGAAGGTACATGTTATAGAGTGAAATAGGACTGAGGGAAGGGCATTTACAGTGTAAAATGTGCGCAGGCAGGTTCCTGCGCTGAATGACTTAAATGAGGCAGGTTACTGTTTAAATGGGTGGTAATTATGCGAAGAGTGGGGACACTGTGTTTGGTGAGGCAAAATGGAAGACTACACTACATTCAGATCTACTATTCTCAGTTTACTAGATTCAAAAACACAGATGGCCGCGCGGGATTAACCGAGCAGTCTAAGGCGCTGCAGTCATGGGCTGTGTGGCTGGTCCCAGCGGAGGTTCAAGTCCTCCCTTGGGCGAGTGTGTGTGTGTGTGTGTGTGTAAGTACTGTGTAAGCTAGGTTTTTCAATTTACATTTCTCCTGCATTGGCAAATTGAGGAAGGTTGAGAGAATTGATTAATACTCAGGAGGGATGTGCGAAATGGCAGCGCACTATAGCAGCCATTTAATCTGCACACTATAATGCACTGCGTGTCTAAACTACTAATCATAATGTGAATGGTTGGTTAGGAATTACAATTTCATTTGCACAACTTTTACTATATGAGCTAAACATGTTGATCTGTTCGTTGTTCCACAGTGAAAATATCAGTATCACACCCATAAAAGTTTGGACGGAATATTACAGGTTCCATCTACGAACCTCCATCCACTATCGAGGGACTTCGAGGCGTCCTGTGCCATTTGCCACTACTTGCTCAGATATGTCAGAGTTTTTTCTGCAAGTAACTGTAACTAAGAGAGATGCTGTTGTCATTAAACCACTGCCCTTAAGCTCTGCTAAGATATCTTGCTCCTAACTAGTAGCCGAGAATACAGGGTGATTCAAAAAGAATACCACAACTTTAAAAATGTGTATTTAATGAAAGAAACATAATATAACCTTCTGTTATACATCATTACAAAGAGTATTTAAAAAGGTTTTTTTTTCACTCAAAAACAAGTTCAGAGATGTTCAATATGGCCCCCTCCAGACACACGAGCAATATCAACCCGATACTCCAACTCGTTCCACACTCTCTCTAGCATATCAGGCGTAACAGTTTGGATAGTTGCTGTTATTTCTCATTTCAAATCATCAATGGTGGCTGGGAGAGGTGGCCGAAACACCATATCCTTAACATAACCCCATAAGAAAAAATCGCAGGGGGTAAGATCAGGGCTTCTTGGAGGCCAGTGATGAAGTGCTCTGTCACGGGCTGCCTGGCGGCCGATCCGTCGCCTCGGGTAGTTGACGTTCAGGTAGTTACGGACAGATAAGTGCCAATGTGGTGGCGCTCCATCCTGCTGAAATATGAATTGTTGTGCTTCTTGTTCGAGCTGAGGGAACAGCCAATTCTCTAACATCTCCAGATACTGTAGTCCAGTTACAGTAGCACCTTCGAAGAAAAAGGGACTGAAAACTTTATTGGCTGAAATGAAACAGAAAACGTTCACCTTATGCGAGTCACGTTCATACTGAGTTGTTTCCCGCGGATTCTCAGTGCCCCGTATACAGACATTGTGACGGTTGACTTTCCCGTTAGTGTGGAAAGTTGCTTCATCACTAAACACAATCTTTGAAACGAAAGATTCATCTGTTTCCATTTGAGCAAGGATAAAATCACAGAAATCGATTCTTTTAATCTTATCAGCTGCAGACAGTGCTTGAACCAATTTCAGACGATAAGGTTTCATAACTAACCTTTTTCGTAGGACTCTCCATACAGTCGATTGTGGAATTTGCAGCTCTCTGCTAGCTCTGCGAGTCGATTTTCCTGGGCTGCGAACAAATGCTTGCTGGATGCGTGCTACATTTTCATCACTCGTTCTCGGCCGTCCAGAACTTTTCCCTTTGCACAAACACCCATTCTCTGTAAACTGTTTATACCGACGTTTAATACACCACCTATCAGGAGGTTTAACACCATACTTCGTTCGAAATGCACGCCGAACAACTGTCGTCGATTCACTTCTGCCGTGCTCAATAACACAAAAAGCTTTCTGTCGAGTGGTCGCCATCTCAGCATCAACTGACGCTGACGCCTAGTCAACAGCGCCTCAAGCGAACAAATGTACAACTAAATGAAACTTTATAGCTCCCTTAATTCGCCGACAGATAGTGCTTAGCTCTGCCTTTTGTCGTTGCAGAGTTTTAAATTCCTAAAGTTGTGGTATTCTTTTTGAATCACCCTGTATTTTGAGTCAAGTTCTGGTACTCTCTATTTATATGGCTTTTGCCATATGTATCCAAAATACTTCCATTTATATTTCAAGTTTTAAAGTCAGTGGTTGTCAAACTGTAGCCTGAATCAAGTATTTGGGCAGCCTGCTGTTCTGAGCCATATTTTATAATGCTGTAGTACCTGTATAGCAGCTAACAGCTGAACTTCCGAAGAATGTAGTTTTTCTGCTCGGTAACAAACAAATAATTACAGAAACAGTAATAGTGTACGATGTGCTCAATTTTAATTTTTGGTGAATTTGGTCTCAGGCTAATTGAAGCTGTCGAATTCAGCGGCAGAGAGGTCAGCAGTGAGAGCACTGCTGGGGCCAGGGGACGTGTGAGGGGAATGTTTTATTTGCTGTCTTCCAGTCTGCTTCATATCTGAGCAGGTACGAATTTCAGACAGAAGTAACGTGGATTCGCATTACCACCTCTCACAGTTCCACCGTCCGGCCACAACGAGCAGTACCCTTGTGACTCGATACCGACCAGGAATAGAGCAACTGAATCGCATATTCGTAGCGAGGGACATGAAATTAAATTAATGGCATTCAAAATGTTTAGTAGACATTTGTGACACTGTCTCTTATTTCATAAGCTGTTTAAATGCAAGTGCAGTATATTACTGTTATTAATCAATCTTCCCCTCACACAGACAACACAATACTTCATGAAGCAATTACAGTGCCAACCTTGGGATCCCCGAGAGTGGCAGAAATCAAACAGAACAGTCGATACAAAGTGTTTTGAACACACCTAACTTTTAACAGTCAGTACCTGGGGGCCAGCTTATTGCACCCTTACTATAGTTAGTCTGTTGGGGGCTCACAACATGCTAATCTATTATGATTACCAACTAATAATAAGACTGGTACACATGCAGGTGCCGCCTCACAATATCAGTATTGAATCTTTTCGAACAAAAAAGTTTGACAACCTCTAAGTTGTATGCCCATGTTTTCCACTATCTATTTTCATGTGACACCAACACTCGGCCTTGGAAGCCTTGTTTCTGTAATCTGGATTCAACTTTTGTCACTAACTTTCAATGTCCACAGTTGGTATATTAATTTTTATGGTGTTTCATTAGCTATTTATTTATCTGCTTGTAGCAAGTTATACCATATTATTTTCCAGTTGGTTATCCCACCACATCCAACATAATCCTAGACAAGAAGTATTAGTATTATAATAATACACACACACACACACACACACACACATTCAACTTTATACATCATTGTGAGACAGCATTCATATCGTACAGCATCTGTAATGGTAAGTGTAAAAATTGCTACATTTGCTTAATCAACTGACACACATACCTTAGTTCTCATCTTGCCACCATATCCTCAGCTGGATACCAGAGGTATTTTTTTCTTTGTCGTTTTTCTACAAATTTGTCTAACGGTTAAGTACATAAATTTGTCAACAAAAATAATCAATTTTTGAAAACATATTTCCTTCTAATCCCATTCGCTAAATCTCCCCCAACCTGGGGTTTTGGGCGACTTCGACTTTTTCCATAATCCTCCCCATTTCCTAAACCCCCTTCCCCTTCAGCCCTCCTGCAAGGAGTAGGAGCCACTGGCTCCGAAAGCTTCACATATCCTTAACTTTTGTATGTGTTTGCTCATACCACTGTTTGTTGAGTAATTTTTTATTGTATTGTACATGAATTTGTAGTGTTTATGATGGCTATCCGCTTCTTGCAGTCCCAAAACACACAGTGATGATCTCATTTGTGACACTGCTTCTGAGGACTTGCATTTTGTTGTTCAGGATTATATCAGAAACATTACTCCATCTTCGTAACTTTGGCATTTTGAGATTACACATTTTCATAATCCTTTAAATTCGTGTAGTGTTTGTTGTCAGACTGTTGCTGTGATTGAATATGTTAATTTTATCATCAGCAAACATGAGGGCTAAACAACATTTATAGTAGAGTCCTTTTTGCATTTGTCAGTAAACAAAGATTCATCATATTAATATGTAGAGAAAACTTCATTTTTCTTTTAAATTAGGAAAATCATTTTTGTTGTAAATTAGAAAATCTAAGTAAAGTAATTAACCCTTTGCCTGACACGGAACCAGAATGGCCTGTAGTACTATATGAAAAGTAAAGTTTCACCTCACCTGGAAACAGCTGAGGCTGCAACTGTGACATAGTGGTGGTGCTGGGGTTTACAGTCATATGTAATGACATTCCAATGAACAAAGTTTCATGCTTTTATTACATACACATATATAAGGAAAAATTCTTTCAAGAGGTGAACCCCCAGTTAGCCTTGCAAGAGAATTGATACAACAAATTTAATCACACAATTTTTTTAAATACAATTTTTAAGAACAGGGAAAATTACAATTGAAACTTTCATTCCCCTTTTACCTTTAAGAAATGACTATTATTAAGGCAGCAGCTAATGAACTAGCTTGACATAAGCGTACTTAGAATCAACCAGAACAACTTTCAAATTATATATCAGGTCACCTTCCTGCATTTAGAAAAACAATTTTAAAAGGGCCCACAGGTTATCTGTAAATAAAAATCAAATCCCCTCAACTAACATGACAGACAGAAATCGACTCACAAGAAAGGATTTAAATTTATGCACTGAGTTCACCATCCTGCATTTCAGAATAAATAACATTAAAATGACCAGAGGTAGTCCTTACACAATAGACAAGTCCATTAGTACATCAAATTGATAGCTCACACGTTAACATTTCCCATATACAGTGTTCTTTCAACAATAATCAAATAAATAACAGGATACAAAGTAATCAACTGAGTAGCACATATGATTCTTGTGAAGGCAAGCACGCCCATCCAAAACCATGTGGACTCAATATAACAATCATGATGCGCTACAATAACATACTTCAATACAAGCAATCAAGTTATTCAGTCATCTGAGCAGTGAATTTACAAGCTGTAACGGCCACTCGAATCCACATAGGCTTAAAAGTTGCAAACGGACATCTCGACCAACATCACTTATTTTTTGTGTGGCTGTTTAACGGATCACTCAGAGTCCACGATTCTGTAAACGGCGGTATGCAGCAGTTCCAGTGGGCCCCTTCGTAAAACTCTTCGTCCCCACTCGATCTGACGACGACTTGGAACCTCCGGTTGACCGACCGTGTGCTCTGACCAGTACAATGGAACATCGGGACAGAAACCGCATCCACTCTTTATCAGATTTCTCTGTTGCAGCGAGAAGTTTCCGTTGTCCACCTCCGGTAGGTTCTGCCCACACGCTGCCCAGCAGCTCAGGCGCAACCGATCCCAGAGGGCTGTCTCAGTTATTGTGGCCACCAGAGGTGCCACTCGTCCCGGAATCAAACCGTCACAGCAACCACTACACCAGACACTCGACAACTAACTGAAACATATTTAGATTGGTGCCCCAGGCTCTCATTGTCTCCAGTGTTGACAACATAGCCCCCCTTTAACTTCTTGTATGAGACACAGAGGCCTATGTGCCATGCAAAGGTTTAAGATCTAGTATTACAACTCCTTAACACTCTAACTGCTGATATTTGGCCATACCTCGAACAGCAGCTGGGTCACGTATCAGCTAGGTATCTTCCCCTTTTATTATCCTGGTTCACTGGGTTATTGTGGCTGCCAATGAATCTGTTCTTTGAAGTGCTGGACATTTTGTTACAAAATCAACAAAAATGAAATAGCTTTTCTCAATTTATCAACTGTTGCTAAGAAAACTGACACACATTTTCTGGGTGTCATAATGAACAAAAATAATAGCATTTTTGCTCTGCATTTATTGCAGACAGTTTGCTAACACATATGACACTTCACAAATGATTTGCTTCCAGTGCAGTCAGACTTTGCAAAACAACGTGTTCGCTTTTCTCATCTCTCGGGAATATCTTTGGGAGTGACACAGGTACAGTTTGTTCACAAAGAGAATAATGAGGCATCTCTAGTCCTGAATCGGCAGAAGTCGGTAAGAGTCAGTCAACTTCAGTCCACTCACGTATTGCATCAGCCACCACCAACACTTCGACAGCTGCCACCCCTTCTCTCTATTTATGCCAAGGATCTCACCGAGGGCTTCACAGACCATAATTACCTTCCTAACCTTGTACAGAAATAGATCTCCTGAGCCTTACCCCTCTAGTCAACCACCACCTCTCACAGTTCCACCATCCAGCCACAACGAGCATTCCCCTTGTGACTCAATACTACCCAGGAATAGAGCAACTGAATCACATTCTCCACCAGGGTTTCAACTACCTCTCATCGTGCCCTGAAATGAGAAATATCCTACCCACTCTCCTCCCCACTCCTTCCACAACGGTATTCCACCACCCACCAAACCTACACAGTATCCTCGTCCATCACGACACGACCCCTGCTCCCAACCCTTTACCTCATGGCTCAGACCCCTGTAATAGACCGAGATGCACTCCCACCACCACCTACTCCAGTTCAGTCACAAGCACCATCTATCTCTTCAAAGGCAGGGCTACCTGTGAAACCAGTCAAGTGATCTACAAGCTAAGCTGCAACCACTGTGCTTTGTTCTACGTGGGCACGACAACCGCCACATGAATGGTCCCTGACAAACTGTAGCCAAAAAACAGCTGGACCACCGAATTGCTGAGCACGCAGCTCAACACGATATCTTATTTTCAATGACTGCTTCACAGCCTGTGCCATCTGGATCCTTCCTACCAACACCAGATTTTCTGAATTGTGCAGGTGGCAACCCTCCCTGCAATATATCCTGTGTTCCCGTAACTGTCCCGGGCTCAACCTTTGTTAGTCATTCACCTACCCATTCCCTTCCCTTTTCCCACTTCACAGCCTTCTCTTCCACTAGTGCACCCATAGTCTTTTTACTTCCCTCCTTTTCCACACCCCCACCCTCCCTCTCTTTAACCCCTCGATTGCATCTAACTGCCCTACCCTCACTCCGCCCTCTGCCCCAGCTACCACCAGATTGCTTCTCCCATCATCCACATTTGCTCACAGTCTGGCCCCGGCAGTCATAGACAATGGTCATATGTGTGTGAGCTGCATTTGCACGAATGCGTGCCTGTACGTTGTCCATTTTGGCAGAAAGCCTTACATGTTTAGTAGGTGTAGACTCAGCATCTCTGCCATATGGTGAGTAGCAATCTGTCCTTTTGATGATATTTCATTATTCCATCCTGGTTTCTCCACTCCTCAGAAAAAAGAAAACCTTTTCAGTTATACGAAAATCCTTTTAAAACACGGTGGAATATTTTGTCGTCCATGGGACTCGTAGGGAAAGAAGTGCAGACTAGAGGTCTTCACTGCTATCGCATCGAGACATTATTCATTGGCAGTCACGTTTCATTGGAGAAATGAAATAAATTAGTGGAGCAGCTACAGAAATACTCTATCTGGATGAAAGTTGGACAGACAGCAATATGATGGTTAGTAAATGTTGGCAGAAGGATGATGATGTTGGTGTTACGGGGTGGGGAATCTCCTCTAAAAGAGTTATTATTGGGTTGAGGAAGGTGTTTTAGGGAAGCCCAACTAAATCCTGGTATAAATCTACAAAAAGTGATTTCCATGGTCAAATAAACTCTGGAAGCTTTGAAAGGTGACATACAAATGATGGTTCTCCCAAATCTTCCTCCAAAGTCAGTCACTGGATGGACAGTTCTCTATACCATAATACACAGGTGGACAAAACACCCACATGGTGTGATACCAAAGTGAGGATGTCGGAAAATGGCAAAAAATAAAGGCCACACAGTTGTCCATTTGCCACCATTTGTGATTTGAGTGCAGTTAAACTGGCATGGACAAAAGTAAAGCAGTTGTTTAAGGGGTACAGCAATTCAAGGAGCACATCCAGAGACTATTTAAGACTGCAAGTGAATCCCTTTTGTTGCTAACTGCTGATAACTGAGAGGGTACTGCAGGAAGGTCCAGCAACTGGAAGATTGCTGGAGTTACAATGGTGTCGTCGAAATCGCAGTAGACCTATTGTTCCCTACCTTGGTGTAATTGCCACCTGAGGGATAAAAACTAAATAATTCAATTTTTGTTGTTGTCGTGAAACTAAATTATTTTCAAAAGATTATTACTATTATCACAATTTTGTAAGACTCTAATATATATTGTATAAGTTATCAATAATTACTTTTTCTCTGTTAGTAGCATTAGTGTGGCCTCACATAGTCCACCCACTACACACACACGTTGTGCTTTGTCCCGTACATTGCTGATGAAAAGTTAGACATACACTATGTGATCAAAAGTATCCTGACACCTGGCTAAAAATGACTTACAAGTTCGTGGGACCCTCCATCGGTAATGCTGGAATGGCGGGGGGGGGGGGGGGGCTAGCTAATGTCTGATTGCACTAAGGGATAATGGTCTAAGAAAGGCTGGGAACCACTGCAATAGACCAAGTCATTATCAATACTGATACAGTTGAATTAGACAGTAGCAACAATAATGCATTGTGCACAGATGAGGAACTTACTGAATCTGACTCAGAGGGATTTGTGTGTATATACATTTCACGTGTGAATAAATGTTCAACATTTTATTCATTCTCTTTTTATTTCCCACAGTGAATGTTTTTCTACTGGTTCTTTTCAATTCCGAATTGCCTTTGAGAGTTGATGCAGCCACGAGTACTGTCGTTCAGTACGAAACTACCAACTTCGATTTCACAAATCCTGTAAATTTTTTGTTACGGCCTTCTCAATTTTTCCTTTTGTAGGTGCGCAATATGTAGCAGCTGACAGCTGTTGCGGCAGCAGCGGCACTGGGTTATAGGCGGCACTATCAGTGCTGCTTAGAGCACAAATTTTGTGTGAATGCAAGCACGTTGCCGGCACTGCACGATGTACTGTCTGTCACCCCTCGGCGCCTTTGCACTGTGAGAGGAGCTCACTTACTCCGTTTCCCGCACCCCTCTCGGAGCGTGCTCTTCTTCTTGTGGCCAAACTGTACTAGTCTCCCTGGTTGCTCTGTGCTTCTCAGCAAGCTCCTCCCCAGCTGCGTTTCGGCACTGTACAGTAGCCAGGTATTCGTCACAAACAGATCCAGCAAGTTGTAAATTGTGTGGACAGGCCAATATCTGGATGGTTCTTTGACTGTTTATTTATGACACCTGTTCCCTACCTAGAGCAGTTATAATGTAACTATAAATGGCTTCTTTTTCAAATCAGCCTCAATTTTCACATAAGTATGCAGAGTGCTTGAAATCGGGTTATTCTCGCAGCTCTTTCCCCTGATAAAGTCGATGTCGTATCATTCTTCTTCAACACCACCTCTTCTTTTCTCTCCTTGACAGAGACTGGTATTTCCCCACGAGATCAAATACTTGTGACAGTTCTTTCCTTATTTGAGTATGGCTGCAACATATAAACATAATTTATGAATGGTCAGCTGCGTGTGGTTCCCAAGTTGTGCAGTAACCGTAAACCATAAAATTACCAAATAAGCACAACCGGTCACAAAATCGTGTTTTATTCGATTTCAACTGATTAACAGCCATCGTCAGTGCTTTCAACGAATATGTGCCCTGAGTAGTAATACTAACTTAAGCAGAGGTCAAACTTTTCAATTTGCAAAACTGAATAAATAAAATATAATTTTGCGATTGATTGCTGCTTACTTGGTAATTTTATAACATAATTGTTGCAACTGAGAAGTGTGTGTGTGTGTGTGTGTGTGCGCAGCACATATATTAACAATTATAAAATAAACTTACAAAAATGCATACCTCCTTCGTCAGTACTCAGTAAATCATCACGTAGAGTCATGCCATCTTGTCACGAAGAATCTGAAACTACAGGTTGTGGCAATTCTTCCTCAGATGAAAACTCCAGTGGCACACCCACAGATTCATAAGCCAAAATCTCTCTTATGGCATTTGCACTGCCCTCTACTGTTCTTAGGGGCCTGGCCGTAATACGTGTGTATGTTTCAAGCACTATTTATACAGTTAGAATCCACTGCTAACACCGTATCTCGTGGAACAAAGCACTGGCCGTGCGATACTAGTGTATACCTTCAGATGTTTTCCAACCTGATCTCCCTCATTTCCAACGCTGGAGAACTGCAACACCATCAGGTAACATAAGAGTGAGTTTTGAGATAGTTGAGCAAAGACAATCTAAAACTAAACACGAAGTGGTACAAGATGCGAGATTACTGTAATGGCTGCAGCAGTTGGCTCAGAACTAACCCTTCTGTGGTTCTACCTGAATCTCGATTTACCTCTCTTAATGTTTCCTGATAAAAAGAAAATAACTAGTGTGATCGTTAATTACCTTATTCGATACAAAGTCTCAGAAATTCAGCAGTGCAAGCAATAATGCAAAAAATAGTGACCAACGAAAGAATTAAGAAACAGGTCACGAGCAATACAGCAGCATTTCTATTGTAAAAGCAATACTGATATAATGGTCTTCAGTCCGAAAAATGGTTTCATTCAGCTCTCAACACTACTCTATCATGTGCGAGCCTCATCATCTCTGAATAACTACTGCAACCCACATCCTTTCGAACCTCCTTAGTGTACTGATGCCTTAATCTGCCTCTACAATTCCCCCCCCCCCCCTCTCTCTCTCTCTCTCTCTCTCTCTCTCTCTCTCTCTCTCTCTCTCTCTCTCTCTCGCACGCGCACGCACGCACGCACGCACGCACACACACACACACACACACACACACACACACACACACCTCCACTCCATTACCAAATTTACAATTCCTTGATGTCTCAGGATGTGCTGCCCAAATCGCAACATTTGTCTAAAACTCTTAGTGTCTCATTTCATAATGTAATTCCTGAGTATCACCCGATTTCAACATTTTCTCTTTTCACCTGCCTGTGCAAGCCCTAAATGTTAAAAATTCAAATTTGGCATCACACAGAAAACTTTAAACAAAAAGAAAAAATAGCATTGGGTATTACGTACACCGTGCTCTTTCTGATGAGTTTTATTCAAGCACCATAAATAAATTCAACTTCTCCTGACATAATTCACAGGTGAACAATTTTCCAGTGATAAACAAATATTGCAATATGAAGAACTAGAATTTTTTAGTATACAATAACCATTGTCAATTAAAACTGGCAATCCATGACAGTTTATTAATAATTCAATAAAGCAAGTGTTGTACTGTTGCCATTAACTGTGGTAAGTTACGCATTTCTCAGTGTATGTACACACACTTCATGTAATATGAGGAAAATGAATTCCCTCTGTAGTAAAATGAATTTGATAAAATGACAGGAGACTGCAGAATGTGTGTCCGGCAAGTTTAGAATGATTCAGTGCATTCCCTTTCTTGAAATATTACCAGTGTGTTTAAAGTGAGCTAAAAATATGATAGAAAAACCTTTAGTGAAAGAACTAGTTATCTTAGAATTTCCATCATTGTATAATCTTCATTATGTCTGGGTCCACAGCTGTGATGAACTTAAATGATACTGTGAAGTCTTCGGCTGCCATTTTCTTTATTTGATGTACGAGGTCCCAAAATCCGAGAATTTCATCTTACCGTTCAAATCAGTAGTAGTACGACATTCTGCCGCTAGATGTTTCAAAGTACACTTTTTACCTACTGCAGCACAAATTTCCAGCAACTTTGGCGCATGCCGTTGTGAGTTGTTTTTGCTGCGTGTCAGGACGAGTTCAGTTCTGCAACTTGGAGGAGCATTGGATTTGCATCACACTATATTTCAAGTTGAAGAACTGCAGGTGAAACCCGGCATTTGGTGAGAGTGCACTGAGTCAAGCAAGGACATTTGAGTGGTTCAGGTGATACAAAGAAAAACAAGAATCTTGGAAGATGACAAACATTCTGGTCGACCATCAATAAGCACATCAGAAATGGTCATGGAAGAGCAGGCGATTCACGACGAGCGGAGGCAGACATTTCACGATTTTTTTTAACAGACTTGGGCTGTTGTACAGTACATATCATCGAATTCTAACCAATGAACTGAATACAAGATAAACTGCAACAAAGTTTGTCCCTCGCCTTATCAGTACTGATCGATGAAACCTCATGATTCAGACCGCTCCGAGCTGCTACAAAAAGTTTGAATGCGTCCAAAATTCTTATCCAGATTCATAACAAGTGATTTATATTGGGTCTACAGATATGACCCTGAAGCAATGAAGCAGTCATTATGATGGAAAACACCGTCTTCTCCAAGCCCGAAAAAAGGTCAACAAGTTCGCAGAAATGTGATGTCGAACCCAATCTCCTTCTTCTTCTCCCCCCCCCCCCCCCCCCTCTCTCTCTCTCTCTCTCTCTCTCTCTCTCTCTCTCTCTCTCTCTGTCTCTCTCTCTCTTTTTCTCTCCAGACTGTCAACGGCAGTTTTACTCTGAGGTTTTGAGATGACTGAGGGAAAATGCTTGACCCAAACAGCCAGAGTTGTGGGAAAAATAAAGACTGTGACAATGCACCCATACACACCTCACATGTGAATGAATTTCTGGCCAAAAATAACATGGCAAGTCTCCCACCCTCTCTACTCACCAGACCTTGTCCCGTGAAACTTCCCCCCGGTCTTGAAAATGAAAATTGTTGACAGGGCGATGTTTTGACTCAGTTTAATACATCAAAGTGGAATTGCAACAGGTCCTGAACACCCTTTCCCTGTGGACTTCCAGGAATGGTTCCTAAAATGGGGACAATGCTGGGATCATTGCATACATGCTTTGAGGTGACTACTTTGAAGCTGATGGAGGACTTTAGGACGTTTTCTGATCTGTACAAAGTGATTTGTACAGCGAAATTCTCCGATTTTTGGTAGTACCTTGTATGACATATGATGGTATACCTAAAATGGAAGAACTGAACATTGAATGCATTAGTATCACTTTCAAATTTGACATAAGAACAAGTTATATCCCAAGGTATACTAGGATGATTATAACTTACTTTATAGAAGGTTTGTTACTGGTACATTAATGCCGTATAAATTTTTGCTCATATGTTGTAATTATGACTTCATATAATTGTCATGAAATAAATTGGAAATATTTTGTCATTGGGAGTATATTAATTTTGGACAGTTGTTGCAAAACTCTTATAAAGTCAATGTTTTTAATGTACATATATTAGGAAAATTAAAAACTTAGTTTACAATTTGTTTATGGCACATTACACCATAGTGGTCTTTGTTCTTATGTTTATTTAATTACCATTCATTGTTGTAAATATGACTGCCTGTAATTTCCATAAACTAAGATGGAAATTTTTCCTGTGTTGTTATGAGTGCACGTCACCTTTGAACAGTTATTACAAAGCTCACAAACTTTGAAGGCCTTGTTATTTGCCTCAGTTAGGTCCTTTGTCGTGCAGGTTTATTCTACTAGAGATCAAAAAAGAAAGTGGCCCAAGTCTCGCATTGTTCTGTACTCGCAGGATATGTCTCCATCAGGTGGAAGAATATCCTATTTTTGCACGGTTGTCCTGCAACGGGGAACGCCCACCCTAAGATGTTTTGGTGATCCCAGATGGTGTAGGGCAGACTGTTTCCTGGGATTCTATTCTATTTCTTTGCAAGGATATCTGATGGCAGCTTACGATTGTCTGGTGACACAGTCTCCGTTGTTCCTTCCAGTGGGTAAGTCCTAATAATGAAGCTCTTTCTATATTTCAACTGGGAGATTAGGCTCGACAACTGTACAGTAGATGTCGGCAAATCTGCTTCACCTCCACATCTGTATCGACAGCACTTCTGACAGTGGCGTGGAGCTTTTCTGACAGTCAGGTAGTGTTTGTCGACTGCAGTCAGCTTCACGTGTCCCGATCACACACACATTGTGCTCCACTCGTTGGGAAGTCAGCATGGCTGAGACGGCGTCCACTGGCTGCAGCACTCGGTCACCTGGCTACCAGCAACAGAGAGACAAGTTGCACTGCATAGTTGCACCAGACTCTCTCACATTTCCTGACAGGGAGCTAATTACGAGGGCAGTTCAATAAGTAATACAACACATTTTTTTTCTGAAACAGGGGTTGTTTTATTCAGCATTGAAATACACCTGGTTATTCCCCAATCTTTTAGCTACACAACACTATTTTTCAACGTAATCTCCATTCAATGCTACGGCATTACGCCACCCTGAAATGAGGGCCTGTATGCCTGCACGGTACCATTCCACTGGTCGATGTCGGAGCCAACGTCGTACTGCATCAATAACTTCTTCATCATCCGCGTAGTGCGTCCCACGGATTGCGTCCTTCATTGGGCCAAACATATGGAAATCCGACGGTGCGAGATCGGGGCTGTCGGGTGCATGAGGAAGAACAGTCCACTGAAGTTTTGTGAGCTCCTCTCAGGTGCGAAGACTTGTGTGAGGTCTTGCGTTGTCAGGAAGAAGGAGAAGTTCGTTCTGATTTTTGTGCCTACGAACACGCTGAAGTCGTTTCTTCAATTTCTGAAGAGTAGCACAATACACTTCAGAGTTGATCGTTTGACCATGGGGAAGGACATCGAACAGAATAACCCCTTCAGTGTCCCAGAAGACTGTAACCGTGACTTTACCGGCTGAGGGTATGGCTTTCAACTTTTTCTTGGTAGGGAAGTGGGTGTGGCGCCACTCCATTGATTGCCGTTTTGTTTCAGGTTCGAAGTGATGAACCCATGTTTCATCGCCTGTAACAATCTTTGACAAGAAATTGTCACCCTCAGCCACATGACGAGCAAGCAATTCCGCACAGATAGTTCTCCTTTGCTCTTTACGGTGTTCGGTTAGATGACGAGGGACCCAGTGGGAACAAACCTTTGAATATCCCAACTGGTGAACCATTGTGACAGCACTACCAACAGAGATGTCAAGTTGAGCACTGAGTTGTTTGATGGTGATCTGTCGGTCATCTCGAACGAGTGTGTTCGCACGCTCCGCCATTGCAGGAGTCACAGCTGTGCACGGCCGGCCCGCACGCGGGAGATCAGACAGTCTCGCTTGACCTTGCGGCGATGATGACACACGCTTTGCCCAACGACTCACCGTGCTTTTGTCCACTGCCAGATCACCGTAGACATTCTGCAAGCACCTACGAATATCTGAGATGCCCTGGTTTTCCGCCAAAAGAAACTCGATCACTGCCCGTTGTTTGCAACGCACATCCGTTACAGACGCGATTTTAACAGCTCCGTACAGTGCTGCCACCTGTCGGAAGTCAATGAAACTATACGAGACGAAGCGGGAATGTTTGAAAATATTCCACAAGAAATTTCCGGTTTTTTCAACCAAAATTGGCCGAGAAAAAAAATGTGTTGCATTACTTATTGAACTGCCCTCGTATGTTGGACAGGCTGACCTGTCCAGTTGCTAAAAGCACCACTCGAGTGGCAAGAGTGAGTGAAAGAACTTGGCTGCAGCCGAGTGTGATCAGCTTCTTTACAGAGTGTAGTCAAATTTAATAGTGTTTTGTAGAAAGTTTCAGAGCTCGGCACCCCATTTCTTTTCTTTAATTTGTGATTTATTGCTCAGTTTTTTATTATACAACCATTCCTTATGTTTTTGCTATCCGACTCAACAACACAAATGTACAACAGCCCCACTGCAAACTTGGAATGAACACTAATTGGAGTTGCACATAAATACGTCTGATAAATGTATCTGGATTCTCAATAGTTGGTTACTGTTTTGCACAGTAACATTCTTTTTGTACATCTGAAGGCTGTAAAGGGAAAAAATTAGTGTAAAGTTTTCTCTCACAGATTTCAATATATATATATATATATATATATATATATATATATATATATATATATATATATATATATATATATATATATATATATATATATTGGTGTAACACACTCATAAATATTCCTAAAGCTTTTTTTATGGGTATATATGCACCCTTAGGCATTCCACAGAAATCTCAATACAGCAGCATACATTTTGCTCCAACATTCCATTTAGGGGAGTGAATTACTGGAACAATATAAAAACTTCATTATAGGCGGATTAAATAATCCATACACAGAACGTGGTTCTCTAACAGATTATCTTAATAAAAATTTGAGAACAGAAAATTAAATACATAGATGTTAAAAAGTATCTGAAACAAAGTACATCCTTGTAAAATTCTAAATTTGTTGTTACTCTAAGACAAATACTTCTTTTGTCTCAGGTTTTATAATCACTTGGGCTGGGTAAGTAACATGTTTTTTAAACGGGCATTTCAACAATTGTTGACATGTGCCGTACAGCTGAAATGATGTTCTTTACAAAGGCTCTTCCAGTTTATTAGTTTCTTCAGTTGAGATAAATCTTTGAGACAATAGCTAAAAATAAGTAGGCACTCTTAATTTCAACCAGCTGATAACCAACTTCTTATATGCAGCAGTGAGGATGCCCTTCAGAAGCACTTTAAAAATTAAATATTACTGACAAAAGCTGTAACTTAACAATCGTGACACAAGAGACAAGTTGTGGCTTTCAAAGGTTAAGACTCAGTCCCACGAAAAATTGTAACAAACGATCAGAAAATAGAGAGTGAATAAATTCAATTTCTTGAGAAATACAATCTCAAACTAATGAGACCTACTGAAAGATTGGAATATATTAATGGGACCATTTATGAGGGATGTTCAAAACAACACTGGGTATAACTGAAGTCTGTATTCAAAAGTAATCACCAGAGGCCGAGCACCACTATCCCACTGTTTCACGAGCAAAATAATTCCCTGTTCCCAGAACTCCTGGGCCTGTGACGAGAGCCATTCCTCCACCGAGTCCTTCAGTTGTCAGAGATGAAGCACTTCCCGTTGAGAAGTGTTTTTTAGGGAACCGAACACACGGAATTCACAGGGTGACACGTCTGAGCTGCAGGGTGGATGCTCAACCTGCTCCCACTCGAACTCGACTCTTACACTTTGTGTGACCTCGGAGACGTGTGTAATCGCGGAGCAGAATCACCCCCAGTGAGCATCCCACGCTGTTTGCTCTCGATGGACTTGTGTAGGCCACAGTACCCATAACTGTTAACGGTTTTTCCGTGCTCGAGGAATTTGATGAGTATTATACCTCGGTTATCAGAAAAAAAGATGGTGTCACCTTGCCTGCTGAGGGCAAAGGCTTTAGTTTGCTAGGGGCAGGTGACGATTGCGTGCTTCCATTGCCGAGATATCTCATTACGTTATCCCGAAGTGACATAAGAAAATTTCAACCGGTTTGGTTGTTATGACATTTTCTATCTTTTGTTTGAATATTCCTTGTTTATGACACTGAATAAATGCCTACCACGTGAAGGAAGAAGAAGAAGAAAGACATTTTGATTCCAGAATGAGATTTTCACTCTGCAGCGGAGTGTGCACTGATACGAAACTTTCTGGCACATTAAAACTGTGTGCCAGAACGAGACTCGAACTCGGGACCTTTGCCCGCGAAAGGCAAAGGTCCCGAGTTCGAGTCTCGGTCCGGCACACAGTTTTAATCTGCCAGAAAGTTTAGACATTTTGATTGTTCAATGCTTGTTCTTAAAAAATTGTCAAGTAATTATACAACCTTACTGGAAAGCGAGTAATGTTTTTAGTGTTTCCTTCATTGCTTTGGAAAGAAGAGGTCCTCCAGTTCAGCCTCAAATATACTTGTTATGATTCATCCTCAAGATGACTTTTTCATATCAACTCGTTCTCAGTGGCTGGAGGGAAATACTGCGTCCATACTATTATCTGAAGATGATCGGTGACATCGAAACCTGGTTATTTGTATAGTGTACGGTTATATCACAAAAAATTAATATGTATTTACAATTACCTCAGATTTATCAGGCCACAAATGTAGTCTATCGATTCATCAGTCATCACCAGGAACTCTGTTGGATCGCCAGGGAGAGCTCTTGGAGAATGTTCTCAAACTACATGATGAGCAGCTTCTCAGCACCACAGTATAAATTGTGCAGAGAATTGATGCACCTGCCAGTGCTGTTCTTATTCAGCTAAGGACTGACCAGCTCTTGTGGGCAATTTGAAACCAGGTGGCTTGGTTGATAGGCACGGCATATTACGTTGTGCTGGCGTAGCATTTGTCTGCCACCTCTGCCTCCAGCAATTATTAGTGTTGCCATGCAGAATGGCTGTGCGGTTAGAGGCACCATGTCAAAGATTGCGCGGCCCCCAGCCCCTCCTCGGACGTGTGTGTGTGTGTGTGTGTGTGTGTGTGTGTGTGTGTGTGTGTTCTTAGCACAAGTTTAGTTTAAGTAGTCTGTAAGTCTAGAGACCCAAGACCTCAGCAGTTTGGTTCCTTAAGAATTCACACACACAATCATTAGTATTAAAGCTGTTGCCTGCACTGGGTGACAAGACCAAAGTCTTCCTTTGCTGACGGCTGGAATGTCTCTGAACAGGATGGAGAGGATTTTCCTGTAGTTTTTTTATTCCTGTACAAGTGCCACCTCCTGAAGGTGGTATGTGCCTAAGTACGAGCAGCCAGGAAGTAGAGACCGTGTCGGATACGGTGCTCGATACACAGTGACCAGTTTTCATCCAAAGTGCTGGGTGAGATCATTTGTTTGTTCGGAAGGGGAGGCCGACGGTGTTTGCAACCTTTCAGCCGGTCAGCAATGACGGACTCTAGGCACATGCCCTGCAATCTTTCTCAAATGATATTACACAACTTTGTGGTAAAAAACTTTCATTTTTGCATTACTTATAGCTATAAATGTCAGGTTCAGGTGATGTGCCCATCACTTCATTAATGGTCATAGTTATTGCAATATTTATGTGGAAGTAAGATACTGAACCAAAAAGTTTGCAATGGAAAACAGAGGTCGCTATGATTTTGCGCTTGGTGCATATTACATAATGAGTTGCTGCATTAGAAATTTAGCTAACATACTGAATTTTTCTTTTAGACTCGGATGGTCTCTGTCACAAGACTCATTTGTGATCGCAACACGCCTGTGATAAAGCCAGACTGAAATATCCACAACATTGCTCATTTCAGAATTCTGTCACAATTGTCGTGTTAGTGAGGCGACACTGTTTCAACTCTGCTATATTTTGGCAGAAGCGGCAAACTTTAACATGGCAACAAGAGAAATGTGTAGGTTCCACTCACAATTCACAACTCGTCATGCTTCTCTGAAAGTTAAAAATGGTTAGCAAGCGAGGGGAAAATAAATTGCTGCTTTTGTTGAAGTTTCAGTGCAGCAATTTGTTTTGGAGGCTAATCAAATCAGAGGTGAGAGATAGTTTTTGAATAGCCACCATGCAAGTATGGGTGTGGAAGGGCCCATTTAGTATTTACAAAAAAGTGAGCATAGGCTTCAGTGTAGAACAGCACCTGCTCATAGCCTGTACACCCCCCCCCCCCCCCCCCCTCCACGCACTGCTGACTGTGCACGTACCGGCCACGTTATTCTGAGTGGACTATAGGTGTAGGTGTGACTGTACTAATTATAAGCTGCATAATATGGCTGAGGCGTGTGTCAACAAGTCTTGTGAGAGTACTATTCGTACAAGTGGGCAGTAATATTCTGCAACAGGGTAAATCAGTCACAGAGCTGAAGTACAGAGCATTGACTCAGTGGATACCCACGCTGTGCCACACAATTTCTGCAGAAGTTTTGACTTTGGCTTGTGTTAATAGAAGGGATTTGTAACTGAGTGTTCTATCAAGCATGACTTCTAGATTTTGATTCTCATTAAGTGTTTAAGGACACCTATCAGCTAAGGTCATCAGTCTCTCCTATTCACCACCCAGGACAGAAGTGCACCCAATCTCTCTGCATGTAGAGCACGTTCAGTGAGCAAGTGTTCTAAATGTTTGTGTAGATTGTATCTGAGGCATAACTTGGGAACCAGATTGGTATACACTTAGTGGGATGTGGGAAACCACATCCAGGCTGGCCGCCACACTATTTAGTTTACATTTTGGGGCAATCTATAGGTTATAAACAGTTCCAGTGGTTGGTTTTTTGCTATCACGTAATATTTTAAATTCTACTTACAGGTTGCATGGATGCTTTTATACATGTTACGTTTATGTTCCATTTTTGGTGCTATTCCTCTTCCTATAATTGGCACTTAGGGATTTTGTTTTCCACATTTTACAGCACTAGGAACTGAACACTTGTTTTGATGAATGTTTTGGTCTGTGTTGCCAACTGTCAATGTCATTGCCACCAATCAAATATTATTGCCAACTTTCAAGTGTAATTTTTGAGATATCTGTGATCCGTTTGTGTGTTTTCATTTCTTGTTCCATGTTTGTTGGATGGTGGTTGTGGTGTTTCAGATGTTTTGCAAATGTGGAATGGTTTGTTTCATAATTCCAGCACCTGATACGTTCTGTATACTGTGTTTTAAAATTCCTGCATGTTGTGCCTATATATACTGCATCACAACTTTGACATTCAAGTTTATATATTCCTGATCCCTGGACTTAATCCCTCTTGGTAGTTGATTGGTTTAAGTGTGATTGGAGGGTTTGCACGGTCTTATATGCTATTTGGAAGCCCCATCTCTTTATTAAGTTTGCCAATCTGTGTGCTAATTTATGTGGGTAAATCATAGTGTACTGTCTGCTCCTTTTCTATGTGATGTTGTCACTGCGTGTGTTTGCAGCTTGTGATTTATCTTGTATTCTGGGAGTGTTGTGTTTGTTTTGTATTTGTGTTTGTGATTTCATTTTTTGATTGAGTGTGTACTACATGTGTTTCATACGCATTATTCCTAGCTATTTGTATGATTGTATTCATTTCTTTTTCATAGTTTCTCTCGTTGAGTCGGATTTTGTTGGATCTATATAAGTCTTACTTCTGCAAGCTTCTGGCTGTGGGGATGATTAGATGTGAAATGTATTATTATGTCTGTGGCTGTTGGTTTTCTAAAGATGTTATATGTATGTTTGCCATTTTGTTTTATTATTGTTATGTCAAGAAAGTTTATTTGATTTTCTTTTTCAAGTGTGAATTTTACATTCTGATGTGTTTTGTTAATTTCCGAACGGGGATCATTACTTTTTTCATTTGGTTCATATACCAGACAAATAATGCCATCCGCATATCTGAACCAGTAGTCATTAGTGGTCATCTTTCTAAATATCTGATTTTCTAGATGACTGATAAAAATATTTGCTAATGTTCCTGATATTGGGGCTCCCATAGGCAGTCCATCACTTTGAACATAATATTCATTCTCGAACTGAAAGTAGTTTTGTTCGGTTGTGAGTCTACGTGTATTTGTTACTTCTGTTGTTGCTTGTGTGGTCAGGTTGCTGTGGCATGTCAGATTTTGTTCTGTGATTTTTATTTTTCTGAACTGTTTGTAACCTACAGGTACATTGCCCCAAAATGCAAATTAAATAATAAAAATATGTACATATTCCAGGTCACAGAAGATGCCTCGACGAGAATAAAGGCGAAACACGTACAGCACGAAAATTGTGTTTCATTTAGCTGTAGTTCGAAGGCCCAAAAGTAAAAAAAATTATCAATATAATGTAGCTTCCCTTGTGCACTTTACAGTTTCAGGGACAATTCTACTTTCACACTTTTAAAAACACAAAATGGTTAATTTTTTTGGCAGCAAGTCCTCGCATGTTTCAGCAAATTTAGTGTCATGAGGAATGAGAAATATAGTCCAAAGGTATTATACAACATATACGTATATATATAATATATATAAAATTTGTTTACATTCTTACAGCTGACACATATGAATTAACAATATTACATGCAGTACAACCAGTTTACATACAACACCCCGCAGGAGCTGTCTCTGGAGACTCTATACAATATTCAAACCACAGATATATCAGAGCCTTATTTGCTAGGAATGCTTCAGACAAGTATAACAGATATTGACATAAAAACTGAAACAAATATACATACAGATTTAACAGCTCGACAGTTTAGCACTTCATTTGGTATTCAGTATGTGTAACACATTTTATGAAATTGGCTGAATCCCACCCTCTGTTGTCCATAGATTTACTCCTAAATTTTCTATGCGAAAGTTTAAAATGCAGACCGCAGCTATGCACTTTTAGGCATAGACAAGCAGCTCTGAACACTGGATGGCATCATATATTCATATTACTAACTTAAGAGAGCATGTTATTGTTGAACTTCTACAAATATCTCCAAGTTTTGTTGTTAAAAATAATGCCTCCCAAATTGGCGTATCATGTAAGTTTGAACATACCAGGCTTATAGCCCAGTGTATTATGATGATCATTGCAGTACACAAAAGCAACATTCTTTCTGATGTATCCATCCTTGATTTGTTCCACATAATATGCACTGTAACTTTGGTGTAATATTTTATCCTTATGTATACATTTCATCTCTATTAAACACCACCCACACAGAGTCACAATTTCTGAGCAGAAAATTAGAAAAAGGAAATTGGAGGGATTTCATTAATTCTTTGGTTGTCTGACATTAATTTTTTTTAAAAATGCATTTGGCACAATCAGAAATATATATCTCAGCCTATTTGCAGAGTAATGGTGAACTAGGAAGTGCTGATTAACTGCAGATATCCCTACAAATTTCCTCACCGAGATCACTGACAAAATGTGTGGAGGAACTGCATTCACCCGATATAAAACCACAACCATCATTAGACAGCATAGCTACAATGAAGCAAATTTTTATTGTTACGCCATTACTTCAATGTGTTCAAATTGTGCAACCATGGTGTAATAAAAATTGAGTTATCTATACAGACATTTGTAGGATACCAGTTGAAACAGATTGCTGCAACCAGTCACTTTTGTTGATCATATTTACATGGTATCCCAAGTGATGATGTGGCATAAATATGGCCAGAAAATTATGTGCTTCTGGCCACTGGAAGACAGTGCAGCAGATTACCCTAAAAGTCATGCATAGTAAATCTATGCCTTCTTAACTGACATGAAACCAGCTTATGACAGATATAATACTCCAGAAGTGTTGTGCAAAAATAATAAAAGTTAATGGTTAAAGTAATTTGTTGTTTCAGTTGATGTTAAGATAGTGAAGCCTAACCTATATTTGCATGTAAAGGTAACTAAGATTTTCATTTTAGTTTTTGTTATTAAATATCAATAGAAGGAACTACACAATTGTAAAGAAAGATATTAAAAAAAAAAAATAAGTTGGTCCTAATAAATTAAACTAATACAACATACAAATATGAGGTCTAAATGTACACAAAAATAAAACAAAATACATGGTAATTAGTGGAACAGATGAAAGCATTGGAAGGCAGATTAAGAATGACAGCAGACAATGACAAATGTAAATACTGAGAGCTGAAACTTATAAATGATAGCAAACAAGACAATGAAATTAGATCAAGAATAAATCCAGAAAGTATGACTATTCTTTATTAAATGGAATTTTCTGTAATAAGCACAGAAAAACTGATAGTTATGAGCTTTATTATATATGGTTCAGAAGTCCACATAATGAAATGACAACCAAATTCAAAATTATTGGCTGCAGAGACAGATTTCTGGATATATTAACCAATGATACCACAAAACTACAATGTTGTGAGCACGCTGAGAGAGAGAGAGAGAGAGAGAGAGAGAGAGAACTACACGTTTGAAAATGTATTGTGGATTGCATATCGAACAAAACAAAGGGGGGTGTCCATCTAATGCTTGGGTTCAGTTGTTACTGAGGGATAAAATTGTTTCTGAAGAGTTACAGAGAAACAGATAACAGCAGAGGAAAAGCACTGACACCACTAATTGTAGGTACTGGTAAAAGGTGTAGACATTGCTAAACAAGTGACAATGACAACAACAAATTTCTACATATGTTATATGCACAATGTAATTAGGCTCTTTTCTGGGAGCAAAGGAATCTGTGGAAGTCTCCAGAAAGATATGGAATGTTTGTCTGTTGCCAACCTTTGCTTCCAAACAAAATGACACACTGTACTGCTTTGACTACAATGTTGATTCCTGTACGCTGCCTACAATATGACAAAAAGGTGGGGCTCATTTCCCCCACATCCCCACCTGCCTGCCAAAGCCAATAAACTCACTCCATCGCCTATAAGGGCCAAGTTATACTTTGTGTTAAGTGCTACACCTTCCACACTATGTAAACACAAAGCTGTGTTTATGAAATAACCAAATTTCTACCCCCGACTACAATATTATTGCATTTGGCCTCAAATATTACAACACGCAGTGGCATTACAGTAAACAAGCACAGCTGTGAGTAAGGAAAGAGCATCACACTGTGAAAGATTCCGAGACACTTGTGCATACACTATCAAGTGTTTCAGTGTGTCCTCGTGAAATATCACGAAAACTTACGATAAGCCAACTGAAGCACCCTCACTCTCAGGTGCTGTAATATTGTTGTTGACTAATAGGTCTGGTCTTTAACATTTATAAATAAATAAAATTTGGCCCCAGTGATCTAACAGGTAGAGAAATAGACTACACACCTTATGTTCAGCACCAAACACATCTCACGATTTTTCCTCGTTTCAGTCCCCCCACCCTGAGGTCCACTTAATCTACTATTAGACAAGTTCTGAGAGACCTTTCCTGGGGGTAAAAGGCAGCTACAATTATGTGCTCGCCACACTCTGCTATGAAGAAAGGCTGCACTCTGTTTACAATCGGACCAAAAGCCTGTTCGCACAGTTTGTACCACAGACTTGATTTTACTTTAAATAAATAAAATATGCACCCCCTACTACCTATTTCTGAGATCCAAATTAGTGTTCTGGTAAATCTCAACAATTGTCTGAAATGTTAAGGAGAAAATCGCAGGATTACTTCAATGGAGGAACACTCATTTGTAAGCAGTAGCAGACTCGAGAGCCTATTTTCATAACACTGAACGGGCAGAAATATATATCCGGCCTCTAGCAGTTGACAGTCTGCAATCTTCCAGGATATGTCTAAGAGAAATTGCCAAGCTGACGAATTTTCACTCGTCCCGAAGCTCTCCGATTGTCCACCATTGTCCGAAGTACCATTTTGGAGGTGACACTCTGCAGTGTGGGTAATGAATAAATTCTGCTACCATTAATCTCACCTTTTCTGGAGATAGCTTTTGTGCCCAGTAAAATTGTTCTAGTATGTGCAACAAACACAACTGCCTGTTGTCTCAGTGTTCCTATTTATGAAAAGATGGAATAAATACATAAACTACACTGGGAGGGGTATTAAGAGGGCAGAAGAAATTCCATTGAGAAAATTAGTTTGAAAGAAAACTGATGTACTTTATCTCCAACAAGAAGACATTAAACATGGAAAAGTGTCACCCACAGATGACTCTTGTGATTCATACCTGTGGTTCAATAGTCATAATTCAATTTTAACTGTATCAAACTACTAGCAACAGACAAGTCTGTGCCCATCTCAAACTATCCACATGAATGTTTTAAGAGTATATGGCTTCTACATACCTGTGCCATTTCTACAGTTACAAGAGAATCTGAAAGTTTTCAACTGGAAAGATGTAGATAAGCACCATTTCTGAATAAATTGCACGATACGAAGGCACACAAACAGCTTTGGTTGATTAAGAATGAGAGATCCATACATGATAAACTAGCACTTCGTCACATTCACTACATTAGTGCAAACTGCGATGTGGACACCAGCAATCCTGAGCACACAATGTGAACCTGCCCTATTGCTTTTAGGTCACGCAGTCACTGTCTAGAAATAGTATTGTAGTCACCCCCCCCCCCCCCCTCACACACACACACACACACACACACACACACACACACACACACACACACACACACTGAAAAGACCAATTCCATTGATATGTGGTTTTTTGCTTTCCTCTCTCTCTCTCTCTCTCTCTCTCTCTCTCTCTCTCTCTCTCCTATTTCTAGACTGCTGTTTGATACTGAAATGAGCCAATAAAATTATTGTTACAATAGAGGATCATAGAAGAGTGTGTGTGTGTGTGTGTGTGTGTGTGTGTGTGTGTGTGTGTGTGTGTGTCAAACACTCATCATTTAATATAGAAAAGCATTAGTGAGGAGAGCTGATATTCCTTCTCAGACTCAAGATGCAGTAACATGTACTCACCACTTTTTAAGTAAAATTAATTCTAAACTTACAATTAAATGAATACCCCTAGCTGCATACAGGTGTTGATATAAGTCAACGGGGACTCGAGCCCGGGATCTCCTGCTTACGTGGCAGACGCTCTGTCCATGTGAGCCACCGAGGACACAGGATAGTGCGACTGCAGGGACTTATCTCTGGCGCTCCTCTCGTGAGACCCACATTCACCACTCATTGTCTTGCACTATATTCATAGTGTCCCTGCCCATTATACTCATTACTCGCAGCTTTACTGCCGATTCCCGTAAGAGTTCAGGCACTGTTTGTGCATCCGCACAGAAGAAGATAAGAAGATGCTCAAATGCCCAGTGAGCCTTACATATATATACTCCCGTGTGAAAATTAATAATATGCAATAATTTATAACTTAACACACCAACTAACCAAAATATATACCTTCAACATTGCCAACGACAGTCAAAATCCACAAGACATGTCGCGCATCTGTTTCTACAGACACATTATTTCTACGTGCAGTGGAGTTTGTTCGTACGGGCAATGCCGTACCACGCGGCCATTGCCAGCATTAAAGAGTTCATAATTAGGTACCGAATGGTGCCTATTGCGCACGTGTTGGCCTGCAGCATTTGTTAAGTGCTCTCCTCAAGTGCCACGCCATCGTAGTCAGCTCGTCCAACGTAGCAAAAATGTGACATACCTGCAAATATCTGATACCTGTCATTTCCATAGATTTCCATCTTTACAACTTCTGCCCCACTATCTGAAGCTGTAGGTATGCAGTTCTCCATATTTGGTTTCGTTAGCAATCCTGTGTTCAGAGATGTAGCAATTCCGTCACGAAGAAATGATAGAAACTACTACTTTGTAGGGTATTAAAAAAAATAAAAATAGAAGAAAAGTTCCTATAACTATATGTCTTTAAACAAACACCTGGTGAGATACGGACTGTTTTTACTTGTGACGAGTATTGTGTAGTATTCGGTGGTGTAGGTCATCTCGTTGGACGACGGATTGGTCAAGGATGTAGTATGGTCTTCCCAATGACTGGACCTGTAACTGTCTGATTTCTGGCAATGGGGTCATTTAAATGCATCGGTTTACGCCACCAACAGTGTGCAGGCATTGCAGTAGCACGTGAGTAATGCATGTGACACAATGTGAACGGAACAAGGTATATTTGAAAGCGTGCGTGATTTACTGCGAAGGAGCCACACGCAGCACGAGCGGACAGAGTGGCTTTCATTTCGACAGATTTATTCCGGGACATGTTATAGAAGCTTTCCTTCTACTTTTTACCAACACTGCCTCTTGTATGAACGTGTGACAATTTCTGAACACTTTCAAGAGGAAAAATACAAGTAAGTGAGCAACGTGATGTGTGGAAAAGTGCACTGTTTTTGATGGTTTATGATACTGTCTCAGAATACCAGGCGGAAGAACCCAACAGAGACCAGCATTCTAACTTGAAGCACTCGATGATGACTTAATTTTATTTCTTCTTCGTTCTTACACTATACTGTGTTCACCCGAGCTGCAGAAAAGAATTAATTTCACTGGAGTTTCACAATATTTTTAAAACTGAGCTGACGAGACAGGTCATACCGAGTGTTCTCAAACGTAAGACTCAGAACAGAAACCACCCTGTGGGGATAGTGCCCTTTCCTGAGAATGGAAGGTGAAGGATGCTACATTTTTTCAGCTGATCTACACAATAGTGTGAAAACATTAACAAAAATGGAATGTTACCGAGTGCCACACAATGAAAGCTGTGTATCGAGCAGATAACTAGCTGTTTATGCCTATCCATTGAGTCTGAACATCATTTCCAATATTGTATGAAAGTGGTTGGTGGAACACAAGCAAAGAAAGGCGGTTGAAAGGTGCGCAAAGAAGGCCGAAATGTTTTTGGAATTTTGCACATTGTCTTACAGAGCTAAAGCCTGTTTTACACAAGCAACTTGTTTTGACAATGTAATATTTTGTGCCGACATTCTTAAATGCCTATGTGACCAACTGAAGTGCTTAACAGCCTACCAAAATCTCCTGCTGATGGCACCAGAGGAAGTAGTCAAAAGCTCAAGACACAAATCTCACACGGCAAGAACTCCTCGAATCATTTATTCGAGTGACTTACTTCCTTAAATTGACTACAGGTAGCAGGTACATGTAATATGCCCACACATAAATCAACTGCCAACCACACCTCGAGTGGTACAGAGAAGTCAACAATTAACTGACTGTGCCAAATGCAGGGTTCCAAAATCTGAACAATGCCAGAGACAGAGCGCACAGCAGAAACAGAGAATGGTGATAACGTCGAGTAACATCACAACGTAACCTATTCTCACTGTGCTGAATCATATATAGCAACATATTATACACTTTTGTTTCGTTTTTCGTATGGAACTCTACAAAGGCTGTGCAGGGGCCTGACTTTTTTTTTTTTCATATTAGTTTTCTGTTCTCCCACGAAACAGACCAATTATCTGAAAGGAAACGCTATTTAGTTTTCATAATACCTGGAAAAAGAAAAAGCCTACATAAGAGCATACATAATAAATGTTTCTTAGTGAAAATTGTTTGAACAGTAAAAATAAAATATAAAATTCACTGTATGAGGAAAACTATTTTTGACAATATTTGGCAAGATATTACGGATAAAGTAAAAAGGTGCTATTTGCTGTGTTATAAACACTGACGTGTTTGTATGCATATATTTTCTCTAGTAAGTAAATTCTTGTATTAGAAAGAGTTTGATTGACACTTTCCTATTCTTTCAGTTCTCAGCAGTGTGGAGAATTTCCATACACCTTCGTCTAGAAAATTTACAATGAATTTTGCTTTGGTCACTAATATACTATATTATTATTGCTAGTTCCTTAAGTCTGTTACTATATTTTGCATTTCTGTAAGGAGAATGGTCCCTCATAACCCCTCCTTCACCCTTTAGGTGCCAAACTGCTCAGGAAATTTGTAACAACAATGACCATTAGTTAATGGCGAGACTCTCCTCACTCAATCTCACACACACACACACACACACACACACACACACACACACACACACAAAATGCTTGTTTATATTCCTCTCGGTCACCCAACTGTACAGTGATACAACGTTCAGTAATTCCCCTATCAGAACATCATTTGTAATTTACAAGCAAACACGCATCAATAATATCAGTTCTGAGATTCATTAAGTACTCTTGCACAACAGAAACCATAAATATGAGGTACACACCATCGCTGCCACACTGCTCTTTCAGCACAGATTCCACCGCCAGGGAAGAAATCTAACCTTCTGTGTATAACAACTTGCGAGAGAAACTGACGGGAAAAGTGTAGGAAAAGGAAAATGATGTTGCTGGTATTCCTTTCAGTTTAACAGCTCATTTTAGAAACTCCTTCATAATGAAAACTTCTATAACAAAGATTGGCAAGAGAAGTGAAAATCTTGTTTTCTAGAGGCCCAAGATATCAACATTATGTTAACATTTGATTTTGTAATACTTTTTAAATTATTTACATATTAGTTTTATTTCAACCGAGTTATTTTTCTTTGCAGTCAAAATGTCATCTGAAATCTGTATATCCCATAAAACATTTTGGATGAATGTTTCTCGTAAATTCAGATGGAGAGACTATTAAAAATATTTTAGTATTTGACCTTCCCCTCAGGTGCAATTAACAACTGTGGGATCTTGTATCAACAGTCTTTGTTAGTAACAGACATTTGTCAAAAGAGTATCATATTACAGTGCCTTTGAGAATGATGAAGTTTACAGATTTATCTTAAAAGTTTAATGATATTTAAAGAGTCCTGTTGTAGTGACAAAGTTATTTGCACAGGAAACACCTACAATCAAGTAGAATACACAACCTTCCAACAATGCACATATTTTCGTCAGCATTATAGAGAACTTTCTGTGTCTGCTACAGGAAAGTGTAATGTTAATGTAAACGTAAAATAAAGCCTTCAATAACCCATCATTGTTGTAGGAAATGTTCACAGTAAACTGGTTGCCTCAAACTGATATGGAGGTAATAGTATGTGTTCGTCTATGAGAGCTTCATAATAATATGCAAACTGACTAAACACTAGTGTAATAAAATGTGTATACTTGAAACAAACAATTTAGAAGTAAAACGAAATTGTATTTTCATACATATTTTGTCTAGTCTGAGTAAACTGTAAATTTTTTGCAATTATTTTAACTTCAATAACAAAAACGACCACATCTTAAATGCAGGTAACTCCAATCTCTACCCATTGACAATAGAGCGCAATCAAAAATTATATAGCTCCCTCAAGATTTTCCACTGTTCTAGAGGATAAATATACCGGCACGGTGTAGTTCAAATATTCTCGAAGGCTGAGGGAAATCTCTTAAGTAGTCACATTTATTTAATTGTAGTACCTGTTCATTCACAATTTAAACCAATTGAATTTCAAGTACGTAATTTTTTTTTCCATTAATGTTTCTTTCCATCTGTGATGTCCACATATACATATAAACAGAATAGTTGTTTCTTACAATTTCTCACAAGTTAGTTGACAATACTCAATGGAATGAATGTGAAAAATGCATTTCAATCTCCATCACATAAATAAATTCAAGAGATCAAACAGTTTTGCACGATAATACAAATAACAAACATCCACGAAAACGAAACTATTGTAACTCCTGTAGCTGTAGAAATACCCACAGTTTAACACACATTCTCACTCACACAGGAGACATACTTATCAAACACATTCATAAAAATTGCATACTTCGGAAGCAGCTCAATTATGCACCTACATGCACCATCCAAACTGCTTTTACAATTTTTAACACAACCAGTGATGCCTTCACAGTTCGCACACTTTATAAAATAAAGCCTAAACTCCACTTACATGGGGAGATAAATATATTTCATATTTGTTTCTGACATACACTGTCAGCTAAGGTATTGTACTATGTATCTAGCCTAACACCAATGAAGGAAGAACACCAATAAAATTAAATCTTTTAAGAGACAGTCGACAGTAGCCAAGAGAGAAATGACACGAAGGGGAACACACACTGCATCGGCCGCCGTGTTTCGAGACCGGTGGTCAGTAATTGCTTCCGGATGGTTCCGGAACCAGTGGTCGGGGACCAATTCCAGAACAGCTTAGAGCGGCTCTTATATGATTTTTGCAGTCCAAAGGACAACTAGTGCTTCAAAACACAGCAGCAGCAATGCAAGGAAAGGAGAACACAATACACTGAACTGCAGGCAACAACAGTCTAGCTCTTTTCTTGACAGGGGCTATATACTACAGGCAAAAAAGAAAATTGTTTCTAGAGAAGGTTAGGGGGGAGGAGGAGGGAGGGGGGGGGGGGGGGAGCTCGGGAACTCTCACAGTCACACTGCATTCCCACAAGAAGTTGAGAAGTATTTGGAATTCAGTAAGAAATCTTATACACGACTACACATCGAATGACAGAGACATTTCAGAAATAAACTGGCTGCACCTGACAACTATCATACAGGAAGAGATTAAATAATTTAAAACATGGTAACTTAAATGCTACATAAAATAACAAGCTTTTAGGCAATGAGGTGCACAAGAAGGGGGAGGGGGGGGGGCAGACATCTCTCAATGGGGGCAAATGTCAGCACATTATCAATGTCACGACTCTCCACTCACAGCTTTCGAGTCGCTTTCGCAAATCGTGCCGGCGGCAGACTCGCTTCCGTTACGTGGGGGAAAGGGGAGGATCGAGGAGCGGGTGCACCGGCAGGGACAGACAGCGGCACGCCTCCGCCCCCGGTGCAGCCTTCCCGAAGTCCGTGTGCCGCGCCACGGCCGAGCGCGCCCCGCCTAGCCGAAGCTGCAGCAGGAGTTGGTCTTGCGCGCCGTCTTGTAGAACGCCTTGCTCTGGATGCTCAGCCCCTCCGACTTGGCGACCAGGTCGTCCAGCTTTTCCCCGCGCTGCAGCACCGCTTCGATTGTGTTGTGCTGGAATGTGAAATGAACCCCTTTATGTAATCTAACACTGGAAACTCCGAGCAGGTAGCAACTTTGTGCACTCGATACGAACAGACGTATTTATGGAGCCGTCTAAGACGTGGTGATTGACATCTAGGAAGGTGGCTCACAAAGTTGAGAAGGATCAGATGAAATGAATTTGGGAGTAGGTGTTGAGGTTATGGAGGAAAGAGCGAAGGTTATCCCTGTCCCAAGTCCAAATCTCCCCTCCCCCCTTTTTAAAAAAAATTATGGGAAAGGTGCTATGGAATTATAATATAAGCCCCGTACAGGTATTAGAGCAGTTAACAGACTGTGGTTCACCGGCAAAGTGCAATCTGTCTACAAAGTAGGTTGCTTTTCTGTCAGTACAAAGGAGAACTGTCGGATTTTTGCAGAGCACTATCGCGACCTGCTGAACTGTGAACCATGTGAAGAAGAGCTGGAATTGGGGACAGACACAAAAGAGAGAGAGCCACACCC
The DNA here is from genome assembly GCF_023898315.1 of Schistocerca nitens. Classification (NCBI taxonomy): domain Eukaryota; kingdom Metazoa; phylum Arthropoda; class Insecta; order Orthoptera; family Acrididae; genus Schistocerca; species Schistocerca nitens. The sequence continues at coordinate 135,853,185 of NC_064624.1, forward strand.
TCCAACCGGGTATGAAGTCGCACATTATTCTTCAGATCGCTTATGGCATAAGGCAACTGGAGAAGATGGTATAGCAGCCGAGATGATAAAGTGGAGAGGCAACAAAGCAATAGACAACATGACCAACATAATCCACTGGATCTGGAGAACAAAGAAGTTGCCAGAAGGATATAAGAATGCAATTTTAGTAACAAAACACAAGAAGGGGGACAAGAGAGATGCAAACAACTACAGAGGAATACTGCTACTAGACGTCGGATACACGGTGCTGTCAAAACTATTGCTCAAGAGAGTAGAAGAACACGTAGAAAGTACAGCTGGTGACTACCAAGTGGGATTCAGGAAGGGAAGAAGTTGTGTAGAACAGATATTTATGCTGAAGCAACTGATAGAACATAGGGCCTTAAAAAACAAAAAGGCAGTAATAACCATAGTGGACTTCACAAAGGCAGACAGACTCTTGTTAGAATCCTGAGGAACAGAGGACTTGATGGAACTACACAAGAACTCATAAAAGAAATTCTGACACACACAAAAGCAAGGGCGAGATTCAGAGGAGCACTGTCAGAAGAATTTGAGATCAAGACTGGTGTTAAACAGGGAACAGGGAGATGGATTGTCACCATTGTTGTTCAGTATAGCACTGGACGAAGTGATCCGGCAGTGGAGAGCAATAAACGAGGAAATGTGAATACCAAAGACCCGTGTGGGGGACAAAAAGGACAACACGGCTCAAGTGGACTGCCTAACCTTTGCAGATGACATAGCAATAGTAAGTAAGATGAAGAAGACACGACGACACAACTCGACAACTTATGAGGTAGCCAGAAAGGTGGGACTGAGGATCGCCTATAACACCACTGCAGACTGGAAAACACCAGAAGGCACTGTGCAAATGGTGGACAAATTTAAATACCTGGGAGAATTTATAACAGGAAGGAACATGAGCAAGGAGGGAATAACAGAGAGGATAAAGAAGAAGATGAGGTCAGCCTTCTGCACGACGAAGAGAGATACAATAAAAAGAATATATCCACAGAGGCAAAGATAAGCCACTACAAGGCAACAGTGAGGAATGCAGTATTATATGCTGCTGAGGTGATGACACTAGGAAGAAATGAGGCAGAACAACTAGAGAAAGAAGAGAGAAAAATACTGAGATAAATACTAGGTCCCAAAAGAGGTGGAGAGAGGTGGACGCGAAGACCTAGGGAAGAATTGTACCGGAACACGAGAACAATATCCGGGGAAATCAGACTGAAAAGGGCAAGGTTTGCTGGGCATGTAGTTAGGATGAGTATGGACAGAATGACGAAGAGTGTGGGAAACAACAGGGAGGACAAGGGGAAAGACAGGAACCAAGTGGATTGTTGAATTTCGGAAGGACTGGTTGGAATCGGGGATCGAGGTCGAAGGAAAGGAAAATTGGAGGAACAAATATACACTGACAAATATGCACGAGATCAATGACAGAGAAGAATACAGGAAAAGATTAGAGTGTCACTAGTGGAGCCACCAGCAGTAATGGAAACTGAAGATCTTGGAAGAAGAGCGGGAGAGAAGAAGAGGAAAATGCAGTCCACGAAGTGGCTACCCATGGTCCTACAGAGGCCATAACGCAAGAAGAAGAAGAAGAAGAAGAAGAAGAAGAAGAAAGTAGGTTGCTTACAAATTTCTCATATGAACCATCCTAGAATATTGCTCAGGTTTGTGGTACCTATAGCAAATTAGACTCACAAGGGGCAGTGTACATATACTAAGGTTACAGTTTTAGTTGCCCCACTGTAGGACTTCATGGGAATGGTAAAACCTGTAGTTTCAGACGATTTAAGATAAATGCTAACCATCTGTGAAAGCTTACTAACAAAAGTTTGCAAGCAGCATTGAAGGTGGTTAGTACAGAAAAAAAATTTTTTTTTTTACATTCAGTTTTTATCTCATAAAATTTGCAATTTTCCGAATAAAATGATATATATAAACTCACATGGGAAGTATTTTATTTTATTTTTTTAAATATAATCTACACTGGTTGAAAATGTTAAAATTTTTTTAATGCGTGTTACTTCAAGATGTAATAAAATCGGCAATTTTTTATATTGAAGGCTGTAGATTGCTGTGTTGTAAAGGTTAAATTACGTGTTTGTATTGGTGGCATTGTCAAAAACAGTATCATATTGTTTCATAGTATAAACACGCATTGTATGTTGAAGTGCTAATGTTTTTCCAAGGAAAAGGGACTAATTGATTGGCAAATCTCTCAAAAAGTAAAGTATGACACCAAAACAAACTGTTTTAAGAAACTTGGGTTTCACGGTAATAGATTTTCGAATAAAGAGAAACATTGCATTCAACATTTGACGTGTGAACTTACAGATGATGAAATAGAGGCAAACTCGTCAGTATCTAGAGAAACGCCCATTAGTGCTTTGAAGGTTAAAATAAAACATTGTGATACACAGTTTTCTCAAAAGGGAAGTGATGTAAATGGTAGGTTAGGTTATATTCTGATAGATTGACACATCATAACAAGGATGTTAAGTGTGTGTTGCAAAATATATGGAGGGCCAGTTAGTTTACATGAAGACAGTGAGGTATCAAATGGACTAGCCAGGGAACTTATCATTAATTGTGCAAGTTGTAAATATACTCATTCATTCTGGAATTCTGATAAGTGTAAAGATAATTATTTTGAAGTAAATGTTAGGTGGTTTTACGGATCGAGAGCTATCGGCAAAGGACACACTGCAGCAGAAACCACGTGTGCCGTGGAAAAATACGCCAGGCCCACCTCGTAAAATCGACAAGTATGCAGGATTTATTGGAGCTGCTGTGGAACCTGTTGAATGTGAGTCAATGAAAGGTGCTGCAAATTGAAGCTGTCGAAATAAATGATGGTACGAGTGACATACCAGTAGCTTTTGACGGCACTTGGCAGAAGTGCGGCTGCAGTCCTAAGAATTCTGTTGCTACGGTGACCAGTGTGGATACAGTAAAGGTAACAGATTCCCAGATTTTAACCAAACATTGTTATAAGTGTAAATCAGGGAATGAAGAAGGCCATATCTGTGGCAGAAATTATGAAGGAACAGGTGACGGTATGGAGGCCTCTGCAGCTATTTAAATTTTTAGTCAATCTGTGAATGAAAGGGGAGTGTGTTCAGCCGTCGGCACACGGACCGTGCTGTCGAACGTTAACGTGGAGCGCGGCAAGTTTAACGTGCTACTGAACGCTCAGGAACGATGCGACTTGTGCATACGGTACGTGGGCCCCAACGTGGTATACGCGATCGCAACGCACTCCAGCGGCAGTTGAGGGACGTTTCTAGCTCGTAAATCACACTGTTTACTCAATTACCACGTTAGCTCTATTAAAACGCACATTTCCTCCATCGTCCACAAAAAGGAAGGTACTATGTCCAATCAATAAGGACACAGGCTTATAAAACTTCCATTACAAACAGTGCGGTACAAATTTGGAATACTTCTCCGCAAAAGAATAATAAATAATGTTTATTATTTCATCATTCCCACATTTTAGTAAAACCCCAAGGTCAGTCTTACTTGATCACTGTTCCTACTCACTTGCAGAATCCTTGCAACATGTGAATTACGAAGTGTAAAAGAAAAAGGAGCAAAATACCTTTATACAAGTAGCGCAAGCTGTCTAGTAGATTAAGTCAATCGAACAGTCACCCCTCAAAAAAAAAAAGTATCAGAACCTAATAAAAACGCGAATGTTAGGAAAAAAAAATCTGGAAGTGTCTAGACGCGAACTACCGTCCCGACAGTGAATTCACTATCAGTCGGTGATTCTACACATTACGCTAAACGCACAACAAATTTCTTGTTCTACTGGTAGTATCTTATTGCATGCTGAAACCTTAATCGTAGATAATTACTAATAGAAATTTAATTTTAACAAATTGTACCAAGAACAATGCGTTTTGGGTGGATCTTCAGCATGTTGCTGCTCTCAAATAGCCTACTCTCATAATATGCAAGTTACAATAATTCGTTCGCCACGAATATGATGTTTCTCATTATTTTATTGGAACGGATCACACAGTTGACAACGGGTTTTCCAGCGATTCTCAATTTTCTGGTGCTCAGAAACGGCATATATACATATAGACTTGAAATGAATGCCAATATGGCGCCTCACAACTCTGTACTGAAGAGAGACGGCGTGCGTGTGACGTAGGTGGCGATGTGCCACCTCATTGGTCAACGCTCAGACGCACGCTCAGAATATCTGACATGCCAGATATTGCTCTGCACGTTCGGAAAGACTCCCGAACGTGCTATTCCACGCTATGACGTCAGAAACTGGGCACGCTCAACGTTCGGATGCACGGTCCGTGTGCCGGCGGCTCTAGGCTAAGTTCTTAGGTGATGGAGACTCGAAAGCATATAACAGTGTAGTAGATAATCAGTCTTATGGCGAGAAGATTATCACAAAACTGGAATGTGTTGGTCATGTCGAGAAGAGGGTGGGCACCAGACTGAGAAAGTTGAAACAAAGTTTGAGAGACAAGAAAATTTCTGATAGCAAAACCGTAAGAGGCAGGCTGACAGACAAAATGATCGATGAACTACAGCAGTATTATGGGACGGCCATTAGAAATAATACTGAGGATTTGTCGAAAATGAAGCAGGCATTATAGGCTAACTTCTTTCACAGACTGTCAACTGATGAAAAACCAGTACATCACCTTTTCCCTCCTGGACCTGATTCGTGGTGCAATTAGCACAATGCCCAGTACTCCCACAGTTCATACAGCCACAAACATTCCATCCCAGCAGCAGGTACTCGGCAAATTCTGAATTACTGAAGAAGTGAAACTTCCTGGCAGATTAAAACTGTGTGCCCGACCGAGACTCGAACTCGGGACCTTTGCCTTTCGCGGGCAAGTGCTCTACTATCTGAGCTACCGAAGCACGACTCACGCCCGGTACTCACAGCTTTACTTCTGCCAGTATCTCGTCTCCTACCTTCCAAACTTTACAGAAGCTCTCCTGCAAACCTAGGAGTGCTAGTTCTGCAAGGTTTGCAGGAGAGCTTCTGTAAAGTTTGGAAGGTAGGAGACGAGATACTGGCAGAAGTAAAGCTGTGAGTACCGGGCGTGAGTCGTGCTTCGGTAGCTCAGATCGTAGAGCACTTGCCCGCGAAAGGCAAAGGTCCCGAGTTCGAGTCTCGGTCGGGCACACAGTTTTAATCTGCCAGGAAGTTTCATATCAGCGCACACTCCACTGCAGAGTGAAAATCTCATTCTGAAGAAGTGTCTGCATGGTCAGACTCAAAATCCCAACGAGTCATTCACTAATCTTATATGGCCTAGCTTACCAAAAAATGTTTTTATTGGAATGAAGACACTTAAGTGGGGGTCAGTGATGCTGTTACTGCTTTTAATGATGGCAACATTCGTAGGGTGAAAGTGCTACGGCATACGGGAATTAATCGTGGAGCAAACTGCATCATCAGAGAACTTGAACGGATGAACAAGGTTCACACCGATAAGGCAGAGTATGCAGCACAGTTGGCCCAGAAAGAAGAAAAGAAGAAAAAAATGGAAAAAGATCGAGAGGACGATATACAGTATGGTGAGGGTGCTTCTGAGTGACTAAAAATAAAAAAATTAAGCATATATTAACAGAGTTAAAGTCTTCTGAAACTTTAGAAGCCGTTCCTGAAAATTTACATTTTCTTTTGCATTTTTCCCTAAATCTCAGAAACCACTTCAAGTAGAGTATTCAAATTTTCAGGGAGTAATAACATACATATCCTGAGTCTACTGAACTAAAAGCAGAACATAATGTTATGTATAATTAGAATTATTTAGGATAATGTACAGAAAATTACACAAAACTTTAACCGCGTAGTTAAAAAATTGTATTTCTGAAAGAAGTGGCTGAAATGCAATGATTGTGGTTAAGTAGATTCAGAACACACAGTTTAATGTCCTGTAAAAGTTTCATGTCAATGGCTACAGTGGTTGCTGAAATACAGGGAAACCAAGTCACTAAATTAACACAGTCAGGACAGGGCATTCAAACTCCCCTTAAGGGGCTCCGGAAAGGCTCAAAATCATGAAAAGTTCAATTTTTACTTTTTTGCGTTTTCTGAATCTGCAGACTATTACCTTTTAATAGATATATAATTTATTCAATTCCGAAGACTACAACTATTTTTAAATTTTTTTTGAAATGTGTTCTACATGGGCGTGACCCACTGTGGCGCTGTTAAACTGCTGTCAAATGGTGTTATTATTAACGTCCGTGTTCATCAGGTACATTTTATTGATGTGAGATAAAGTATGTGTTGTGGCTAACCTGTGATGGTTCAATATATATCACTGGTGTGATTGTCGATTGTTTCATGTTTATTTACTCTGTCGTTATCTCGAAAATATTCGTAATTAATTCTGTTTCTTGAGTCTCTGTTTTGTTGAAGTATAATAATGAGTAAAAGTAAAGTTATTAGAAATCCTCTGAAGGCTTTTAAGAAAAGGAGAAATGTTGGAAAGCCAAAGGTATGTGTTAATACTGTAAACAATAAAGACGATGAAAATCCCCAACATAGCTTGTGTCCCAAAGAAGAAGACAGTTGGTGTAAATATAACAAAGGATTACTAACTGGTGAAGTGTACACTCATAAGCATAGTCTGCCTCATGCAATAATAGAGGTGATAAAACCTATTTTCAGAGACTTAGCAGCACCTGAACTGTTGAAAAAGTGTATTCACGGAAAAACTCAAAACCCCAATGAAAGTGTAAATAGTGTTATATGGTCGAGAATCCCCAAGACTGTATTTGTTGGAATAGAAACACTTCACTTTGGTGTGTATGATGCTGTTGCGACTTTCAATGATGGCAACATTGTAAGGTGCAAGGTATTTAGAAATATGAGAATGAAGATAGGTTCTAACATGGTACGAGCGATGCTTGCTTTAGACGAGGAACGCCTTCGGGCTGCAGACAGGGCTGTAAAGAGTCTAGAAATACAAGCAAGAGTAAACAGGAGGAGGAACAAGAGGAAGCTGGAGGAGGAGTTTGCAGAGGATGAAGATAATCCATCCTATGGACCTGGAATGCACTAAAAAGTTAATCCAATCTTTGTCGCTCGATTCCCAAAACTTTTATTTTCTCATACTAATTACATGTTTTCTAAGGATCTTCCAAACATATTTGTTTCAAACTTTCAGTAAATGTTACACAGTACCTTCTGCATAATTTAACACAGCCTTTTTCCAAAAAACTGTATATTTTTAAATATATAAATAAAAAATTGCAAAAAAATGTTGTGAATTTTCACTACAATTGAAAAAAAAATCATCTTTAATAACTGAACTAAAATTTTGTAAAATCCCTGTGTTAAGTTGTAGCCCATATTCCAATAAATAATCTGTAAAAAGTTCAACTTCCTACCTCAAATACTTTGTGAGGAAAGATGTAATTTATAAGCGTTATTTTAACATTGCAAGTGTAGGGCGTTCTGGAGCCCCTTAATTGAGGAATATAGTAATATACTACAGCCACCTATTGTTACTCCCATAGGAATTGTGATGACAAGTTTAGACACTTTACTCTACACACAAAGGCATCTAAGCATCTATCTATTTACGTATCTGAGTCCAAAGAACACTAAAATACAATATAATAAAAACTACAATCCAATATTATTACAGAGAATTTTATGCTTCACGACTCAAATGTTCGGCAACCAGAATGGCACAGTTATTTGCTGCAAACAACTCTTCCACATCACAGCGTTCGTTCAGGATACTGCAGACCGACATATGTTCAGAGTCCCACTTGCCCCACATTCACAACATTCGTCATCACTAACACCCCACTTCAAATTAGTCTCTCATCTTGTCACTTCTGTTCTCAACCTGCTGACCGTTTCTCAGCCTGATGCTAGCTTCTCTTTTGCTGTCCGTAATCATCCAGGAGACTGTTCTCCACAGCTAAGTACGGTGGGCTTTTGCTGAGCTCAGAATTGGTGCAATTGTAAGTAGGAAGCTGCTTCTGGATTTCAGTCGTGATGGACAGGTGAGAGTTCCGAACAGTGGATGCTCGAGGTACGTTTCTCGCTTCTTGTTCTCATTATCTGCTGCCGCCTTTCTTATATCTGGAGGTGCTACTCCCACGAGTGGAAATGTCTTAGAACATTTATCTGTTACAGACGAGGATCACCCGACTGTGACGAATAAAGGTTTATTGGCATTACCGCAACCAAATGCCTTTTGTTTTGTTCTTCAATTTTTTATTATCCTGTTACTGGTTTCGTACCACCTAGAGATTCATCACCAGATGTTCATTGATTGTCTGTTGCAGTGTTGGGTCGTGTAGCTATGGCAAGATGCATAAACAAAACGTAAGCACTAAGTGGGGCGAGAATTATTCATGTTATGAGGTAGATTTTGTTGCATTACTTACAGTCCATTGGTTGGATGTTGGTGTACACAGTATTCTGGAAAACATAATTAATGTTTTCTTTATTATTTATTATTTTTGAGCTTTTCCTCAATACAGAGGCTTATCTCCAACATAATAATTTACTTGGAAATTACAATACAAACAATAAATGTTCTTAAACTATACTCTCAAAATATTTCTCCAGGTGTTTCGATCTTGCGTGTCCTCTTCCTCTGCGCTCATTCTCCTCATTGTGTGCTGTACATTTTGGAGCCAGGTGGTCACAGGTCGTCGTCGTCTTCTCCCCTCCGGTTCCCACTCCAGTATCAGTTTTGGTATTCTGGCTTCCTCCATTTGTCGTACATGCCCGTACCACTGTAATTTCTTCCTATCAATTACGTCATATATTCTTTCTTTTATTTCCATTCTCCTTATTACTTTGATGTTCCTTATCTTTTCTTTCCTGGAGATTCTTGCCGATCTTCTCCAAAAGTCCATCTCTAGAGCTTGTAATTTTTTAATGTGCTTCATGTTAATTGTCCAGGTCTCCATTCCACACAGAAACACACTCTCTAATATGGATTTGTATATTAATTTTTTAGTTCTTCTCATTACATTCATGCTCCATAAGACTGAGTTAAGCATCCCAATCACCCTCCGCCCGCTACTAATTCTTTTATTGATTTCTGACTCTGATTTTCCCTCGATTTCTAAAATGGATCCCAAATAACAGAAAGTGTTTATCTTTTTGATTTTCTTTCCTTCAATGTATAGCTCATCTGAATCATTAGTCAAGTATTCTGTTTTTTGGTAATTAATCTTCAAACCCCAAGTTTTGTATGCTACTGCTAGTTGATTGCACATATAGTTAACATCCTCCCCATCTTGTGCTACGACTACTTGATCATCAGCAAATAATAAATGATGTAGGTAAACTCCATCTCTTATTTCTAATCCCATACTATTACATTTACAAGACCATGTTCTAAGGCTAATATCTATATAGATTTTAAATAATGACGGTGACATGGGACAGCCCTGTAAAAGGCCTTTGCTTGTTCTAAATTTCTGTGAAAGTTTTTACCAACTTTCACCTGGCAAATGTTATCTTTATACATCTGTTGTATTATTTTAATCAAGGAAGGGTTTATGTTTGCCATATGTAGTGCTTTCCAAAGTAATTTTCTTGGAACAGTATCATACGCTTTTTCTAGCTCTATGAAAATTAATCCTATATTTTTTGGTTTTTCCCTATGTTTCTCCAAAATCTGTCTTAATGTGAAAATATGGTCTACACATGATCTCCCAGCCGTGAATCCACATTGTTCTTCTTGGGTTCTAAAATTTTTTTCCAGTTTGTTTTTAATTACTTTTGCAAAAATTCTCATTAATGTGTTTGTAACACAAATTCCTCGAAAGTTTGAACAAATTTTGCGATCCCATTTCTTAAATATTGTATTAATGTAACCTAGCTTCATCTCATTGGGTATTGAATCTCCATGTATCATTTTGTTGAAGAGCTGTCTTATCAGTTTCACAATTTTGTCACCACCATATTTGAGACACTCCAGATTGATATTGCCTGGTCCCGGTGATTTACCATTCTTTCCTGTTCTCAACGCCTGAAGTACTTCACTTTCTAAAATCTGGATCTCATCATCTTCATTGTCCTTTATCTTCCCCTGTTCCTTCTTCTAGATATTCTTCTCTGTCCTCATTTAATAATTTTTGGAAATACTCTTCCCATTCCTTTTGTGTTATCAGTTGGAGATTAGTTTTGCTTTTTGTATCCTGTCGAAGCCCTTTCAATACTGACCATGCTTCTTTTGCTCTCCCAAATCCTAATTTGCTATTCACCGTGACACATGTTCTTTCCCATGCTTCATTTTTTGCCATCCTTATTTTTTTCATCACTTCATTCTTCTTTTCCTTGTATATTGACCTTGTTTCTTCTGATTTATCATTCAACCACTGAAGGAACGCATTCCGTTTTTCTCTAACGAGGACCTCCAGTTCCTCTGACCACCACTCTGCTGCACGGTTGTGGTTGCTATCTTTTTTACCCAACACCTCTGTTGCTATGATTTTTACATTAGCTTTTATATAGCCATATATTTCCTCTGTACTTCCTTCAAATGATTCAACCAGTTTCCTTTCCATCCTGGCCGCAAAGAGTGTTCCGATACTTTTGTCTTGTAGGCTGTCAATATTAAAAGGTAAATTTTCATCTTTCTCAGTCTGGTTCGTTTTATTTACGTCACTTGTATCACTCCTTGCATTCTTCCATGGCCAGAAAGACTTCATTTTAACTAGATAGTGGTCTGATCCACACTGGGCTCCTCTATAAGATCTGACGTCTACTGCCTTGAAACTACTTGTTTGCCTAATGATAATATAATCTATTATAGAACGAAGTTCTTTGGTGTTCTGTTGCCAAGTATATTTATGAATGTCCTTATGTTTGAAAAATGTGTTGGTAATTTTTAGATCAAATTGTTCACAAATTGCAATCAATAGTTCCCCATTGTCATTATATTCGTCCTCTCCATGTTTTCCTACTATTCTACAAGATTCTCTAATTCCTACCCTTCCATTCAGTTCTCCCATGATAATCAGTTCCTTTCTTCTTGGGATTTTTTCAATAGTCTCCCTGAGGGTGTCCCAAAATGGATCTTTCTCCTCATCTTTTGTGTCGTTCGTGGGTGCATATACGCCAATAATCACAACTTCCCTAGCAAATAATGTCATTCCAACAGTTATAATACGTCCAATTTGTGATTCTTTCTTTCCTTGATTTCTTTATCATAATGGAGACTCCTGCTTTGGCTCTTACTGCTTTTGATACTCCACTCCAGATATGTACATAATTATCCAGTTCTTCTTCTCCTTGGCCTTTCTTCTTTGTTTCAGAGAGTACGACAACATCCATGTTGAACATGTCAAGTTCTGCAGGGAGTAAATTTATTTTAGTGGAAATACCTTGCACATTCCAGCATCCAAACATAATTTCCCGTTTCTCATTGCCAGTCCGTCGTCCAAAGTTCCAATTTTTCCGAGGCATATTATTAGGTTTTTTAGCATTTTTATGTGAGTGAGGAGCTGGCCCACCGGAAAACCCCCAACCCGGAGGACCAGGTAATTTTTACTCAAGGTTTTCTTCCTTTAGCCTTTGATAAGCCAATATCATACTACAAGGCAGCAGTTGCTAGTTTTGGTCCACCCCGGGTATTTTATTTCCCCGGTACCCACAATATCTGGTGAGCATTCCCCTATCCGCCACCTGGGGAGGCGCCCGCTGATGACGTTAATTGTAGTGCACTTTACACACTTATTCACAGGTACCATGTTCCATATTCTTTAAAAATGCAAACAACACAAGGAGTACAGCTAAAGTTATGTCGAAGAGTTTTTGTTATGGTAGAGTGTCTCCTTCTTCAGTCTTGTAATACACACTGGCATCAGTAAGTATACAGGATGAAAAGTATTTAAACCGACAAACTCTGGGAGGCTGTAGGGGACATCAAAACAAATATTTTTCCCTAATGTCATTTTTTCCTATGAGGACTATTTAAACTGGTGGAGGCCATATTACGCTCTTCAGTTATTAGAGGGCTTATTACGCTCTTCAATTGTAGGCAACTGCTGTCCACCAATGTAGTAGGGTATTGGCTCTGTTTACTAATGGAGCGATACACCTGGAGTGAGTACACAATATGGTTGGTGCGTACCATGTAGTGCACCACAACGGATGAGCTGCACAGCGGGTTTATCAACAACAATATCCTAATCGCCGTATCCCGCATCGTACGACCTTTGCTGCTGTGTTCCAACGTCTGCATTAGACCGGGTCATTTAGCAGATTACTTGGACAGGGACGCCATCACACGGTAAGAACGCTGCAATTTGAGGAAGGTGTCTTGCAGCACGTGGAGCGGGCTCCTTCAATCAGCATTCGTGCAACTGCACATAACATGGGGAAGAATCAGACGAATGTAAGAACAGTCCTTCAAGAGAAATTGTTACATCCATTTCACTTACAGTGTGTCCACAACCTGGAACCAGTTGATTATCCACCTACAGCATAGTTTTCGCAGTGGTACCTGGAACAGTGTGAAATGCATCCTACACTTCCGTCCTCTGTGTTTTTTACCGATAAAGCAACGTTCGGGCGTGATGGAGTCTTCAACATGCACAATTCACATGTTTGGAGTGAGGATAACCCACAGGCCACAGTTACTAGTGCACATCAAGTGCGGTTCTTCGTTAATGTGCGGGTCAGTGTTGTTGGAGACTGTTTAATTGGGCTGTATCTGCTACCTAGGCCATTAAATGGCAGGCACTGTTACAATTTCCTCGCCAGAGCATTGCCAGAATTGCTGGAAGACGTCCCGCTCCCTACAAGCATGTGGTTCCAACATAACGGGGCGCCGGCACATTTCAGTCGTCGTGTGCATCAATTCCTGTCGTGATGGGTCCCAGAAACGTGGATTGGCAGAGGTGGTCCTGAACTGTCGCCTGCTCGATCCCCAGATATGTCCCCTCTGGACTTTTTTGTGATGGGAGAGATGTGTAACCTTGTTTACGCAACTCTTGTTGCATCAGAAGAGGATCTGGCTGCCCGGATAGTAGCAGCAGCAGTAACAATTCGGGATACTCCTGGGGTTTTTGCCCGTGTCGAACAGAACACGGTCCAACAATGTAACCTTTGTTTATGTGTCAACAGAGGAATTTTTGAAAATCTACTGTAAATGAAATTGGGTTGCGTTAATGTCTCGGTCATAAAAATTGGAAAAGTGTTTGTCGGTTTAATTAATTTGCCGCCGGAGAAATCTTCCTCTCCGGGTTTAAATACTCGTCATAGGAAAAAATGACATTAGGGAAAAATATTTGTTTTGATGTCCCCTACAACCTCCCAGAGTTTGTCGGTTTAAATACTTTTCACCCAGTATATGTATATCTCTGTTGCAAAAATAATATGTAGCAATATGGTAAAACTGACAAGTACAATTTATAAAATCTAATCTCTTTATAACATCTCATAATGTGAACAATTTTCGCCACACTCAGTGTTTACACGTTTCATTTAAACATCTTGCCAAAAATGGTTCAAATGGCTCTGAGCACTATGGGACTTAACATCTGAGGTCATCAGTCCCCTAGACTTATAACTACTTAAACCTAACTAACCTAAGGACATCACACACATCCGTGCCCGAGGCAGGATTCGAACCTGCGACCGTAGCAGTCACGCGGTTCCAGACCGAAGTGCCTGGAACCGCTCGGCCACTGCGGCTGGCACATCTTGCCAAAGCTACACACGACTCCCATACTGCTGCAGACAATCAATAAATACGTACTATCTGACGAATTGCTATACGTTCTGAAATTGGTAATGGGATAATAAAAAAAGGCGCTCAGTTGCAGTAATTTCGAGAAACCTTTGGAAATATCTTGTCGACTGGGGCTGGTCACAGACACCCTGTGACTATGTGGCAGCCTGTCTCGTACGGAGCCACATCGACACGGTTAGCACGCGCAGAGTTCCTCCAGATTGAAGCAGCATACTCCCCAGCAGAGAAACAGAGAGTGAGCACAGAAGTGCAGAGGACGCTGGGCTGCGCTTCGTGTGTGGTGCTGGTCAGCTTGCAGGTAAGGTCGTTACCGGTCCGTACCTTCTGTCCGGTCACTATACATCGTTGTTTGTAGGTTAAGGCACAATACAACTCAAACCGAGGTACAGGAAGTGGACACGGCAATTCAGAGTGCGTGCTTTCCAGGTGATGTTCAACTTTCTACCCTTATCCTTATTGTGTACGTAAAATGCACAAACTTGAGTTTCATCTGGGTTTCAAGCAGTCTTCTTCACGGTAGTCATTCTTCCCGTGGTCAGTAAGCAAAGGCAATGGGAAGTGCCAATTCCTGCAACAATGGGCACAGCCCTCTGCTACAATTTCGCCTCGGTAGGCAGAGTATGGCTGCAAACAGCAGGTAGGCAGACGGTACATATCCTGAAACTTCCTGGCAGATTAAAACTGTGTGCCCGACCGACACTCGAACTCGGGACCTTTGCCTTTTGCGGGCAAGTGCTCTACCATCTGACTTACCGAAGCACGACTCACGCCCGGTCCTCACAGCTTTACTTGTGCCAGTATCTCGTCTCCTACCTTCCAAACTTTACAGAAGCTCTCCTGCGAGTTCGAGTCTCGGTCGGACACACAGTTGTGATCTGCCAGGAAGTTTCATATCAGCGCACACTCCGCTGCAGAGTGAAAATCTCATTCTGGAAACATCCCCCAGGCTGTGGCTAAGCCATGTCTCCGCAATATACTTTCTTCCAGGAGTGCTAGTTCTGCAAGGTTCGCAGGAGAGCTTAGGTGTGTAGGAGACGACGTACTGGCAGAAGTAAAGCTGTGAGTACCGGGCGTGAGTCGTGCTTCGGTAGCTCAGATGGTAGAGCACTTGCCTGCGAAAGGCAAAGGTCCCGAGTTCGGGTCTCAGTCGCGCACACAGTTTTAATCTGCCAGGAAGTTTCATATCAGCGCACACTCCGCTGCAGAGTGAAAATCTCATTCTGGAAACATCCCCCAGGCTGTGGCTAATATACTTTCTTCCAGGAGTGCTAGTTCTGCAAGGTTCGCAGGAGAGGTTCTGTAAAGTTTGGAAGGTAGGAGATGAGATACTGGCAGAAGTAAGGCTGTGAGGCCGGGCGTGAGTCGTGCTTCGGTAGCTCAGATGGTAGAGCACTTGCCCACGAAAGGCAAGGTCCGGAGTTCGAGTCTCGGTCAGGCACACAGTTTTAATCTGCCAGGAAGTTTCATATAAGCGCACACTCCGCTGCAGAGTGAAAATCTCATTCTGGTACATATCCTGACACAGCAAGTGATAATTAATTTGATAATTGAGGTAAGTGTGGTGGGGGAGGGGGGGGGGGGGAGTTTAAAACTGTAGAGGGAGACCGAGTCATCAAAGAGTAAAGGGAATTTTTGTTTTTCTTAAAGAATCTTTCTTTATTCATTAACACCTAATTTGTTCCCCTCAAAGCAACCCCCCTCAAATATAATACACATGTGCCAGCAAATTTTCCAATCTTGGAAGCACTTCTGGAACTCAGTTTTCATGACAGTTTTCAGCTCCTTCGGCAATTCTGTTTTTACCTCATCAATTGTGGTGAACTGACATCCTTTCACGGCTCTCTTTAGAATCGGGAACAGAAAGAAGTCACAAGGGACCACATGCACTGAATATGGTTTTGTTTTTTGCCAAAAAATCTTGCACAAGCACTGAGGTGTGAGGTTTTGAATGTTTTCTTCAGATTGCTTCAGCAAATGGTGCATAACTTCCAGATAGTATTCTTTATTAACCATACAACCACAAAACGGAACTCACCTTGCTTGGTTGGTAAATAGTTTTATTTCGTTTGCAACGGGTGTTGCGGTAGAAAAGTATGTAGAAAACATCACATGTTAAGAACAAATAACACAGTTCACTTCTTTAATTTGTAAATAGTTGTTGTTGTGGATTACAGGTCTTTGCTGCCATGAATGAACACCTGGTTCCTTGAAATGTTCACCAGAAGCATTTCAAACTTGTTTTGTCAATTCTGCGCAATATCCACTTTTGTTTTCCCAGGCAAGCAACACGGTCACCACAGACACTAGTTCCACATCACAGAGTGCTGACCTGTTTGCTATGGAGGCAGAGCTCTAACTGATGCTTCCTGGACATAAATATTGTGCAGTACTTGGCTTCACACACCTGTGCAATACATTGACACAGTAGTGTTATGTCAATAACAATGAGCATGTGAGGTCCACTTTTCTGCATATACCATACTGCGGTTGTCTGTTGGCGTAGCACTGCCCACCGAGGGTTTAAATTCCCTTGCACAGCACACACTCGTAGCTGTTGTACCTTGAAAATGATGTGATGTTGACCTTTTGAAATATCAGGTCGTGTCAAAGATGTCACCCGGCTGCATTCCTGTAAGCTGTTTGGACATTTGTCTTCTTTATTCCTCCAGATAGTTAGGATATCATCCTCTCTAATTCTTTCTGCTACGCTGTGCATTATATTACCCGTGGCGAGATAAAAGTACACTTTGTTGCAGGACCAACCTTACGATGTTTGTCTCGTAAGCATGTCGGTGGTGACCTTAGGTCTGTAGATGATGTGAAGCTGCAGAAGTGTTAGTGGCTATCGGAAGGTTTCCACTCGATCGTGTACAGAACTCATCAATTTTAGTTTCACTGATTAACACTTTTCATCATCTTTAATAGACTTCATTGGGTCGATGATCAGTTCAGTAGATACAGGGTGTTTCAAAAATGACCGGTATATTTGAAACGGCAATGAAAACTAAACGAGCAGCGATAGAAATACACCGTTTGTTGCAATATGCTTGGGACAACAGTACATTTTCAGGCGGACAAACTTTCGAAATTACAGTAGTTACAATTTTCAACAACAGATGGCGCTGCAAGTGATGTGAAAGATATAGAAGACAACGCAGTCTGTGGGTGCGCCATTCTGTACGTCGTCTTTCTGCTGTAAGCGTGTGCTGTTCACAACGTGCACGTGTGCTGTAGACAAAATGGTTTATTCCTTAGAACACAGGATTTTTCTGGTGTTGGAATTCCACCGCCTAGAACACAGTGTTGTTGCAACAAGACGAAGTTTTCAACGGAGGTTTAATGTAACCAAAGGACCGAAAAGCGATACAATAAAGGATCTGTTTGAAAAATTTCAACGGACTGGGAACGTGACGGATGAACGTGCTGGAAAGGTAGGGCGACCGCGTACGGCAACCACAGAGGGCAACGCGCAGCTAGTGCAGCAGGTGATCCGACAGCGGCCTCGGGTTTCCGTTCGCCGTGTTGCAGCTGCAGTCCAAATGACGCCAACGTCCACGTATCGTCTCATGCGCCAGAGTTTACACCTCTATCCATACAAAATTCAAACGCGGCAACCCCTCAGCGCCGCTACCATTGCTGCACGAGAGACATTCGCTAACGATATAGTGCACAGGATTGATGACGGCGATATGCATGTGGGCAGCATTTGGTTTACTGACGAAGCTTATTTTTACCTGGACGGCTTCGTCAATAAACAGAACTGGCGCATATGGGGAACCGAAAAGCCCCACGTTGCAGTCCCATCGTCCCTGCATCCTCAAAAAGTACTGGTCTGGGCCGCCATTTCTTCCAAAGGAATCATCGGCCCATTTTTCAGATCCGAAACGATTACTGCATCACGCTATCTGGACATTCTTCGTGAATTTGTGGCGGTACAAACTGCCTTAGACGACACTGCGAACACCTCGTGGTTTATGCAAGATGGTGCCCGGCCACATCGCACGGCCGACGTCTTTAATTTCCTGAATGAATATTTTGATTATCGTGTGATTGCTTTGGGCTGTCCGAAACATACAGGAGGCGGCGTGGATTGGCCTCGCTATTCGCCAGACGTGAACCCCTGTGACTTCTTTCTGTGGGGACACTTGAAAGACCAGGTGTACTGCCGGAATCCAGAAACAATTGAACAGCTGAAGCAGTACATCTCATCTGCATGTGAAGCCATTCCGCCAGACACGTTGTCAAAGGTTTCGGGTAATTTCATTCAGAGACTACGCCATATTATTGCTACGCATGGTGGATATGTGGAAAATATCGTACTATGGAGTTTCCCAGACCGCAGCGCCATCTGTTGTTGAAAATTGTAACTACTGTAATTTCGAAAGTTTGTCTGCCTGAAAATGTACTGTTGTCCCAAGCATATTGCAACAAACGGTGTATTTCTATCGCTGCTCGTTTAGTTTTTATTGCCGTTTCAAATATACCGGTCATTTTTTAAACACCCTGTATAAGGGGAATAATCAGCTTTCACATAAGGCTAGACCCTACAGTACTTAACATTTGTACTTCATTGGCAAAGTTAATTGTTTTGGTGTGGCACTGAATACATACGAGGGGGCCGTCAAAGGAGAAAACCGAACATCCACCACAATGGGACCGTGGAATAGTTCCATTCAAAAGTAATCACCACACACGTTAAGATGTTTATCCCACTTGGAGAAAAGATGATCAGTTCGTGTTTTCTGTCTACAGCTCGTGGACTAGTGGCTAGCGTTGCTGCCTCTGGATCACAGGGTCCCGGGTTCGATTCCCGGCCAGGTTGGTGATTTTTTTTCTGCCCAGAGACTGGGTGTTTGTGTTGTCTTCTTCATCAGCATCATTTGTGACAGTGGCTGGATTGTATTGTGTAAAACAAATTGGACTGTGCCAAAAATTGGAATTTGTACGGGTGCTGATGACTGCGCAGTTGAGCCACACACAAACCTATCGTCATCATCATTATGTTTTTTAGAATGCAGTCAGCCACTGATGAATCGACAACCTCACGAACACTTGCATTGCCGTGTCCAACTGAAATAGATGTCCGCATGTGTCTTCCATCAGGCCACCAAAGATAAGAAAATCACACAGTGAAAGATCTGGATTATATGGAATTTGGTGTAGTGTTTCTCAACCAAATCGCTGAAGCGTAGCATGTACCTGATAGGCAGTTTGGCGACGATTGTGCAATGGAATTATTCCGTCAGACAGCATTCTGACAGCCCGAGGGTAAATGACAGAGCAGACAGCAGAAACATCGCACATCTTCCACTCCAAAGAAACCAAAGGCTCTACACACAAGTTCCAGTAAGGTCACTATGACCTCCGACTGTAGAGGCCTCCTCCTTGTCGAGTTCTCGAGCCTGGAACTGGAATCGATGCGCAGCACTACGAAGACACTGTGGTGCACCATAAAGTCAGAATGCACGGGAATGCTGCTGGACGAAATCGGCTTGTTGCATGATAATGAATGCCCTCACACTGCCAATTGGACGAAAGCTACGCTTCAGAGATTTGTTTAAGAAGCATTAGAGCATCATCTGTACAGCTGTGTGTTTTTCGCATCTTTGGCAACCTGAAGAAAGACGTGCGTGGACTTTGATTTCAGTCGGACAAAGAAGTAAAAGAGGGTGTGGGGTTGTGGATCTGCTAGCAGCTCAACACCATTTAAGGAAACAAACTGATCATTTTTTTCCCTCCCAGTAGGATAAATGATTAACACGTGTGGTGACTACTTTCGAATGGAACCATTCCACTGTCGCATTGTGGTGGGTGTTTGGTTTTCATTGGTCTAACTCTTTTAGTTCACATTTACACAAAAGCAAAACAGTTTGTATTAGGCAGTGTCCTATGGTAATTTGTTCCAGTAGATTATTCTTCTGTAGTTCAATTAATCTAGTCTATAATGAACTCCAAAGAGTCTAACAATCACTGGTTTTGATGACAATTACATTTTACACATATGTAAATCACAAGACAGTCCATCTAAAATGTCCATTAATTTAGTTTACAGAATTCACTCGAAAGTTATTAAACATTCGAGTTCTTGAGTTTTGTACTGTCTACTGTGAATATTTTTGCTTGCAACGAACATCCGTGTGATGTGAGGTCAGTACTTCTCTCCTACTTTAGCGTAGTCTTACTCTCGTAGTATGTTACATCTACATGGTTATTCTGCAAATCACATTTAAGTGCCTGGCAGAGGGTTCATCAAACCACCTTCACAACAATTCTCTGTTATTCCAATCTCGTATAGTGACCAGAAAGGATGAACACCTATTATCTTTCTGTACGAGCTCTGATTTCCCTTATTTTATAGTGGTGATCATTTCTCCATATGTAGGTCGGTGTCAAAAAATATTTTCGCATTTGGAGGAGAAAGTTGGTGATTGCAATTTCGTGAGAAAATTCTGCCACACTGAAAAACACCTTCATTTTAATGATGTCCAGCCCAAATCCTGTATCATTTCAGTGACACTCTCCCCCATATTTCGTGATAATACAAAACTTGCTGCCCTTCTTTGAACTATTTCGCTGTACTCAGTCAATCTTATCTAGTAAAGATCCCACATTGCACAGCAGTATCTAAAAGAGGACAGACAAGTGTAGTGTAGGCAGTCTCCTTAGTAGATCTGTTAAATTTTCTAGGTGTCCTGCCAATAAAAGGCAGTCTTTGGTTAGCCTTCCCCACAACATTTTCTCTGTGTTCCTTCCAATTTAAGTTGTTCTTGATTGTAATTCGTAGGTATTTAGTTGAAGTTATGGCCTTTAGATTTGACTGGTTTATCGTGTAGCCGAAGTTTAATGGATTCCTTTTTGCACTCATATGGATGATCTCACACTTTTCGTTATTTGGGGCAATTGCCAATTTTTGCACCATACAGATATATTTTCTAAATCGTTTTGCAATTTGTTTTGATCTTCTGATGACTTTACTAGTCGATATACGACAGCATCATCTGCAAACAACCTAAGACAGTTGCTCAGATTGCCTCCCAAATTGTTTACATAGATAAGAAACAGGAAAGGCCCTATAACACTAACTTGGTGAACTCCAGAAATCACTTCGGTTTCACTCGGTGACTTTCCGTCAATTACTACGAACTGTGGCCTTTCTGACAGGGAATCACAATTCCAGCCACATAACTGAGACAATATTCCATAAGGATGCAATTTCACTAAAAGCCTCTTGTGCGGTACAGTGTCAAAAACCTTCCAGAAATCTAGAAATACGGAATTGATCTGTAATCCCTTGTCAATAGCCCTCAACACTTCATGCGAATAGAGCTAGTTGTGTTTCACAAGAATGATGTTTTCTAAATCCATGTTGACTGTGTGTCAATAGACCATTTTCTTCGAGGTGATTCATAATGTTCAAATACAATATACGTTCCAAAATCCTGCCGAATATCGACGTTAATGATATGGGCCTGTAATTTAGTGGATTACTTTTGTCTGAAAACTGCGTACTTAACACCTTTGTTCTCCAGAGCTCACATTTCTTACTGTGCCACTCACTCGTATGCCTTCTTGAGATCCAGCAAGGATATCGGTAAATCTAGCCTGTATGCCACACTCTGAAGCTCTGCTGCTGTTCCTTAATTTTCATTTTGGTTCTGTAGTTCGTTTTCTTAATAGACATCTTGGATAATTTGCAGAGCAGGAAAGTCGGTAACCCCCCCCCCCCTCTCTCTCTCTATCTATCTATCTATCTATCTATCTATCTATCTCTCACCCTCGCCCATCCATGACCACTCCATCCCGTTCTCCTCTTTAATCTCCTTTTCCTGTACCAAACTACACAGACTTAGTTCACAGAGCAAGCCCATTTGCTCCAAATTTCTGAAGTCCGAAGACTGGTCTGATGCAGCTTTCCACATTAGTCTATTCTGCAACCTACATACAGGTACGAGGTGTGATCAAAAGGTAACAGCAATTTTTTTTTTTTAATTTTGTGGGCTTCAAGCATTCGATTTTCAAAATTTTTTATCTTATTGATACACATGTTCCTGATGTGTGTTTGCAGTTTGAGCTGTTTTGAATATTTAGTTTATTGCTAACAACCGAAAATGTTGTATGTGTTTTTGTGTGCTTGGTGAATTTTTACTTTTGAAAAGGATGGATCAAAAAATTTGCATTAAATTTTGCTTGAAGAATGGCATAAAGTTGTAAGACAATGGGTTTACGAGTGGTCTAAAAGTTTCAAAGAGGGTTGTGAAGGTGACGTCTGCAGTGCGTGCTCTGGCACATAAATTAGTAGTGACAATGTGGAAGTAGTAAAGAAAATGATTCTGGAAAATCGCTGAATCACCATAAGAAAGGTTTCTGCTGATTTTGGCATAGCCTGTGGCTCATGCCAAGTAATTTTTTCGCATGTTTTGGGCAGAAATGTGTAGAAGCAAAGTTTGTTCCGAACTGGTTGAATCTTGACAAAAAAAAGACGTCACATAGACATAACTTAGGAATTGCTGAATAACATTGACAACAATCCAGAAGGTTAAACCATTGACTAAATATGGGTATACAGGTATGACGTCAAAACTGAGGCCCTATTGCCGTGATGGAAACTGCCTGAATAGCCAAACTGAAAAAAATTAGAGAAGTATGTAGCGGTTCCGCCTGCTTTATTTCTTCGTTTTGTATGTCGTCCTCAGTGTCTATGTACTGCGTTGCTACACTGGCTGAAAAATGGGGTTTGTAATTTGGACACTGACTATTGTAAATAGTCTAGCACAGTTGCATTTCACAGATGTTTACTTTCACTTTTCACAACCCCCATATACACATTTAATATATGGCCAGTGCACTATTGTTTAAACTTTCCATAAGCCTCATTAATAGTTCGCAGGCGAACCTCCACATACTGCTACAGTAGTTTACTGTTGAACACCTACGAGCAGTAATAAGATAACCACATAGTTCAGTCCTTCAAATAAATTGAACAGTCACTGTCATAGCTTTAACACATGACCTATTGTTGTAACACTTACTTCACGGTTAAGTCGATGCATTGTTTCATTCTAAGCAAGACAGGTTCCTCGTCTGAAACTCTGCCGTGGACTGAGTATCTTTTAAACAAAAATCGGGCCTTTATATATCCTCACAATAATAAGTGCTGAAACTACACATTGTTCGAAGTTTAACTTACAGAAATTTCAATTAAAACTTAACTCATTAAATTAACTGAATATATCGAAAAATTCGTTCTTTTTAACAGTTAATTCTTTTACAAGGGTTAGGCCGAATTATTTGTTTAAATCATGAAATCGACCTGTATAGTTATGCAGACAATACTCCTGACAAAACTGTTAATTACTTTGAAATTGATTAAGGGCTGGCTTTGCTAACATGTTTCTAATAGATCCAAATAGATCCTTTAATTTACTATTAATTGTTCCTCTAAATGTTTGTACTTAGTGCAGAATTTACATTTGTTTATATGTCAACAGGATCTAAGTTAGGAAACAATTACTGATTTCGCCCTATAATGAAAGATACTAACCTAGTAATAGTCAAAATAAATTGGAAAATCAATTGCATACATTAAACTTAACACAAAATTAGATCTGGTGTTATGTTCTTTAAAACTAAGGGCCAATCTTTCTCTTTTATGAAAATGCAGATTATACTCATGTATGTTAATGTTAATTAAGTCAAAATGAAAAATTGAATTTTAAGGAGGCAGAGAGAGGAATTAAAATTATCCCAGCTTGCTTCGTCAGAAGTTTGATCACACGTGAAGGTTCTTCTCACTGTTTCCTTCGATTACACTGGGACAGTGTATCGTGAGTTCCGTTTTGTGGTTGTATGGTAGCACACTGGACTCGCATTCGAGAGAATGACGGCTCAATCCTGTGTCCGGCCATCCTGATTTAGGTTTTCCATTATTTCCCTAAATCGCTTCAGGCAAATGCCAGGACGGTTCCTCTGAAAGGGCACGGCCGACTTCCTTCCCCGTCCTTCCCAAATACGATGAGACCGATGACCTCGCAGTTTGGTCTCCTGTCCCAAATCAACCCCAACTGCTAATTATTTACTAATTACTAATCGAAAACTTACATTACAAGAACAGTCGACCTTATCTCATCTAGCAAGACAGAACTGCTACAAGCAAAACTCACATTTCTGCTAACTGTTATGACACCATTATTTTTAGCCTCCTTTGATATTGCGGACAATGATGAATCCAATGTTTTCGGATCAACCAAGAATTTCACTTCTCAAAGTACCATATGGTAACTCTCATATGCATTTTTCAGCCCACTTCCTGATCTTGTGTCATTTGCTTTTTGCAGAATTTCGTTCACAACAAAATGAATTTTTCTTGGTCTAGTCAAGAACTGCCACGCATAGTGCAACACACAGTAAATATATTGCGCAGTATATTGGGGGAGCATTAATATTTTTAAAGGTCTGAAGGCTTTTTCAGTATGCTGCGCAAACTATCAATACAAACTGTGATGGTCTGTATATTGTTTTTCCACAATATTCATTACTGTGCAATAAATATTGTGCATGTTAATGCAACACACACACACACACACACACACACACACACACACACACTAGAGAGAGAGAGAGAGAGAGAGAGAGAGAGAGAGAGAGAGATATCAGTTATCAGGGGATGATTAAAAAAACATTAATTCTATCTCTCTAGCAGGGAGAGAACAGGATTCCTAGGTGACTAAGCAGAAAAGTTCATCTTTATTTCCAAAGTCAGTCGTTAGTTTATTCTCAACACTATCTCAAAAGCTGGAAGTACAGGAACCTCTGTGTTATTATACTCCACCAGATGACTATTATCGAGGCAATGTATTACAATCATTTTTATGTATGTCTGACAATTATGCTCTGTACACTGGTCCTGCACGGTCCTGTCGGTCTCACCGATCTATAAAACGTGCCACAACTGCGAGGGACGTGGCAGACAACTGAGAAACAGAAGAGGAAAAAGCTAGGAGCGGCACTGGTGGGGTAGAAGATGTACGCGCTGCTGGAGTGGGAGCACAGAAGGGGATAGGAGGGTAGAGGACGGGGACGAGCGAAGGCTGAGGCCTCGTGGGTTACACAAATGAAGAATTTGTTATTGGGAGAGTTCCAGCAGTGCAATCCAGAAAAGTTGGTGTCGGCAGGAAAAATACATACGGTGCAGGCTGTGAAGTAGTCACTGTTTGTCAGTGGCCATTTGTGCGGGCTGACCGAGTGTTAATTTGTCGTGCCCACAGAGAGTGCAACACGGAGGTTGCAGCTTAGCTTTTAGATCATATGGCTGCTTTCACAGGTGGCCCTACATTTAATGGGGACAGGAGAGGACTGGGGTAGGTGGCGGTGAAAGAATATACGGGGCAGTTTTTGCACCTAGGTCTACTGCAAGGATACGAGCCGTGGTGCAAGGGGTGCAGTAGAGAGATACGAAAATTGCATCGGTTAGAGAAGCAGTTGTAACGTTCCCTGGCAAACTCACGCTATTAATAAACTAAAATTTATTTGTATCATAGACGCCGCTCTGAGCAATCTGTATATATTGTAATTATTTAACAAAAAATATTATTGAATTTTGTGTAAAAGACATTTGTTATTATTGTAATATTTTTTGTAGTAATATTCTCTCTGTATTTAGGATGGTAATATTTCTATATTAATAATGTAATTGCGAAATTTGTCAATATCTGCGATAACAGAGATGTGAAATTCAGCCAGTGGAAAATAATGTCGTGAGATTACAAAGAAATGTTAATAGTCAGCAGCAGTATAAAAGCACAATGCACTATGTATTCTTTGGTCTTCCTCCTTTAGAGCTGAAAGCGATAGGAAGCTGTGACGAAGCGTATTATGAATGGGTAGATTTCATTTGTCTGTATCTAGATTTAGCCGCCATTGAAGGAGAAATTACGAACTAATGTGAGTTGAATATTTGTTGTGGTCTAAATATATTGAAATTTATAAAAAGTGTGTATTATTAATGTAAATTAGCTTGCCCATGTCATCCATAATATTTCTTTAAAGAATTTTCAGCATTTTTAGCGGTGTTGCTGGGCTGTGCCGCGACCGATCGATTTGCAGCGGCGGCACATTTAAAAAAATTGTTCCGCTAAAGAAAAATTAACCAAACCCGTAAATCGGGAACAGATGATAAAAAAATTAGCAGTGAATTCAGAGAATGTTCTTCTTTTGCAGCGATCCTGAGACTGACGGATTTTAAAAATAGTTACACATTTGTGCATTCATAGGCGGATAGTCAATGTTGAAATTTAACAATTTTGGTTCTTTCAAATAACTTAAATGTATAGCGATGTGTGATTTATCAGTGATAATTAAACGTCGGCTTGGCAATATTTTACCATTTTCTGCTAATAGAGACAGTCTTGTGTTCCATAGCTAACGCCGGGAAAAAATTCAGTAAAATATTTAAAAAAACCCACTGCAGTTAGAAAATGTGTGCCAAGGCCGAATTATGTAAAGGATTTAATTCTCAGATAAATATTCTTAATAATCAGTTAATATGAGATCACGTAATTTTAAATGTACGTAAATTCTTTTGCAAATGCATTTTTTTGTATTACCACACGTAAATAAGAGAGAGGTTCTACAACAAAGTTTGTTCGTTCGCACGCAAAGAAAGTAAGGTAAAGAAAATTAACTCAAAAGCAAATTTAATAAAGATAACTGATGATTATTTAATTTTTAACTCTTTTTCTTTAATGAAATTATATTTTTTTTTCGTAAATTTCATTAAACAGTGGAATACCACGTGGGAGGGGTGGAGAGAATATTGGGGACGATATTCCTATTTCGGGACTCGACAAGAAGTAGGTAATACCCTGATGGGGAGTGTGATTCAGTTGGATGATACTGTGACGGAAGAGGAGTGCTCCTGTGTGCATATAGGAGGTGCTAGGTGACTGGAGAGATCTGTTTCTGGGCAAGACTGGAAGGGTAATATCTGTTTCGTGAAGGCGTTTGGGAGACCCTCTGTACATTTAGTGAGGGACTGACCATCACTACAGATGCGACAATCGTGGGTGGCTGGACATCCCTCTCGTGGAAGTCTCTCTCTTTGCACACTATCAACAATTTCAACTGTACAGCTCTTATTTCTACACCTTTCGTACCAACCTCTGTGCTCACACTGAGAAAGAAATGGGAAAACTACCTTCACGTACATAAATGGACAGCCTTTCAAGTACTCACCAGAATTATCTTCGTCTCGTCCAGCTCCTCCTGAATTTTTGTCATCGGGTCCGCCTCACGAGGGTTCTGGTAGCGTGCCAGGTACGTGTTTATCTGTGGAAATGCCACCGCCTGTTCATCCGCCGTCGGCCATGACGAAGCAGGAATCTTTGTGGCGAATTCATCCAGCACCTGTGTAATGTGCATTAGTCAGCACTTTAACTCCAATGCCTACTATAGCTAATGAAAATAAGTAGCAGATTTTTATAATGAAAGAGAAAAGAAAAAAAATACAGCTAAAATAAAATTTTTAAAAAATTGAAATTCGAGCATGGACGAAAACAACATTTCATCTACGCGATGAGTAGCAATCTACCATAATTCATACAGGTTTTTAATAATAATAATAATAATAATAATAATAATAATAACAACAATAATAACAATAATGTGGCTGGAAGCATAGAATGCCATTAACCAATAAAATGCTGCTACAATGACTCTTTATAGTTAGCTTTTGAATCACATATTCAGTAGCTTCACTCACAAGGTGTTTTTTTTTTTTTTTTTTAAATCTGTTTCCTAATAATCTTATAAACCACTTCAATATCAATTATGGAAATCTAATTCCAAATCACATGCTCATATTATTAATTATGTTTCAAGTATGTTATGAAGCAGAATGTACTGAAATCTGTATCAAATTTCAATTCATTAGATTATTTACTTTAGCTAATATTGGGTGGTAGGTAATGCTCAATTGTAATGTACTACTTCCGAAGACGCACATTATAATAGCAACACTTAGCAGTACCCTCATATGCTCAAAACCTATTACACAGATGTAACAAGTAGGTGCCACATTACAAGTGTTTACCCCTTGTTGTGGAGTAAACTGAACCCACCAATATCTGATGTCGGCTTCGCCAAATAGCATAATGGTGTTCAGGCATGCGATACATGCAAACAGAAAGGTATAGAACACTGATGGTATTTCTGCTATTTTGTCTAAAGCTGACATATTGAGCCCATGGCTGTGTACAAAATATGGTTGAATTTTACACAGAAGATTACAGCAACCGCCCAATTTTTACAATGCTATTTATTTATTTATTTATCTATTTAAACAGTGCCACTACCAGTTTCGAACTGCTAGGTTTATCTTCAGACTGCTAGTTCACGTTTTACATTACATTTCATGTTTTGTTTCCCCACCTGACGAAACGTCCTTTGCATGGCGATGCTAAAACAAGATGTGAGATAACGTCTTTTAATTGTAATTTGTGCCTCACTATGATTTTAAGTGATGTAAACAAATCATAATAATAATAATAATAATAATAATATGGAAGATGTTTCGGTTGCTTACATGTAAGTAACCAAAACATCTTCCATTTAATAACAATTACAATTAAAAAGACGTTGTCAAATGGTTCAAATGGCTGTAAACACTATGGGACTTAATATCTGAGGTCATCAGTCCCCTAGACTTAGAACTACTTAAACCTAACTAACCTAAGGACATCACACACATCCATGCCTGAGGCAGGGTTCGAACCAGTGACTGTATCAGCAGCGCAGTTCGGGACTGAAGCGCCTAGAACCGCTCGGCCACAACAGCCAGCAAAGACGTTGTCTCACATCTTGTTTTGGTTGTAGGGCATCACCACCCCAGTGAAGTTTCGTCAGGTGGAGAAACAGAACACGAAATGTAATGTAAAACATGAACTAGCCATCTGAAGATGAACATATCGGTTCGAAACAGGTAACTGTGCTGTTTAAATAAATAAATAGCATTGTAAAAAGTGGCTGGTTGCTGTAGTATTCTGTGTAAGAGTCAACCTATAAGATGATATTTCTTTTGCGCATATATTAGTTTTTGGAATGTAGGTCGGTCATCAGCAGATTCAAGCATCAGTTTTGTTGCGACTATCAGGGTCAGTACACATCTGACAGATTTTATTTGTATTTGCTGCCATTACAATGCACACACACAAGACAGCAAGCATGATACTTCCAACAAACCTTCCTTGTAAGCATTTGCTGCAACAATCATTTCTGTAAGTATTCCTGGTATTGAGACCTCATTTGTATAGTATACGAATCGTGCTACCTTGTATGCTTTTGTATGTGAATAGAACCACTGAAGACTGTCGTCTCATGCACACTAGTTTCAGCAATAAGAAAGAGTCTTGAGTAACTCTTTGGTAGTTAACAACGACAGTCTGCCAACATTTTGAAGATGTGAAAGACTGCTTACAGAAAAGATTTGGGGAGCATTCTACTTGAAATAGCAAACAAATCAGAAATGGACTGCACATATTTGTGACAAATACATAACAAATTGAGATTTTGCTCATACAAATAAATCTGCAGCTTTCCGTCAGTGCAGAGAAATGGTAGACATTACTAACAGGCGACAATAGTGCAATATTACCTTTGTGATGAGCGTGTGCGCTACGCGATGTGGGTACTCTTGGTCTGAGATCAGCACACCAGCCAGGTTATCCGCACGAACGTAGACGTGGCACATGTATTCTGTAACACATTGCGTTTATATTCAGTTACCTAATGTTGTGCTCTGAACTTTAATCATATCTCTACACATTGCCCAATAAACAAAATCACCACTAAACCAGACAAGTTGTTAAGCAGTAGATACTTAAGTGCTACCCATGCAAACCCTGGGCAGATTGCTACTTCTGAGAGTCAATTTTCTGAGTTTCCACGCAGTCCTCATTTCTCCTCCATTAAGGGGACCACAGGCAAAAAAAATTCGATTTTCAGTTTTCATCATATTTTGACAGATTAAGGTTTTATTTAAGTACTCTGAACAGGGTTTTGCCGAAAATAATTTTTCGAGCATTTAAAGAGCATTTTCCTACCACGTGTGTTTATGTGCCACGCCCGCTTTTCTGTCACCGACTTTTCTGCATATATTTTAGATCTTTATATCCCCTACATTGCACATTAGGGATTTTTTTTCCCTTACTCCCAAGTGTGTTGACTATCCTTGGAATGCAACGGTCGGTATTCTTTTGTTTCTGCTGCTTGTAACAACATGCTTTCAAACACTTGGTTAGTTTTGTTCAAGTGTGATTGCGAGTAGTGGTTATAGAAAACTTGCAGGTATACTATGGGCAGGCAATTAGGAGAAATAAAGAAAATCTAGAGACAATGAAGAGAGATGTTTGGGCCATATTCTTCCATAAGTCCTCTACTGATAAGCCATGTATTGTGTCCATCAGGAGAAAATTTGTCACGCAAATACAATAGGGCTCAGGCAAGTGGAGAATCTTATTCTCACCAGCATCCTCTTCCTGCTGCTGTTATTACAGCAATTAAACCTATTTTGAGATATTTGTCTCATCCTGATCTTCTAAGGACATGTCTGCATGGGCAGATATAGAACCCAAATGAATGTTTCAAGAGCATAATTTGGAACCGCCTTCCCAAAACAGTATTTGTAGGCATGCATACATGAAACTAGAAGTTCATGATGCTGTTATTACATTCAATTGTGTTAATATTGGAAAGTATTTGGTACTGAAAAAGATGGGAATTAATCCTGGTGAAAATATGACCACTGGGCTGCAACACTGCGATAAAATGATGATAGCCGATGCAGACAGGTCTGCATCTAATATAGACAAGAAAGCAAGACAAACATCCAGGAAGGAGAAAAAGAAGCTGGAAGATTTGCTAGAGGCCAAAGAAGGGCCATCATATGCAGCACGACAGTTTTAATGAACTGTAAGTAACAAATTTCAAAAGTTTAGTCAAAGTCAATTTCCCACAAACTAAAATTTTCAGTA
The DNA here is from genome assembly GCF_023898315.1 of Schistocerca nitens. Lineage (NCBI taxonomy): Eukaryota > Metazoa > Arthropoda > Insecta > Orthoptera > Acrididae > Schistocerca > Schistocerca nitens. The sequence goes on from NC_064624.1 coordinate 135,883,978, forward strand.
CATATGCCCCATTAAATCAGAAACTATCATAGATAAATGAATGAAAATTTCAGAGACTCTGCATAACATAAAAAGCCACCTCTGGTACTACATTCATTAATATTCCCCCATTAGAAAGTTCACAAAAAAATATTTTCTGCAGAAAAACTTAATATTTTTGTTAATAAATTTAAAAAAGTATTTCTTAAAACCTATAAAATGGATAAAGTAGATTTTAGTACAGTTGACTATTATCATCATGTAACACACAGTAAAAATATTAAGGTCCCGCATCAAATAGTTTTTTCAGAAATGGGTCAAATATTTGCCTAAATTGACATATTTTAGATAGGCAGGGTGTGGTCCCCTTAATTATCAGTTCATTTTGTTCTCTTTTTTCCCCAATTTTGTTCTCCAACTGCACTTCCATTTCCCAATTATTTGTCTGCACGAGTTTCTGTCTGCAACTTCTACAGAATTTATTTGGGCTCTTTCTAGACATTTTCTCTGTCTTCTTGTGTATTTTAAAATTGTTTAAGCATCTCTTGTTGCTGGGAGACTGGATGTGATCATAAAATTTTAATCTCCTTTTTCACGTTTGCTGCAAGGTTGGTTAATTTTTCTGTTTTCCAGAATTTTAATCTACAACCAGTACAATTCTGTTTGGCCTGAGAATCTGTCCCATAATACTGCTTCCCCTTTTTTGCATGTTTCCCATCTTGTCTTCTATGAGCAGTTAATGGTTTCAGCGGCGTCCACGGTTTCTGGCTTGATGTGTGGAGAAAAACGTTTTGTTGTAGACACTGTGACTTCTTCCGGAGACCCTCTTGACTTTCAGTACACAAATTTTCTGTAGTATTATTTCTTCCCCAGTAGGTTTAAAGAGATCTAGACCAAGTCTTTTAAAAACAGTACCTGCCGCTAGGCCATTGACAGACACAGGCAGAATGTCTCGCAATGTTGTTTGTTATTCAGTGAGCACAATTGATTGCCATGGTTACCAGTGGAGAAATGCCTCATCTCCTATGAATGCAATGCTCTGTTGCCTCGGTAGATGACAGTTTTGGACACAGGTTTATATCTGCTGTTTATCTTTCTCTTGGAACCCTCTAAAATCTCCAATGTTTCTTGGTACGAGGGCTGTAGATTTGGATCTAATACTGTTCATTTCAATAAACTACTATGTTATCTACCTGTGAACCCGTGTCTATGGCCCTCTGAGTCTCGTGGACAAATAGTGCGAGCTGGGTTTCACACGACCGTCTTTTTCGAAACCCATGCTGATTCCTACAGAGTAGATTAATAGTCTCCAGAAAAGTCGTTATACTCTAACATAATACGTGTTCCAAAATTCTACAACTGATCGACGTTAGAGATATAGGTCTATAGTTCTCCACATCTGTTCGACGTCCCTTCTTGAAAACGGGGATGACCTATGCTCTTTTCCAATCCTTTGGAACGCTACGCTCTTCTAGAGACCTACGGTACACTGCTGCAAGAAGGGGGGCAAGTTCTCTCTGTGTAAAATCGAACTGGTATCCCATCAGGTCCAGCGGCCTTCCCTCTTTTGAGCGATTTTAATTGTTTCTCTATCCCTCTGTCGTCTATTTCGATATCTACCATTTTGTCATCTGTGCAACAATCTAGAGAAGGAACTACAGTGCAGTCTTCTTCTGTGAAACAGCTTTGGAAAAAGACATTTAGTATTTCGGCCTTTAGTCTGTCATCCTCTGTTTCAGTACCATTTTGGTCACAGAGTGTCTGGACATTTTGTTTTGATCCACCTACCGCTTTGACATAAGACCAGAATTTCTTAGGATTTTCTGCCAAGTCAGTACATAGAACTTTACTTTCAAATTCATTGAACACCTCTCGCATAGCCCTCCTCACACTACATTTTGCTTCACGTAATTTTCGTTTTCTGCAAGGCTTTGGCTATGTTTATGCTTGCTGTGAAGTTCCCTTTGCTTCCGCAGCAGTTTTCTAACTCGGTTGTTGTACCACGGTGGCTCTTTTCCATCTCTTACGTTCTTGCTTGGCATATACTCATCTAACGCATATTGTACGATGGTTTTGAACTTTGTCCACTGATCCTCAACACTATCTGTACTCGAGACAAAACTTTTGTGTTGAGCCGCCAGGTACTCTGTTATCTGCTTTTTCTCACTTTTGCTAAAAAGAAAAATCTCCCCACCTTTTTTAATATTTCTATTTACGGCTGAAATCATCGATGCAGTAACCGCTTTATGATCGCTGATTCCCTGTTCTGCATTAACTGTTTCAAATAGTTCGAGTCTGTTTGTCACCAGAAGGTCTAATATGTTATCGCCACGAGTCGGTTCTCTGTTTAACTGCTCAAGGTAGTTTTCAGATAAAGCACTTAAAAAAATTTGACTGGATTCTTTGTCCCTGCCACCCGTTATGAACATTTGAGTCTCCCAGTCTATATCCGGAAAATTAAAATTATGAAAAGGATAGATTGCTACTCGCCATAAAGAGATGTTCGCTCGCAGACAGGCACAACAAAAGGACCCTCTTGTCTGAACTGTGCTTGTGTGAATGCGTTTCTCTTTTAGAAGAAGGCTTTTTGGCTCAGCTGTATAGCAGTCTTTTTGTTGTGTCCGTCTGTCACTTAACATCTCTATAGGGTGAGTAGCAACATACCCTTTTCATAATATTCGTGCTTTTCCATTCTGGATTTTTCCCTCGTTTGATTTTGCCTAGCGGCTATTCCTATTTCTAGTATTCATTCCATGAACTGATCCTGTTGGTCTGAAAGAGAGACCCATTTCAGTCTCTGCTCCCAGTTACAGTTTCACAGTCCCTATTCATTCAAGAGCATGGCTGGTTGATTGTCAAGCCCACATAAATGGCTGTGCAAAAATATAGCAGAGCTGATGTTATGGCTGGAGTAGGACTTTTCTTGTGAATAAAGACATCTAGATTGCTTAATTTATTTCTTTACTTATAATTAGGGCTCTATTTGTAAAAAGAGAGGTTCTGGTACCGTGAGCTTCCAGGTGGTGTTTCGAAATTTAGACTTTCTTCAAATGCTATTTTAACACTTTTCTTACCATTTCCAAAGTATGAATGTAACATCTATTTTACATTTTTTCAACTGCAGCAAAATTCCGTTGTACCACACCTCAAAATCAGCACTTTTTTTTTGGCACACCAGTCCGTAGTGTCACAAATTGAGCACTTCTTATAACTATGTTTCAGCTATTGCAATAAAAGTTCTGCATGGACACAGGTCGTCTTACAGACACTGAACTTTGCTTTAAAATTTCAATGACAGTACTTAGCTAATGCATCACAACAAATGAAGAACTATATTCAGTGTCTAATGTGCATTTACTGTGTCTGTGGCTCTTAGCATTACTTGCTGATGATGGCAGTTTGTCGATATTGACTGTAGCCAAACGTGATAGTATACAATAGCCGATGACAATTTCTGCATCTAATAATTTCTTTCGAGAGAAGATATCAATTTATCACATTTGGTTCAACATGAAGAGCAGGAAGGAAACTAAATGTGTTTAAAGTCTGACCACCAGTGAAGCAAGAGGATTAAGTTAGGATGGAATGCGACAGTTTGCTTGCGATTTGGCAAAGCTAATGAATCTCTACACGAAAATATGATTGCTGTAATACACCGAATTGTAGCATAGCCTGAGACGCTTGTCACTGCAGAAACCTATTTGTATGTGCTATTTCCGATTTTACCAAAAAATCGGACTTGTGGTTAAACTCTAACCTAATAGAACGAAATTGCAATTAACTTTGTTTATCAGCCATATGATATTGTGAACAAGCAATCCAACTGGCTATGCTGAATAACTTTTCTTTTTTGAAGCAGCGTCCAGCCTCATTTCCTTCTCTTTCTGGTCTCTGCTTACTGTAAGCCATACATGTATACATGTTAATTGGGTCAGTTCTTTTTTTGGCATTATTTTTGTGGCCTTCAATAACCTTAACGAATGTATGGCATATGACTGTTTCCTGTAGAGAAGTCTGCAAGGTCCACCCAGTTCATTTCACACAGCTGTAAAATTATTGTTGTGGTCTTCACTCCAGAAACTAGTTTGATGCAGCTCTCCATGCTACTCTATCCTGTGCAAGCTGCTTCATCTCCCAGTACCTACTGCAGCCTACATCCTTCTGAATCTGCTTGGTGTATTCATCTCTTGGTCTCCCTCTACGATTTTTACCCTCCACGCTGCCCTCCAATGCTAAATTGGTGATCCCTTGATGCCTCAGAACGTGTCCTACCAACCGATCCCTTCTTCTCGTCAAGTTGTGCCATAAACTCCTCTTCTCCCCAATTCTATTCAATACCTCCTCATTAGTTATGTGATCCACCCATCTAATCTTAAGCATTCTTCTGTAGCACCACATTTCGAAAGCTTCTATTCTCTTCTTGTCCAAACTATTTATCGTCCATGTTTCACATCCATACATAGCCACACTCCATACAAATACTTTCAGAAACGACTTCCTGACACTTAAACCTATACTCGATGTTAACAAATTTCTCTTGTGCAGAAACACTTTCCTTTCCACTGCCAGTCTACATTTTATATCCTCTCTACTTCGACCATCATCACTTATTTTGCTCCCCAAATAGCAAAACTCATTTACTACTTTATGTGTTTCATTTCCTAATCTAATTCCCTCAGCATCACCCGACTTAATTCGACTACATTCCATTATCCTCGTTTTGCTTTTGTTGATGTTCATTTTATATCCTCCCTTCAAGACACTATCCATTCCGTTCAACTGCTTTTCCAAGTCCTTTGCTGTCTCTGACAGAATTACAATGTCATCGGCGAACCTCAAAGTTTTTATTTCTTCTCCATGGATTTTAATACCTACTCCGAATGTTTCTTTTGTTTTCTTCACTGCTTGCTCAATATACAGATTGAATAACATCGGGGAGAGGCCACAACCCTGTCTCACTCCCTTCCCAACGACTGCTTCCCTTTCATGCCCCTCGACTCTTATAACTGCCATCTGGTTTCTGTACAAATTGTAAATAGCCTTTGGCTCCCTGTATTTTACCCCTGCCACCTTCAGAATTTGAAAGAGAGTATTCCAGTCAACATTGTCAATAGCTTTCTCTAAGTCTACTAATGCTTGAAACATAGGTTTGCCTTTCCTTAATCTTCCTTCTAAGATAAGTCGTAGGTTCAGTATTGCCTCACGTGTTCCAATATTTCTACGGAACCCAAACTGATCTTCCCCGAGGTCAGCTTCTACCAGTTTTTCCATTCGTCTGCAAACAATTCGCATTAGTATTTTGCAGCTGTGACTTATTAAACTGATAGTTCAGTAATTTTCACATCTGCCAACACCTGCTTTCGTTGGGATTGGAATTATTATATTCTTCTTGAAGTCTGAGGGAATTTCGCCTGTCACATACATCTTGTTCACCAGATGGTAGAGTTTTGTCAGGACTGGCTCTCCCAAGGCTATCAGTAGTTCTAATGGAATGTTGTCTACTCCCTGGGCCTTGTTTCGACTCAGGTCTTTCAGTGCTCTGTCAAACTCTTCACGCAGTATCGTATCTCCCATTTCATCTTCACGTACCTCCTCTTCCATTTCCATAATATTGTCCTCAAGTACATCACCCTTGTATAGACCCTCTATATACTCCTTCCACCTTTCTGCTTTCCCTTCTCTGCTTAGAACTGGGTTTCCATCTGAGCTCTTGATATTCATACAAGTGGTTCTCTTTTCTTCAGAGGTCTCTTTAATTTTCCTGTACTGTATCTAACTTACCCCTAGTGAGATAAGACTCTACATCCTTACATTTGTCTTCTAGCCATCCCTGCTTAGCCATTTTGCACTTCCTGTCAATCTCATTTTTGAGACTTTTGTATTCCTTTTTGCCTGCTGTAAAATTATCCTCTCTTAATATAAGTTTGCACGTTTTCCATTTTATCCTATGACTACGGCGCATTATTGTGCTGCGAAATTATCTGTGCCCTCACTAATCAAAAATTCACCTGTCTGATGTAAAATGCGTCTCAGGTAAGCCTCAATTAGTTGTCAACTGTTGGTCAGCAGATTTTAAATTGACCCCACTTTTAATGTGACCGCAGTGACGGGGGCTACAGCACCAAGTTGCGATGCCTGCAGATGGGCTTGTAGGTTGCGTGATAATAAAAGAACTTTACAACTGAAGCGGTATTTTCAACTTCTGGTCTAATGGTCAGTTGCGGATGTTGCCCCAACGGGATTGTTTGTCGTCACATTTAGTTCTTACCATTCACAAGAATTGTTTAACATCAGCACACAACAAAACAGCTGTGGGCATTGTAAGTGCACTTTCACATTATCTGGGCAGCTTTATTCACTAAAGTCCTTAAAGACTGTAGAATCACTTAGGAAATTTATTTCCTTTATGAATACGCAATAGGTGCATGGGACAGACCTTGCATCCAGGGCGGTAGCAAAGAGATCGTGAGACACGCTGCACCAAGGACACATGCAAACAAAGAGGTGGCACAAAACTAATTGGACTGAGAAGTGAGGAGAGGGAGGGGGGGGGGGGGGGAGCAAATGATTTAACAATTAACTGGGAGAGAGATGCAACTTCTCCTGCTCATCATCATCATCATCTCATCATCATCTGCCCTCAAGAAGAAATCTTTCCCTCGATCTGCTGTGACAATGTCATTTCTACAGTACGATTTCATCCAAGTGAGATCATATGGAAACAAGTACCACCAAACAGATATCTATGCCCAACACAGTTTATGTGGCAACAGTGTTCATAATTCCCACAGCTGCAACAGAGGCAACAGATCCTAAGAGAGTAGCAATTAACACCCAAAATGAGGACCAGACTTAATTCTCATCCAACAAAACTGAACAGAATTAACCGCCAGAATTGTGCAAAGTAGGAGGGAGCACTCAAATCTCACTACAAAACTACTGGATGAGACCACCGTAACAGTTAATTTTCCCACCTGCAGGTACGCAAAACCTGCATCAATCATAGAGGAAAGCAAGCAGAACGTTTCTTCAGAGCACGACACAAATAGCAATAACAATGATGTACAGTTTCTGCAGTAGCTCAAAGAAGGAAACGTAGATGGTGAATGGGTCATTCCACGTCAAAATGTGCAAAATTCAAGGATTTGTAACCCTCTATCTCAGATTTTCACAAAATTTTGCACATTTGATTATACTTATAACATAGGAACTTCTGTAAAATCTTTTTGGTCTCAGATTACAACTTTATTTTATATAGAATTTTAAATGTAGTGATATTCTGGTAACTGTCAATGTCAAATGGTGCTTATCTATATAAATGCCCGTAACTCAGGTGTTTATGAAGCTATTGTTTTGGAATTTTTTTTAATAAGGCATATAATTAACAGATATCCAGTTATTGAAGTAGCAAAGTTACAAATAAAATTTAAAAAATATTAAAGTTATGTCAATTTTCAATTTCAGACAAATTGGCAGGATGTGGAAAAATGCTTATGTCACTATTCTCCAACCTGCTGGGAACCTGATTTTGGCCTTAAACAATCCCCTGGACTATAAGATTTCTAATAAAATAAAAACTTGAATGGGTCTTCTGCTACTTGACACATGCATCTGAAACTAGAATACTTTCTGTTGTAATATAAAACGGTAATTTTAAGTAAGTTCATTCACTCACTGTCTCAGATGCAAGGGTATCAAACTGTCACATTTAAGTACAACTCATTCTAGGCAGGCAAGTTAACTTTAAGTATGAACATTTATTTCCATTCATTTGACTAATTCAGTAATTTTTTAAATACTGTAATATACAGGGCAGAGAAAAATTGTGTCACAAAATTTTAACCCTGGATAGATAGCTGATGCCAGTGGGAACCAAAATTACTAGTGTTGTGTAGGTCAACAACACACCATTTTTAAACTACGGAAAGTTGGAGCGACGCGCTGCAATTGGCGGCACGATTGCCCTGTTGCCGGATGCTCTGGAGAACGCATGACCGCAATGTATCCAAAGCGGCCCACATGCTCGGTGGTTGCGTGCCAGCCTTCCAATCCGGGGACGAAGCCACCGGGATACGGACACATCCATTATAGATTCATGATAAGACGTACAGGGGAAAAAACCTGTCAACAACTGTTCGATCGCTTACAGAAAGTCTTTTACAGATTTTTTGTAGTTAGGACATTGTTTACTTAAAGCAGGTGCTCGGATTGGCAACCCTCTGAGGCGACAAGCTCGATAGTGTCGAACAGTGTTTTGCCGAACTCTTTCAAAGATTCCTGGCATTGCCTTTATGTTACTGGCGGCATGTTGACTGCGATCCATTACTTCCTCTTGTTACTAGGTGAATCACATCCAAGTGGGTGAACTAGAACCTTGAAGAATCCCCACAGGAAAAAGTCCTGTGGCGTGAGGTCTGGTGATCGCGGGGGCTGTGTCCTACAAGCATCTCTGCCAATTATCCAGCCGTACTTCGTTTAAATATCTGCGCACAGCACGACTTGTGTGCGGGCACCCCATAATGCTTCAACCACATGTGTAGCCGTATGCCCAAGGGAACATCTTCCAGCAGGCCAGTTAGTGTTTATTGCAAAAAGTGAAGGTAATTTGCCCTGGAAAGTCGAGGAGGTAGACAAACCGGCCCAATCAGATGGTCACCCACAATGCCTGCCCAAATGTTGAGCGAAAATTGTTCCTGGTGTCCGTGGATGTACATGACGTGAGGATTTCCCCTGGCCGAGTAATGAACGTTTTGAGTATTGTAAAGGCCATCCCAATGGAAGGCACGCACACACAATGGCAGAGAAGCTGGGATCTCATGCAACACGTCGCAGAAACCACTGGTAAAACCTTAACCTGTGTTCATAGTCCGCTATAGGATTTAGGTCTTTGACAGAGTGGAAAGTAAATGGATGCTGGCCATCATCCCTCAAAACCTCCTAGACTAAAGTTCGCGGCTGCGCGTCATTTACGACGGCGGCCGAGTTTAGGTTCGTTCTGAGCATCTGACGTCACAAAACACAGTCAGCCAATGAACAGAGAACGACGTTGCCAGAGCTCGACTGCAGTACAGCTTTAGAAACGTTCAGTCATAAATAAAGTAACTGAAAGAAAGCAATGTCTTGATAGCAGAATTTCTTTTATAGAAAGTTTGGAAAAAGCATTCTTTATACCAATTGCTTCATATTCTATTAATTAATTAAACCAAACAAGCAATAAGCCTCCTAATTCAGGCAATAGCAAGGAAAGGTGTTTGTATCATTCTCACTAACCACTTTTTCGCAATAAAGAACAGCGGTCATTGTTTATTTCCTATTGTACTTCGACGAAACTTGAGTAATTCGTAATCATATCAACAGTGTTTGTCAGTATTCTGCGTCCTAGTTTAAAGTCCTCCAGGAACCATATTGAATGATCAGCTGCGTTAACGTAATGGTTAAATAAAAATGTTTGGCTGCTAGGCGAAAGGTTCCGAGTTCAAACCTTGTTCTATGCTTAATATTTTCTTTATTTAAAAACAATATTGAAGTGCCTTACCTCTTGAATTTTACTCGTTTGAATGGTATTTTTTGAAATTTCTAGTGGCAACTGAAATCAACCATACGGAAAGTATACGCTGTTGACTTTTACCTCTGTAAACTCTTCAAAATTTCGTGCAGTGGTTTACTACATTTAATGCTGCACAATAACTGCGTTGAACATCGAAACAAAATTAAGTCATTTATGGGGGGAAGGTATCAGTCAAAGAAGATGTGTAAAAATCAAATTTTTGGGCGAAATAGTTTTTGTGAAATCGAATGACAAGTGTGTCAAAGCAGTCGGAACACCATGTGTCTGCAAAGGCGAGCAGTGCAGTGATGACAAAATCGCGCACAGCGCGGAATGCGGGGAGCACGTCTCTGTAGCGGCGAAAGGGTTAATGCGGCCGTGGTGGCTTTACTTCATAAACTGCGCGCTCCCCCCTAAACGTAAGTTTGCTTGGCGCGTGCAAACTGGCAACGCAGCAATCTCCCGCGTCTGGGCGGTTGTGCGCGAACCGTCAAGATAAAAGAATTGAACTATAGCTGATGAGTGACCCCCCCCCCCATGTTGTGTACAACTGCTCGAGTACTTGTCATAGGTGCTGCCTCGAAGCGCTCAAGAAGTCTCTTCAAATGCAGCATCCTGTCATGTTAGAGGTCTACCAGCATCACCACGATATCTCGCTAACAAGCCTGTTTCGCCAAGTCGCCGGTGAATTGCTGTAAACGTTGCGGGTGTAGGTGGCGACTTGTTGGGTACCCTTCCTCATAAAACTATGGAGGTACATGCGCATTACCGTCTGCTAGTCCATAAACAAAAAGCATATCTCGTTCTTCAAGTGAATACTGTGCCACCATGCTTATTGTATGATTAAAAAATGTGTGTGTTTGTGAATGCCTCTGATGTGAGGTAGAGAAACAGCAAGACCTGTTCAACAAGCGTGCGTGGGGCAGTGACGGGGCAAGGTATGTTTGTATGTGTGGACCGACAAACACAGCACTGCCCATCAACCAACTAACGGCAAGAGGAAAATCCCACAGCCAATCTGAGCGCATGGCGCCAAGATTCCATAGTTTAAAAATTGCGCATTGTCGACCTACACAACATTAGTAATTTTGGTTCCTACTGGCATCAACTACCCAGGGTTAAAATTTCATGACAATTTTTCTCCACCCTGTATATGACTCGTGTGTTCACCCTATCACCTGCTCACAGTGATAAAAAAGTGTTCTTAGGAGTCGCTTGTTTTAAACCTTTATACGCATGAAAACAATTGCTGAAATTCATGGTTGAGAATAACTGGCATGCAACAATTAGTCAGTTGCTCTTTGTCTTTTTGTGAGACAGGTCATATCTGTTTGTGGTGCGGCCCTGTCATTCCACTTGTATAAAGTATGTTTTAAGTTAATTTGTGCTCAGATAATTGCAACTGAAAATGTGAATTCATGCATTGTTGGAAAATTACAAAACACACCATGTCATTTGGCAAACTATACCTTAGTGAAAACTCTACAAAAGATAGAAGAGCTGAGTGAAGACCAAAGAGATTTGATATTGCTACAATCCAATATAAGCTTTCCACAAGATCAAGAAAATGCTACTATATGTGGGCATCAGCGATAGTATTCCTTAAAAGGCTTTGAAAGTTATCATAGAACTTGTTGTGGTCCTTTCAAAAACACAGGAATGCAATTTAAAAATCTATTGAGGTCAGTTTGCTTATCTTTGCCTGCACATTAAGTGCTAAAAGAATCTACGTAAAACCAAGCCAAAAACTGTGCACAAAGTGTTGTAAGATTTGTGAACAGAAAATTGACATCAGTGATCAAAATGAAAGTGATGCAGACGAGCCACTGATATTTCAAGAATCAGTACTGAAAAGTATCGAGGATGCAAATAAAACTTTACACGATTTGGGGTGCTCTCCCTTAAAATTTCACTCCATTGCAAATTACAGCAAGGCTTCATATGGCAAAAAGAAGCTAGGAAAAGTGAAGCATGTTTGGGAAAGGAAAGTGTGCCAGACGTTACACTGCAGTATTGCAGATTCTGACCATAGAGAACAAAAATTTAACAATGAAATTGTAAAGAAAGCAGAAGATTTTCCTGACATGATATTGTTAATGAAAGAAAAAGTGGCTAGTGTACGAGTACCTGAAAAAAATTCAAATTTAAAATTTAGCTCCACCCACCCTTTTGGTCAAAAGAAAACAGTGTTAGAATTCAATGTTAATGAGCATATGGTTCAACAAGCAAGGGTATTTTATCAGTTCCTAAACAAAAAAAATTAGGAGAAACAGAACATTAACATTAGTCTTTCTAAATTTTGTTCGCTAATACTGAAGTATGTTGACTGGAATACTCTCTTTCAAATTCTAAAGGTGGCAGGGGTAAAATACAGGGAGCGAAAGGCTATTTACAATTTGTACAGAAACCGGATGGCAGTTATAAGAGTCATGAAAGGGAAGCAGCGGTTGGGAAGGGAGTAAGACCCGATGTTATTCAATCTGTATATTGAGCAAGCAGTAAAGTAAACAAAAGAAACATTCGGAGTAGGTATTAAAATCCATGGAGAAGAAATAAAAACTTTGAGGTTCGCCGATGACATTGTAATTCTGTCAGAGACAGCAAAGGACTTGGAAGAGCAGTTGAACGAAATGGATGGTGTCTTGAAGGGAGGATGTAAGATGAACATCAACAAAAGCAAAACGAGGATAATGGAATATAGTCGAATTAAGTCGGGTGATGCTGAGGGAATTAGATTAGGAAATGAGACACTTAAAGTAGTAAAGGAGTTTTGTTATTTGGGGAGCAAAATAACCGATGATGGTCGAAGTAGAGAGGATATAAAATGTAGACTGGCAATGGCAAGGAAAGCGTTTCTGAACAAGAGAAATTTGTTAACATCGAGTATAGATTTAAGTGTCAGGAAGTCATTTTTGAAAGTATTTGTATGGAGTGTAGCCATGTATGGAAGTGAAACATGGACGGCTAATAGTTTGGACAAGAAGAGAATAGAAGCTTTCGAAATGTGGTGCTACAGAAGAATGCTGAAGATTAGATGGGTAGATCACATAACTAATGAGGAGGTACTGAATAGGATTGGGGAGAAGAGAAGTTTGTGGCACAACTTGACCAGAAGAAGGGATCGGTTGGTAGGACATGTTCTGAGGCATCGAGGGATCACCAATTTAGTATTGGAGGGCATCGTGGAGGGTAAAAATCGTAGGGGGAGACCAAGAGATGAATACACTAAGCAGATTCAGAAGGATGTAGGTTGCAGTAGGTACTGGGAGATGAAGAAGCTTGCACAGGATAGAGTAGCATGGAGAGCTGCATCAAACCAGTCTCTGGACTGAAGACCACCACAACAACAACAACAATACTGAAGTGGTGTATTTTAGCTGGTGCTGCCAGCACTCATTCAGAGAGAGAGAGAGAGAGAGAGAGAGAGAGAGAGTGTGCATGCGTATTTGGGGGGAGGGGGTCCACCAAAAATGTAAAACTGCTTTTGGATGCAGAACACACTGAATCAATATACAAAGAACTTAAAAAAAAATTTATGTGACTCTGAAAACTATGACTGCCTGACTGTGATAATGGTCCCAGTGACTGTCAGAATTATTAAAACAGAAATTGGCGTACAAGAATGCTGATACTGAAACTGAGTTCTGCCAGTGGGTAAAAACAGATCATTGGGCAGAACTTGTAAAGCAGTCTGCAACTGTTGGTGAACATATAGACTTGTTGGTAACAAAATTACTGGCACTTAAACCACACTCAGTTATATCTAACAAGGGAACCTCCCCATCGCACCCCCCTCAGATTTAGTTATAACTTGGCACAGTGGATAGGCCTTGAAAAACTTAACACAGATCAATCGAGAAAACAGGAAGAAGTTATGTGGAACTATGAAAAAAATTAGTAAAATATACAAACTGAGTAGTCCATGCGCAACATAGGCAACATCTCAAGGATAGTGTGAGCTCACGAGCGCCGTGGTCCCGTGGTTAGCGTGAGCAGCTGCAGTACGAGAGGTCCTTGGTTCAAGTCTTCCGTCGACTTATAATTTTACTTTCTTTATTTTCGCAAAGTTATAATTTGTCCGTTCGTTCATTGACGTCGCTGTTCACTGTAATAAGTTTAGTGTCTGTGTTTTGCGACCGCACCGCAAAACCGTGCGATCAGTAGACGAAAGGACGTGCCTCTCCAAAGGGAACCGAAAACATTAGATCGCAAGGTCATAGGTCGACCGATTCCTCCACAGGAAAATACGTCTGATATATTCTATACGACACTGGTGACGGCATGTGCGTCACATGACAGGAATATGTTTTCGACCCACCTAACTTGTACACTTGGCGAATGGGTAAAACGATTCTTCTACCTTGCCCGATTTAGGTTTTCTTGTGGATGTGATAATCACTCCCAAAAAAGTGATGAAAACATAAGAGTCTGACACAAACTGAAAATAAAAAATTAAAATTTTCACTTGGTGGAAGACTTGAACCGAGGACCTCTCGTTCCGCAGCTGCTCACGCTAACCACGGGACCACGTCGCTACTGAACTCTAATTGGCCTTGATGTTGCTTATCTAGCACGTGGACTACTCAGTTTGTATATTTTGCTTATTTTTTCATAGTTCCACACAACTTCTTCCTGTTTTCTCGATTGATCTGTGTTCAGTTTTTCAAGGCCTTTCCACTGTGCCAACTTATAACTAAATCTTAGGGGGGTGCGATGGGGAGGTTCCCTTGTAAGTATCAGTCAAACTTACTGAAAAAATTGAAATAAAATCTAATGCCGAAAAAAGCAATTCTGTTAACAGACTTTGCTGAAAACAGTTTTTCAATTCAGAATGAAATTCATAGTTACCACAGGACAAGAAGGAGCTGTAAAACCCATACTGTGCGTGTTTATGTGGCAAATGAAGAAAGTAAACTGGTAATGAACCACTGCTTTATAAGTGATGATATGGAACATGATGTAGCATTTGTGAAAGCTGTCCAAAAAGAAATGGCTAAGTGGCTGGCAGAGCATTACCCATAAGTCAAGAAAGTGCATTATTTTACTGATAAATGTGCTGCTCAATATAAGAATATAAAAAAAGCTTTAAAAGTTTGTGTGACCACAAAAATGATTTTTCTAGTGATGCTGGACATTCCTTTTTTGCTACTAGCCACAGTAAATCTGTATGTAATGGTTTGGGAGGGACTGTGGAATGTATAATGCAGATTATGCACGAACAACAAATGCATCTGGTGTTTAAGATTCAATTTCTTGAAAGCTCTTATTGACAAATGTGTGTTTCCGCTCGGCCACAACGGCCGGCTGACAAACTTCAAATGCACCATTTACGTTTGTACAGATTTCCATCCCCCCCTCAAACTACATGATGTATGTGGAGAAACTTTGCACTGACTATTGCCATGCAGAAAGTAACAAGTAGAAAAAGGTTTATGATAATCTGAAGCAGTGGGTGTCAGGTATGGATGATCTTTCTTAGAATTTTTTTTCCATCACAACACAAAGTATTGTTATTTCAGATTTATTTGTGTGTCCATTCATAGAAAACCCATTAATAATTTTATTTTATTACGGTGTGTACTGTCTTTGGAATTATTTAAGACCAATTATAAGTTCCCATCAAACTGGAGAAATGTGGTACGACATTTTTCAATGTGTCTTTGTGTCTCTACTTTTTCCGGAAATTCGGAAGTGACTTTTTTTTTTTAACTTGACTGCTTAAATAATTACGTCTGTTAAGTAGGTGCTTCTCTTAACTTATGAAAAGTTTCCAAGTCAAAGCTTCATAAACACCTGAGTTATGGGCATTTATATAAATAAGCACCATTTTGTACGGACATTCTTCGAGAACCCAGTTATCAGAATATCACTACGTTTAAAATTTGATATAAAAAAAGTTTCAGTCTGAGAGCAAAAAGAGTTTGCATCAGTTCTTATGTTGTAAGTATACGCAAATGTGCAAAGTTTTATGAAAATCTGAGATGACAGGTGACATGAGCCACATGATTTGATATGGAATGACCCCAAAACAATCGTATTTAGCATCAAAAATAGGAATGTAATTAACATAAGAAAGTAAACATAAGACATGAGCCTGGCTGAGGTTTTAGGCAGTTTTCCCTCGGTTCAGTGGGTGAAATGTCAGGGTCAATATGAAGAGTAGTAGTTGATGGTTTTGTTGGGTGCTCAACTGCGCGGTCATCAGCACCCGTACAAAGTCCCATTTATTAACACAGTCCAATTTTTTTACCGAGTCCAATTTAGCCACTGTCACAAATGAAGAATAAGATGATGATATAATGAGGACAACACAAACACCCCGGGCAGAGCAAATCCCCGATCCAGAGGCAGCAACGCTAGCCACTAGAAAAAAAAATTCCTCTGAGAATTACAGGTAAAGAAGCTCCAGGTAAATTAATGGTGAGCGGAAGGTGGAACAGGCAGGGGGGGGGGGGGGGGGTGAGGCACACAACAATGACGACTTACCTTTCCTCTACGCTGAGCTATGAACCAGCCATGAGCAGTGGTTTCAACACAGTTTATAAACAAAGGTAATTTATATGGAATAATATTCATACAATTATCAAGCTTTGATATATTAAGTGTTTCAAAATATGTAATTTACAATAGTCAATTTCACTGCCCAGTTAAAAATACAGAATTACCTGAGATTTTGTGAAATTCTGGAATTCCCTGAGAATTCCAAATTTTTCAGAGAAATCACGACCCTGATATAAGTTACAAGTAAGAATAAGAAGCAATTTGTAATGAAACATGGAATGTATGAAATGAAGACCCTACCCAAACTTCCAAGTAAATGGTGACACAACATGAACACCTGTGACGGACTAAGGCAAAGTATGGCAGCAGTAGGCTCTCCAAGTGGCCACCCTCTTCCTTCCGGAGAAGGATAAATAAATAGTAATGAGTTGTCCCTTATTAGTCGACCACAATAATATTGCATGCTGGAGTAAGGTAGCTTCGTTCAGCTTATCACAAGTCACTTGTCATTGGGGTTGATAGTATATGCACAACTGACATGAAGGCATGGACAATGCAATGTGTTGAGGTGTTCCTTAGTCGCCACTATACTTTTTTACTGTAACATCACCCCGCATTTCTAACAACGTCCAAGTGCAATGATATTGTGGTTGAGTAGTACACACCTTGCTTCTGTTCAACAATGGAGTTATTGCTGCCACTTTGCTACGATACTGTAGGATCGCAAATGGCAACAAGTGGGCTTTCTACTTTTGGCAATGGAGGACTATTAATATTTTATAAGGAGCAAATAAAATCTGTACTCTATTAGACATCATACTTAAACCAATTTCCTTTAGCTCCCATAAAGAATGAGATAAATATTTTGCTTTATTTTCAGTTTGTTAGAAAGTTTACATAATGTGTAATTTGATTACTACAATGATACATGCTCTTCATCACTGTCTTGGGCAATGTCATGAAGAGTATAAAGAAGCGGTATGGACCTGAATTTAAAGCAATTGCGCCTGCTCACAATATAATCTTGAGAGGTATAAATTAAGTCCAAGAAAACTGGAATATATGCACAATCACTTTGAGAAGGTTGGTCTTAAAGTCAGTGAATGAAAGACTGTGGCCATGAAGCTAAGCAGGCGCACAAGAAGATCAGCCCAAGTTACAGATGAATGGAACATCTGAGGAGGATGTGCAACATTCGCCAAAATTGGACAGTGTGATGGACTGAAATAACTCGAAATTAAGTTCTAAACTGTACATATAAAGCTGCTTACTTTTCCATCCCCCCCCTTCCCCTCCGTCCCACGCACACAAGCACGCGTGCGCGCAGAGACAGAGAGAGGGGGGTCGGGGGATGGGGTTTGTTGCTGCATACTGAACTCCTTTTTGAGCCACTGACATATTCAACAAAGTGCAGTAATGGTAATTTCTTCCTCTACTGTCATAGGTATGTATGTCACCAGTTTTCTCATACTGAAATGGATTATTTATAATGAACCACATCACATACGTATTGTGATGGTGCACTTTAAATGCCCATCTCCTTGAAGAGGTACCTACATGACCACCATAGGTGAATACCACATATTATTCTTACTGCTCGCTTTTGTGCAATCAATACTTTCGTTTAATGATTTATCCCAGAAAATTATTCCACAAGAATAACTGAAAGTAAACATGCAAAATATGAAAGGAGGCTGATTTGTTAGTATCCAAGACTACCAATTATACTAAAAGCAACAGTAGTTCAATTAATGTTTAAGAAGCTCAATAATATGCTTCTTCCACTGCAGGTTTTCAACAGTATACATCCCGCACACTCAAACAAATTTGGAGCATTCTACATCACTGATTCCTGTTCATGTGCTATATTATTTGTTGGAATGATTATTTCATGTACAAAATTGAATGTACTGTTTTTCTCAAAATTTTAGAGATAGTCCATTTCCAGAGAACCACTTTCAATAATACTCAGTAGAACAACATTAAAAATTCCTTCTGTTGCTTCTCTCTAATGGTATTTATTACAACACTAGTATCATGTGCAGAAAGTGCTTCTTCTGCTTGTTGAACGTTAAGTGAAGAAAGATCACCGACATCTACAGGGCGTCCCAGGGGAATGGTCATTTTTCAGGAATATACTGGGAGACAAATACCTGCTACTGCAAGTTCTTTGCTTCCCATATTTTGGGACGAGGTAGTATCAACCAAAACAAGAAAATACTGCCCAGCAAGCATGGACTGAAACACATACCTTAAGAGCTATCAGCAGTTGTTCAATAAGAGGTGTGTTTCACAGTTCTACATAGCAAAGATGAACAAGAGCTCATAGTTCCTTAGGTAAGCATTGCAGAGTCCATGTTTATTAGACTATTTTTGCTTCAAAGTTCCTGTTATATCCCTGAATACTGACCATTCCTGGAAGCCCAATGGACTCCCTTTGTGATTTCTCATCAGTTACTAAAATTTTCTACCCTTCTGACACTGAAATATTCAGACAACAATTTGCATTCCCTTTGTTAAGTATGATTCAAAACAGTTGTGTGTAAAGCCATCAATTTCATTTTTCTAATGTAACATGATCTACATAATTAAATGTCTTGGAAAGATCACAAAAAATAACAATTTGTGATGTGTTATTATTTAAGGCTTGCAATATCGGTGGCTGAATGTTTGGTGGTGCTTTGGCAATTCTACCAGGGACAAAGGATCCCCTTAGTACAGTTCTGCTTGCAACAGTCTTCCCCGTGGGTATAACCCATGTAGCAAGGGATAGTCGACAGTTGTGCTCCATCACCAATCCAACTTATTCAACTATCTTAGTCCAGTACATCCCTACACCACACTTATTCCTGACCCCTTGCCATATGGGTTGTACCCTGCAGCAAATCCTGGTGCAACAACTGTCCGATACACCCACTCTAGTCCCATCACAGGCTTATCCACTTATCAAATGAAATGCCTCTTGTGAATGCAATCACATCATTTGCAAGCTCTGCTGTAACGTCTGCAGAACATATCACCAACCAGTTTGAAACTTAGCGAGACCGAGATATCTACATCTATGCTCTGCAAACCACTGAAGAGCATGGCAGAGGGTACATCCCATTGTGCCAGTTACTAGGGTTTCTCCTCATTCTGTTCACACACAGAGTGCGGAAGGAATGATTGTTTAAATCCTTCTGTGTGTGCTGTAATTAGTCAAATATTGTCCTCCCTATCTCTTTGTGAGCTACACATACATGGTTGTAGACACTCTTAGAGTCATCAAATAAAGTCGGTTCTTGAAACTTTGTAAGTAGGCTTACTTGGGATAGATTACGTCAGTCTTCAAGAGTCTGCCAGTTTGGTTTCTTCAGCATCTCTCCGACACTGTCCCACAGACTGAACATGTGACAACTCGTGCTGCCCTTCTTCGCATATGTTCAGTGTCCACTGATAGTCCTATTTGGTACGGGTCCCACACATTTGAACAATATTCTAGAAACAACTGCATAAGTGACTTATAAGCTATCTCCTTTGTAAACTAATTTCTTTTCCCTGGTATTCTACCAATAAACTGAAGTCTACCACCTGCTTCATCCAAAACTGAGCCCATGTGATCATTCCATTTCATATCCATACAATGTTTTACACCCAGGTATTTGTATAAGTTAGCCAATTCTAACTATGATTCATTGATATTACAATCAAGGATACTATGTTTTTTCGTTTTGTGAAATACATAATTTTATGGCTCTGAATATTTAAAGCAATTTGCCAATTTTTGCATCACTACGAAGCAGAATATCTTAACTTAAAAATGTAATGCTCTTTGTTGCAGTGACAAATAAGGCAATTTTCATCAACAAAAAGCCCGATTACTTGATGAAATTTAAACTGAGAAATGAGTGCTCAAACAATCAGACTGACTGACTTGCTATTTTGAAGCCTCGATAGTAATGAACACTAACACTAAAAGAACATCACATTCTCTGAGGAATCCAAACCATCACAACAGCTTAGTTGATGAAAGAGGAAACAAGATAAAGATATGACAATGTTGCAAAAGAATAACTGGGTTATAGACTTCACGTGGGTTAAAGCTTGCACATGCACAAAAATGAACTTGCAGACCAGCTTGCAAAAAGAGACATCCAAAGAACAAAATCAAGTTAGCTGTATCAAATGTCCCATAACCTTAATGAAACAATGGTGTCAAATAGCAACTCTGGAAGAATGGGAGAAATAATGGCAATAATACAAAAAGAAATAATTATAAAAGGATATTTTCCAACAGTGCAATCAGATTATCAACCTCTCCTAACAGCAATGTTACTGGGATGTGGAAAACTGAATGCTTGCTAGCATCAGTTCATAATAACTAACAATGCCATGTGTCTATGTACTGTTAAACCAAACAGTTGAACACACAGCTCTGACAGGCATAGAAACGTACTACTGAAAAATGCAATAATGAAAGACAGAAACTAGGCAACTAGCAAGAACCTCTTTTAAAAACACTTGTATAATTTCCATACTTCAATGGAGTTTCCAAATTTAAGAATCTCACTCATAAATTTCAAAGCAAACTCTGCACTAATTTTAAGACAGTAACCAATTCAAGAGAAAGTCGCAACATTTAAAATAGCTTCTTTAAGTCTACAACAAAAGTTATAATTATGTAAAGCAACAAATGTAGCAGTACTCATGTAATGGAGCATATAAATAAAAATAACATGGCAACATGCTGACTATTTACATGAACATTTTTTTTTACATCAAGCTAAAGCCACATTTTATTTATACTGAACTCCATGTCAAATATCTCTCTCTAAGGGGGTGGGGTGGGGGGAGAGGGGGGGGGGGAAGAGAGAGAGAGAGAGAGAGATATATATATTTTTTGGAGAGGGGGGGGGGGGGTTTCAAAGAGGAATATTCGATACCAGTCGTCAACTTTGCCTACTGACGTTATGTTCATGGCTCCTGTGATGTCACCTTTCAGTGCATATTCGCAGTTTTGTTGTAAGTTGGCGGGTTGCCCACCGAATCACATTTCCATATGACCTAACTGTTCCTACTGTGCAGTCAGTATCATCGTGATGGAGCAGTGTGATACTTTTATGGCCACATTACTTACTGCAGTCCTACCCTCATCTAATCCTATCCTGCTTTGCAGGTGAGTTTTATATGTATCTGACATCATATACTATGGTGCCACATGGTCAAAGGATGACTTAACAAATAATCTTTATTAGTGGAGTTTGTTTTCATTCTTATAAGGTAAGTGTTTACAACTGATTTAGAAATATGGAGATGTATGTGTCTTCTACCATTCATCAATTTCATTTACCTGTAAAACTGTATTTTTCTATAATCCACATTTGAGGCCAAAAAGCAGATAGAGTATGGTGGCACAAACTGTTGATGAAACAGTATCATGCAACAGCCAATCAGAATAAACAGTTTTTTTAAAAAAAGGTCATAAATGACGTGTCATTTAAGCAAAAAGCTAAATATTTGCTTGAATCAATATTAGTTGTGGCATGCAGGCTTTATAAATAATATTTCCCAAAATTTTTCTATCAGGAATAATAATACCACCAATGCTGCTGCTGTTGCTGCCACCGCCACCAACACCAATGTGTGCAAAAGTGGAATTCCAATGAAGTGATTAAAACACAGCAGAATGGAACAGCTCATGGCAAGATCTGAATGACATTATTGTGGCTTTAGATATTTGACTGCTGTGGTGGCAATATACTGAAAATGATGCAACTCATGTCCGCATGTTGATCTCTTGAACTCTGCATACTGAACGATTAATTTCTAAAGCCCAATATACCCATTCTCTTACGTTCTCACCTTCAGAACCTTAAGTAAGTACTCCTTTTCTGGTCAACTTCCTTATTTTGATTACTTCGGTGGTATGTCTAATAGAATGTTGGAGGCATTTGGACAGAAAACATGAGGCTAGGCAGGGCACAACACATTATCTTTGATGTATAGTCACCAACAAAAAAACCAGCTCTGAGCACTATGGGACTTAACATCTGAGGTCATCAGTCCCCTAGAACTTAGAACTGGGCATTTCCACAGTTACGGGTGTTACATGTACACACCTTAAAATCAGGAGAAATAATGTAAGGAAGTATATTTATTGAATTTAATATTGAAAACTTTTAAGGCTTACAATATATTTCATCTTAGAAATGTTGATACTGGAATTGTTTTATTGTTCTCCTGGCTATTAATCAAAAAAGTAGTGTTACGGGTGTTACCAAAAGTAGACCTGGCCCCTGTTATGAGTTAGGGAATTCTCTAATTTCTGCAAACTTGATGAAGCTTTTATTCTTGTAAAACACCTGTTAAGAGGTATTGCCCCAAATTTTATTTTGAAATATAAATTTTTATTTTTTTGGACATCATAACTTTATATATATATATATATATATATATATATATATATATATATATATATATATATATATATATATTTTTTTTTTTTTTTTTTTTTTGCTGTTACGGGTGTTACATTAAATGTTACGGGTGTTACATAGATGCATCAGATTTTATTCTCGGAGGAATAAATTTACATCTTACAATTGCATAAAAAGAAAAGAAGTATTGTAGTTTATTTGGAATAAAAGTATGTACTTAGGAAACATATTTGAAGGATAAAGCTATTTATTACACAAAAAATTTTTGAACTGCCCAGCACAGTTGTTAGAAAATATAAAAACTTTTTTAACTTTAGGAAACGCTTTTTTAATGTCCGTTATAACAGTTTTAAGAGAAGTCCACACAAAATATTTTGTGTGTGAAAGTCATTACTGATGACTGCATAGGACCTGACTTCATGGTTTGCAAACTAAATGCAGAAAGCGCACTCTGTACCTCATCTTGTGAAATTAGAGCATAATTCTCTGCAAAGTCCATTTGAAGAACACATTCTTCAGCGTCAAGGCTGTTTTTTCTTTTCTTTGATGAAATCACTCTGCTTTATCTTCACGTAGCAATGTTTTTTAAACTGCGGCAATTTGTCAACCAGGCATCATCGCAGCTCCCTGAATGTTCACTAAGACAAGGACAATGTTTCGCATCATTTTCCCATTGCTGCCAGACAATCTTTTTAGTTACGTCAAAGCCTTCTGGGATAAATTTGCTCAATTTAATTTGACATTCCTGGCATGACCCAAAAACACAGTCTTCGTTCTGTGAATTACAACTTAATTCCTTGTGATTGCTTGGAACAGCTTTGCTCAAAGACTCAAGTATGCTTATGAAATTGTAGGCTCTTATGAATGACTAGAATTTGCCTCAATAAGCAGTTTACTGGGCCTATATAAAATTTAAAATTGAGGTTAGCAATATTGTTGTCCTTGGGAAAGTTAGAATGGAAAACATAAACTATATGTAATCTAAAGAATTTTGGGCTTAATTAACTTTTTAGGAGAACATCAGTTGATTCAGGTTAATGCCCCAATTAACTTTTATAATGTAGGTGCAGTGCTTAAACAAGTGTATGCAGAGGAATAAAAATTTTTGCTTTCAAGCTTAAAACTGTTTTCATATGTAATAAACATAGTTAAAAAACTTTTTCCGTTCATAATAATACCCTTTGGTTATAATTTAAATGTAGGGCCTAGGCCTACTAAAGCTGAAGGTGGCATTAAACCTTCCAATTCAAGTTACGGGTGTTACGCATGTGTTAAGTAACACCCGAAACAAAAATTAGTAACACCCGTAACAGCTCTAAGAGTGTTAAATAAGACTTCAAAATGCCATGTAATGGTATGATATTGTGAAACATGTGCATAACCTCACTTTTACAGAAAGGTATTGTACACAACAAATTTACTAGATTACAAATTAAACTTTTGTATCTTTTTTGTTACGGGTGTTACAAGCTGCACATATATTATAAAACTAACAAAATAAAGAAATGCAATTAGCTTAGCTCAACAAAATGAATTATTGTGAGCTATAACAATGTTGACTTCAATATTCTTTGCAACAATAGAACAATCAGCCACAGATAACACAACTAATACGCATCTGGAAATAGCATAAAACATACCTCTCTGTGGTGCCATAGAGTAGTGCACTTTAAACACTTAGTGAAGGTAGAAATTTAATTTTTTCATAGTCATGATTATTTTGCAATGAACAAATGTACTTTTAACTTGGCATTTTTAAGATTATATTTGAAATATTGTCATTTTAATTTTTTTGTCACAAAGTCTCTTTAACATGGAATGACCCAACTACTTAAACCTAACTAACCTAAGGACATCACACACAGCCATGCCCGAGGCAGGATTCGAACCTTCGACCGTAGCGGTCGCGCGGTTCCAGACTGAAGCGCCTAGAACCACTCGGCCACACCGGCCGGCATAGTCACCAACAGATCTAGGAGTAACTTTTTAGGTGCCCTCCACAATAGTTTTGGTATCCTTGTAGTTGATGTTGTATATCAGTGGTATAGCAGGTAATATTAACAGCACCCTCATACTTGCCACACAGTTATCTATAGTGAAGCTGCAAAAAGCTGCAGAAATATTCAATCAGATCTTGATAAGATCTGAAGGTGGTGCAAAGATGGGTCACTTAATTTAACCATGAACTCAAGAGGTGCAGTCTCTCAGGCCGTACAAAAGTTTTCGAGCTCACTCTCTCCAAGGTCAATTCTGGCAGAATTGTTTCTGTATCTCCCCCCTCCCTTCATCCTCCTCAAATTGGCTGCATTATCACCTCTTTGTTTACAGCTGACAAATGTTGGAGATTCTTAGAACCCCCCTCCCCAACAAGGTACAAAATTTTAATGGTCCAAGTTTGATGAAATTGTTAGATGGTGGATGGAGGAGGATATCTGTGATCAAGAAGCAGATGCAAAAGACAACAATTTTACAATAGTCAGTTATCAAAATCCTGATAGCAAACAAGAGGATCATTCAGAGGAAGACCTTCAGGACAATGTTGATGGGAATATTGCTTAAATTACACTGTAGGAAATACTGTAACGAGCAGTGTAATTTATAAAAACAGCTGTCTAGTTCTCAAATAAAAATAGGAATGTTTCCGATTGTCCATTAAAATAATTAAAGTGTATGTTAACATCAAATATGTTCCGAGTGTTAGTAAAGGAAGAGGTAGCACTGAATGTCAGTTTTGCAGACTTAGGTTTTGTACCTATCTACTTCAGTTTTGTACAAATTTAGACTCTGGAATTTAATTACATGTGAAAATTTACTTGCTACAGAGATACCATAGTTTTTAGAGGGTAAAATTCAGTTCTCCAACAGAACATTTACATGTACAATTTAAAAATCATTCAAAAGTATATTAATTTGTGTGATAAAACATAAAATACTGCATGCTTTATTTAGTGCCATTAAATCAACAAGGCATATTTTAAAAAACACTTAATCATTAAAATAAATGTTGTATAACTAAAATTTTCAAATGATTTATGCCTTAAATCATTGCTTTAAACAGCAGGACCCCATATGCCACACTTCGCAATATATGCTACAGAAAAGTCACATCATGAGATAATGGTTAAATGAATAGAAATGTAAAGTTAAGCACTTCACGGAACAAAAAGATGTGTCATACCTACAGTATCAACAATTCATCATTATAATCAGCCCCCACACACACAAATAACCGTATCTAACAATTTATGGGCATATGAAATGGAATGATCATAGTCTCAGTTACATAAGGCAGTAGGAGGACTTTGATTGATTGGTAGAATACTGGGAAAATGCAGTCAATCTACCAAGGAGAGTGCTAACAAATCACAGACATTAAAAAACTGGACTGGCAGACCCTAAGACAAAAAAATCAGACTAATTACAAAAAACACACACACAGCCAGTTAAGAAGTCATTCTTCCTCCACTCTGAATGGGAAGAACCCTTACATGTGGTGCCATGAAAAAAAAAAAACAGTGGCCATGCATTTCACAGTGGTTTGTAGTGTATGTGTGTACATGCAGAGGTTTTGTAAATACTAACCCTTTATCGAAACTGTGTTTTAACAATGCACAGAACATGAAGAAAAAAGAATAAGTCGCTGTGGATCACAGAATAAACAACAAGCACAGAGTAAACCAGGTGTACAGATTTTGTAATTATACTAGAGAAATTAAATATTATGGGCAAAACACATTAATCCCAAACATACTGGGCCCACAGTTAAAAGATGCTGACAAAAAGTAAAGATGAATGGGAAAAAAATCAACAGCATTGAATTGTACATCTTCAAGTATACATGTGGGTTAGTTGGTCTATTTTTAAGCACACTGGATTGGTTAAATTTTACTGAGCAACATCCTGGGCTGTGCTTGAGCAACTATTATAAGCAGTGACCTACTTGTATTTGATGGTGCTGTAATTTCCAAACACTGTGAAACCATTAGCTGCGAATTATTGATTAAAACTCTCAAATAATATATGGCTTTATACCATACCAATTGTGTCTCACTATCACATATCTGAGAGTAAAATTTAAGTACACTGTCTATGTATCCACTGGTGACGAATTTTTAGTGCTATGCTCAGTTTCGAATTTTTCTGCTCCTATGGTGGCCAAGTTATGACATCACCACATGTATAAAATGACAGAATAATTACCAATCGTTTACAAAGTTTTCTGTAGGCCTAATTTTCTCTTATGTAGAACAAAATATGGTCAACTCTTGCACGTTTTACGATTTTTAAGCCGACTACTGTACACCAAATAATTAGTTTCAACTGTGATGGTTAACTTAAATTGTAATTCTTGGTATCAGTATAAGCCGTTACTGTGTCTCTCTTTCCACAGAACTGAATGTGTCCACCGAAACGTGTTGGCGTGTGATCAGCACGCTAATCGCTCTCCTCCTCCCCCCCCCCCCGCCCCATTTTCCCACGTACGGGTTACAGAACAAACGTCAACCAATCTTATGTTAAATATAACAACGTTGAATATTCTTACCTTTCTCACGAACCGACTGCCTAGCTGGCGTGTGTGTCCTCTCAACTATAGTTTTACTCGCAAACGCCATAAATTCTTGGATGCTGCTTCTCTGAAAGTAACTGAAGCTGGCCAGCTCGTATGATGTTTTCAGCCAAACTGCACCGTTTGGTCCTTTATAAAGGATATTCAGCGCGTACAACTTCATATTTAACAATTTTATACACTTTGTCAACTTTTAACCCTTCGATATCGATTAACTGTCGAAAGAACGCACAGATGTCAGCTAGATTAATCAGAAGTTCAACAGGTTGATATCTCTATAGCGGGAGATAATTTTCACTTCCCTAACAAGCACTTGTGGAAGACACAGAAGAGAGTGACTGAAATGAGTATATGCCTTGATGTAAATATAGGAACTAGCTCCACCATAGGGGAAACAAAGCTGAAATAATCACTCAGCTGCTAATGAAAACACCCTTTCGTTTCTTTCTCTATATAACAACTGTTCATCAACCAATAAACGTCACGGAATTTCACGCACAAACTTTTTGACACATTGCCCCTCACTTATTTGATCGTCTTCCAGTTTGTCCAAATTAAAAGGACACATGTATGTGTCACATCTGTGATGTTGGCAACCAGTTAACGTTGTTCAGTTGGCTGTGTTCCAGAGACCACGTAATAAGGTATCGACTGTGAAGTGGAAGCTGTGTGGAATTAACCGTCTGGTTGATAAAATTTGCTGTAATGAAATGAAAAACGGAAGAGGCCAGTGAAGTGGACAGGAAGATGGACATTTTGATGTGATAAGGATAAATGATGCTCATTTATATTTGTCTATAGGATTTTCTTCCAATCGCAACAATGACGTGTGCACTGTATTTGGAACATTATTTAGACAGTAAGTAATTACTGTGTCTCTGAATATGACGTAAGAGGGAAAATTGAAGTAAGAAGTTTGACACGAATAATACCTATCCCATATTTTTGGTATTTACGGGTAAAAATGCCACTGTATAGGCAATTAAAGGTTACCCTCTCGAAACTTCCAGAACGGTTAATGTTGTCACTTTATACATGAATCAATTGATCGAAATAAAAACCACCAACAAATAGTTTTGAAACAATAGGTTGTAATGATATTCTCACCCTTTGCAATTGCATTTTCATTATTTTAAATGACCCAGCTGCGTTATCGGGCCCTGCTGAAATGAAACTTAAGGAGCTAGAAAAACTAGCGGTAATTTTTTTTTTAGCTATAAGATGCATTATATTGAACTGGTATTAATTCGTCTTAACAATTGGTGCGCAATAACTAGGGTCTTTATTGTTAGAGGAGTGTTTATATTATTTTATTTTTTAAAAGCATTGTATTGATTCCTTGCAGTCATTTACTCAGAATTTGTAGAATTGCTGGTTTTGAGTGCGTTATCGAAATGGAAGTTACAATCATTCTTTGAGCAAATTGATCGCATATATATCTCGGCCAAATAGGTTGCAACCGTAAGTAATGCCTGATTTTTAAAATACTGAATCGGCTGTGAACGAATCTGATCGATGTGGAAGCGTAATGCGTATGGATTGATCGAGAGTTGTATCCTACTTCGCACATCTTCATAATACCAGTGAGAGACTGTTACATCAATATTATCTCACACTGTTCTATATGAATCACTGAAATCTAACAGAAAGTTTGGTTTTACTGTATTGATGTAATTCGTATTTCCGGCTGTTTTGTTTCTGAAGAGTGCATCAATCATACACATGAATTTTCTATTGTCAGTAAATTTTCATCACCAAATAGCCTTGAAAAGTCAGGTCAATACGAACTATTGATTGTCCAGGTGGTATGTGGGATGTTTTTGTTTTTATGCTGCAGTTGTAAATGCCAGTAGGCCTAGTATGTTTTGTTTATAATATGTTGTTTATTTCTCGCGGAAGTGGCTCAGATCGTCTTGTTTACTAGATCTACACATATGTCTAGTGGGAAAGGCAATCAACTGAGGGAAAATGTTTTGGGTTGTGTTGTTTATTATAACTACTATTTTTCTCTTAAATTTATGAGAATGTCGTGATGGACTTGACTGAAGCTTAGCCCAAAGTCTCGATTAGGTTGGATGGTGACCATTCAGTTGTGATTTGGCAAAGCCAACAAATGTGTCCTGTCTTCTTTTTAAATACATATGGTATTTTATAGCTTATGTTTAGGTCCTTGTGAAAATCCCTGTTTTTCCACTGCGGTCTAATATTTCCAAGTTTTTAATGTGTTTGAATGCGTTAATAACAAGAACATTCCATGCCCAAAACTCCTATTTCCTTGAAAGTGCCATCAGTTTCTTTAATTTTATTTTGCTGATGATTTCACATTGTTCAATGTCAACTGTTGATGGGTTTTTATCTTTGCCATATTAGAGCCATCATCAGTGTATCGGTGTGACATCACATTGTTAGCTAATTCTAAAAAACTATAAACCGAAAACTACAACCACGTCCAGAATCACCACTACCTCAAAAAACACAACAAAATTGGAATCGAACACTTCCCTTGACCTATATAGGTCAACAGCAACTACTGATACCACACTATAAATCTCAAAACTTTCACCGCCACCACACTTAATCCTACCACATAAATAAATAAATATTGGAATCAAACCCGTCCTGTGACCTGTTATCCTTACGACATCTCCACACATAGCCGTCCCTGGTCTGAGACGCCGGACTTTTAGTAAGCCTCATTTCTTCACGACACACTGAACACTTCACAACTTAAGCCAACAGGCCGAATAGCTGAAGAAATTTTATTAGAGACAACCCACTGTCCCCCATCATCGTCGACAACGGAAAACTGTTGACCTTGTCAGTCATATCCATACCTACCAAAGACATAAACAATGCAATTTACCAAAATTCACACACGACAACCAGAAAAAAACTACAATAACAAAACCAAAAATCGTTAACGCGCTGAAAAATATTCCGCTGAAAGCACAGTCACCACCGATACCACACACGTGCAATGTTACCACGCAAATTAACCCTATACACCACATAACATGCTGCCCATAAACTAACACCACCAGATAGAACCACCGACTGCAACAATACGCCCCCTGTAAACATGCCACACACTCAAACTAAACCAAAAATATTGCCTAACACACAACCAGAGAGCACCAGAGATCGCATCAAAATGACGCCTACAAACACGCGACTCACAAACTAAACTCCGCGCCATCGTGACGTCACACACAACAACAGCCTTATGTCACGGGTCAAAGCCGATGTGTGGAATCGGACGCTTCTGTTGACCCAATTTCTTTTCTACCGAATTAACAACAATTTCAAAAGGATAGATTGCTATCCACCATATAGAGACAGTGTTGACTCCCAGACAACCACAGGGGAAAAGTGTGCAAAAAAAAAAAAAAAAAAAGTCAACTTTTGAATTTTTGAATAAAGACATCTAGAAGTAGAAAACACACATATTTGTGACTCAATGCCTGTGTTCCATCCCGGATTTGTCATTGTTTTATTTTATCCTTGATATGTTTACAGTAACATTCCAAACTATCAAAATGAGATTTTCAATATAAATAATTGGATGCAGAGTGACACGAAATTTGTTTCAAAAAGTATCTGACAAATGTACTAAAACTGGAATGCATTTTGACTATTTACATGTTTCCACAAAAGCTGCTCACTTAAATCTGAATCCATACACACAGTTGAAATAGCAAGTATCAAAATACTCGTCAAAGACTTGTCCATTATCTAAGATAGGCCTACTTTTCTGAATTCACCTTGCAGTTTTAGTTTTTATGATGAAATGTTTGTTAAATGTGGCAGGAATGTAATAATGTGTTTGGTGGATATTGTGAAGTTCATTTTAGCTGTACAGGAAAGTGGAAATAACAGTGTCAGTCATACATCATAAATGAACAGTGAAAAATCCAGGCTGGAGTGACAACAACAACTTGAAAAAGCTAGATTCTTACTCACCGCAGAAAGTAGCTGTTAAGTCACATTCATATACATTGCAAAAAGGCTGCTAGATACCAGCCATCTAAGTCCTTGTGGCTGGCCGTCTGTGACTGGACTGAGGACTTTTTGGTAGGGAGGACACAGCACTGTATCTTGGATGGAGAGTCATCCTCAGACGTAGAAGTAATTACAGGTGTGCCCCAGGGAAGTGCGTCAGGACCTTTGCTGTGCATGTTGTATATTAATGATCTTGCAGACAACCTTAATAGTAACATCAGGCTTTTTGCAAATTATGCAGTCATCTATAATGAAGTAATATCTGAACAAAGCTTCATAAATATTCAGTCAGGCATGGATAAGATTTCAAAGTGGTGCGAATATTAGCAACTTGCTTTATATGTTCAGAAATGTAAAATTGTGCATGTCACAATATGAAAAAATGTGGTTTCCTATGACTAATATCATTAAGTAACTGTTGGAATCGGCCAACACTTAACAAATACCTGGGTGTAACACTTCGTAAGGAAATAAAATGGAATGATCATATAGTCTATTGTGGGTAAATTAGGTCGTAGAGTTCGGTTTATTGGTAGAAAACTGGGAAAGTGAAATCAGTCTACAAAGGAGATTGCTTACAAATCACTTGTGTGACTGGTTCCAGGATATTGTTAAAGTGTGTGGAATCCATACCTAATAGGACATATAGGGGATATTGAATGTATACAGAAAAGTGCAGAATGAATCGTCATGGGTTTGTTTAATTCATAGGAGATAGTCACAGAGATACTGAAGGAATTAAACTGGAAGACTTCTGAAGATAGGCATAAACCATCCTGAGAAAGTCAATTAAGAGTTTCGGAAACAGCTTTAAATGATGACTCTAGGAATATATTACAGTCCCCTATGTATCACTCTCGTAGTGATCGTGAGGATAAGATTAGAATAATTACTACATGCACAGAGGCATCCAAACAATCATTCTCCCCATAGTCCATATGTGAATGGAACAGGAAGAAACTCTAATAACAGGTACGATGGGATGTTCCCTCTGCCATGCACCTCACGGTGGTTTGCAGAGTATAGATGTAGATGTGGTTCAGTTGTGGGCAAAACACACACACATATGGAATAGTTTTTTTCCAGAGTGCCTTGCCTGCCAGACAGCACTACTCTAGGCCTATGTGTTGAGTAGCAATCTAACCATCTCATAGATCATAAATGGCTTATGTTTTAGATGTTGTTTGCGGGAGGTAATTATTGTGGTGTAAATTTTGTACCCCAGCTACTCTAACATCGTATAAGCGAGTCTGTGAGACTTGAAAGCGTTAAATTTCCACTGACCAATTTGAATGGGCTGCATGCATTACAGTCACAAGCCGGAGACGTGAAACATAATTGTGATTACCACATGTTTTCCTGAATGAAAGAGGACAGTTCTGTTGATTGATCAGAGCAGTATAGACATAAGTTGTGCTCAGACCGATTAATAATTCTCAAGCTGTTATGGATGCTAATAACTGAATGAATGCTTGACCAAAGCAAACTTCGCGTGTTCATTATTTAAAACACACCCCTCCCAACACTGAGAATACTGTTGTTCTATGGTTAGTCAGCTCTGTGTAGTTTGGTGTAGGTTAATTGGGGCCATTTTTCATTTATTTTAAAGATTCTTCTTTTAGCTTCAAGGATATCTCCCCCCCTCCCTCCCTCCTCCCTTGGTTTCCTGCTCAGAAACCCTCAAATTCTCATTGGAATGCTGGTATTTCTGCATAATTCATGTACATTAAAAAACAGACAATGTGACTAAGATTGACAGTATTTTGAAAAGAGTAATATAAGCAAAAATGCAGTTACCGTGAACCTGTGTCTTCCGTTGCAATGAATTATTGAATGTGAACATGGCGAACCATATTTTTGTGTAGAGATTTGTTGGCATTGCCAGCTCACAATCACGTTGTCACATTCCAACCTAACCTCATCCTCTTGCTTCGCTACAGGTCATTCTCTCATCACATAAAGTTACCTTCCCATTCTCCATATCAAATATAAATGCAGTCATCCACTTCCTGTTATGCAGCGCGCAATAAAAAGACACACACACCATTACAACATTTTGCCGTAATGTGGCAGAAAGTTTTCTCTGTTGGCTTTCTCTCTTTGCCCCCCCCCCCCCTCCCAGAAAATTAGGGGTGCGCCTTGTATTTGTCCCGATACAGTAGTTCTCAATTTTGCAGGGACATTGCATTATGGACGGTCGGTTAACATTTCAGGCCTGGAGCACCTGCCAATCGAGCTGCAGCGGAACTTCATGCTGATGCGGGACTTGGACAAGCGGGCACAGGACCTGATGCGCAACATCGATAAGCTGGCCGGGGAGTATCTGCAGCAGGTGCGCACGATGCCAGCGGAACGCCGCCGCGAGCAGATGAACAACATACAGAACCTGTTTGACAAGGCCAAGGAGTACGGGGATGACAAGGTGCAACTGGCTATCCAGACCTACGAGCTGGTACGTACGCTCTGCCCCTCACCTCTGCCTTGTTCTTTTTTAATATGTTTGTGTTAGTATGGATTGATGGATACCTGAAGATTTTGTGACCACATAATTTCTACCTTTCAAAGTTCACATACACTCCTGGAAATTGAAATAAGAACACCGTGAATTCATTGTCCCAGGAAGGGGAAACTTTATTGACACATTCCTGGGGTCAGATACATCACATGATCACACTGACAGAACCACAGGCACATAGACACAGGCAACAGAGCATGCACAATGTCGGCACTAGTACAGTGTATATCCACCTTTCGCAGCAATGCAGGCTGCTATTCTCCCATGGAGACGATCGTAGAGATGCTGGATGTAGTCCTGTGGAACGGCTTGCCATGCTATTTCCACCTGGCGCCTCAGTTGGACCAGCGTTCGTGCAGGACGTGCAGACCGCGTGAGACGACGCTTCATCCAGTCCCAAACATGCTCAATGGGGGACAGATCCGGAGATCTTGCTGGCCAGGGTAGTTGACTTACACCTTCTAGAGCACGTTGGGTGGCACGGGATACATGCGGACGTGCATTGTCCTGTTGGAACAGCAAGTTCCCTTGCCGGTCTAGGAATGGTAGAACGATGGGTTCGATGACGGTTTGGATGTACCGTGCACCATTCAGTGTCCCCTCGACGATCACCAGTGGTGTACGGCCAGTGTAGGAGATCGCTTCCCACACCATGATGCCGGGTGTTGGCCCTGTGTGCCTCGGTCGTATGCAGTCCTGATTGTGGCGCTCACCTGCACGGTGCCAAACACGCATACGACCATCATTGGCACCGAGGAAGAAGCGACTCTCATCGCTGAAGACGACACGTCTCCATTCGTCCCTCCATTCACGCCTGTCGCGACACCACTGGAGGCGGGCTGCACGATGTTGGGGCGTGAGCGGAAGACGGCCTAACGGTGTGCGGGACCGTAGCCCAGCTTCATGGAGACGGTTGCGAATGGTCCTCGCCGATACCCCAGGAGCAACAGTGTCCCTAATTTGCTGGGAAGTGGCGGTGCGGTCCCCTACGGCACTGCGTAGGATCCTACGGTCTTGGCGTGCATCCGTGCGTCGCTGCGGTCCGGTCCCAGGTCGACGGGCACGTGCACCTTCCGCTGACCACTGGCGACAACATCGATGTACTGTGGAGACCTCACGCCCCACGTGTTGAGCAATTCGGCGGTACGTCCACCCGGCCTCCCGCATGCCCACTATACGCCCTCGCTCAAAGTCCGTCAACTGCACATACGGTTCACGTCCACACTGTCGCGGCATGCTACCAGTGTTAAAGACTGCGATGGAGCTCCGTATGCCACGGCAAACTGGCTGACACTGACAGCGGCGGTGCACAAATGCTGCGCAGCTAGCGCCATTCGACGGCCAACACCACGGTTTCTTGTGTGTCCGCTGTGCCATGCGTGTGATCATTGCTTGTACAGCCCTCTCGCAGTGTCCGGAGCAAGTATGGTGGGTCTGACACACCGGTGTCAATGTGTTCTTTTTTCCATTTCCAGGAGTGTATATTACTTTCTATTTAGTTGTTCACAGGTAGTCTTTTTAAGGGATACAACTTCCGACGGACCATGTCCGACACGGAAATAAACTGTCTGTCTTTTGTTTGTGACATGTCTGTAATTAATGGCCATCAGCTTGGTAATTACATGATCATGATATGTTATAAATGATGATGCAATGCACTGGGCATACATAAAGTCTGGGAACACTTTCAATTATTTATTGCACAAGAACTAAACATTGTAAGGATGTCGTACATATTGCATTTTGAAGAGAAACTGTGTAAGTTTTTTTACATACATTCGATATGCGAACCATGAGTGACCCGGCAGACGTCAATACACTTCCATATTTACTCAAATCTAAGCCGCACTTTTTTTCCAGTTTTTGTAATTCAGAAAACCCCTGTGGCTTAGAATCTAGTGCAAATTAAGCGGAAGCTCTGAAAAAT
The DNA here is from genome assembly GCF_023898315.1 of Schistocerca nitens. Classification (NCBI taxonomy): domain Eukaryota; kingdom Metazoa; phylum Arthropoda; class Insecta; order Orthoptera; family Acrididae; genus Schistocerca; species Schistocerca nitens. The sequence goes on from NC_064624.1 coordinate 135,919,429, forward strand.
GTTGGAAGGTGCCGCCACAACTAATTTCTGCCGTCGAATATATGTAGCACTACATAGGCATGCTTTGCAGGCACAAAGAAAAATACCGTGCCAAAACCTCTGCGTCAGTAAATAAATTAAAAGAAAAGGTAGAAGAATCTAAACATTATGCCATGTATTCTTTCGTGTTTGCTGCTATCTCATTTAAATTCTGTCTGCCTAACGAACTACGAAACTAGAGTGAGACAACAGCAAATGCGGAAGAATATACATATCGTATCATGTTTATATTCGTATTATTCTTATGCTGAATAGTGATACAATCAGAAATGAAGCACGGCAACTGACTGGATTTTTAAATCTAAGATGACTATAATTTCTGTGCAGAATGTAATGTATTAAAGAGGTGTCTGCAAAGATTTTCAAACCGAGAAAATTTTTCGCTAAACTCTCGTTCAGAACATCTTATATCATAACGCAGACTATTATTTGGTTCATGTTGGTCATTATCAAAGAAAGCAGCAGTGTAAGTAACAACATATAGCAGTCTCTTGCCATTGTTTCTCTAATGAGACAATCTCTCTTTTTTGTAAGCCGCGGTAGCACATACAAAAGCAGGCCCTGCCGCAAGCGGCGACTGGTCGTAAACACTCATTATCGGAATGCGACGAACAGTGCATGACACAGTACAATAATGCATTTTCAGCTTAGAGTGATTTAAACACCTATAACAAAGAGAACGTCACTTATCAGATCAAAGTAAAATAAGCAAGCTATTCAAACCAGACAAAGCACGTGAAAAAGGAAGGGTACCTGTATAAATGTGGACGGAGCATTTGACACATAGCAATGAATTTTTAGACAACATAGTTGCGTGGAGATAGCAGCGATTGCTTGTACATGATTACTTACTAATATTATAACTTTACAGTGTAAATTGCCCTAAAGATGACCCATCACAGGTTGAAACCTGTTGGCGACAAAATAAATAATGCGATTGTGACTGTCATTTTGATTAATTGACATAGCAATGGCTACTTGGTAAAGCTTAACTGTTAAGCTTACGGCTCGGGCCAAACTACTGTAGCTGTATCTTCATCCATTCGACCTCAATTGTGTTATGTTAGGGTGGTCTAAAACTTTTCTCTCCCCTTGAATTTTGAGTCTCATATTTCAGGTGCGGCTTAGAATCAAGTGCGGCTTAGATTCGAGTAAATACGGTACTCGAATTCTTGCCATACCCGTCCCAGCAATGCATCGTCAACTATGGCAATCGCCTCCCGTGTTCTCTCCCGGAGTTCTGCTACATCACATGGTAGAGGCAATACATACACCAGATCTTTAATGTGTCCCCACTGAAAAAAGACACACGGAGTGAGATCTGGTGATCAGGGAGGTCATTTCATGAAACAGCTGTCCCCTTCTGTTGCACAGCTGCCATGTTTGCTACTAGTGGTGACTATCAGCAAATTACCAAACTACGCTGTGGCGGTATACATAAAAAAAAACTTTCAGTGTTACTCATCAATATGAGATGTGTATGATATCTGTACAATGTTTGGTTCTTGTGCAATAAATATTTGAAAGTGTTCCCTGGCTTTATGTACACCCTGTATATAAACTTAGTTGCTTAGAGTGCACTTAAGCTGTCCCTGACTCTACTGTTACATGCTGCAAATGGCAGTTTGTTATCATTGATCATAACCAGTCAGGTGATAGTATATGATAGCCTGAGACTCCCATGAAATTTGTAATTGTGCTTGTCACAAAGATTTGACTTTCTTGTTTCCAAATATGTCGCAATTTCCAGGGATGTGGCTGTGGTTCGACCTGAGAGTCCTGCCTATCAAAGATATTCACAGTCTTTTTATCAGAAACATTTTGCTGGTTTTCTGTAACATACCATGATTTCTGAGGTGGTGAATAGGATGATAATCCATGGGTGGCTATGAAAATTCCAGGTGGTTCTTTTTAATATTATTATTATTATTATTATTATTATTAAAAAGGATTGAAGCTGTTGGACAGCATACATTCCACATCGAGTCGTGAGCATTCAAAATTATTCAACATTGTATGTCCTTTACAAGCTTCTTATTAACTGGTGAAAAGTGTTTCTTTCAGTATCAGTCATGTGTTAAAGCCTTAAACTAGCTGAGAGAGAGTTGTAAGTGTGAAAGTATCAGTAAGAATTGTGCTTACCTTCATTTCTGGAACTACGTGCTAGCATGGATGTGGTAGCAAAGGGGTGTAAACAGAGTTACAGAACAGGATAGATGTTTTGAGGCAAGGACTTTTCTTCATTCAGTAGTGTCACCCTGAGGAGGTAAAATAAACGATCTTCAGCAGTATAATACAATATATGAGGACTGATCAACAAAAAGTGAGACTGCCTTGTTTTTCCTGCAAGTTCCATGATAATTCCCTATCTGCCCAAGAATATTTGATTAGAGCGGGTTTTTGTGTGTAATGTCCTGAGGCAGCAGCACTCACATATTGGTAGTTTGGCAGTAATGCTATATTTTGTAGACACTCTTTGCATTTCACATAGCAGAACAGGTGACAAGAGAGGAGCAGTATGGTGCAATAAAATTCTGTGCTCATTTAAAGTGTATGGCCACTGGAACTTAAATAATTGCAACAAGCATACACTGAAGATGAGCTACCTCGTGCAACAGTGTTCTGGAGGTAGTTTGTGGACTTCAAAGAAGGCCAACTTCTGTGTTGGGCCGGGTGTTTCGGCTTCTGCTGTGACTAAAGTCAACATCAACACAGCTGCTGTGATTGTCCGTGAGGATCGGCGGATAACATTATGTAGCCTCAGTGAAGTGTTGAGAATTTCGTATGTCAATACCTTTATCATTATGCGCGATCATCTCCGTGTGATCTGTGTTTGTGCCCTACAGATTCCACGTCTGTTGATTCTCTGAACAAAATGCTGTGCAAATGGAGACGAGCTGTGAGGTGTTGGGTTTCTCTCCTGATGGCGGGAAATGCATTTTTGGAATCGATTATCACCCGTTCCCAGGTTCGATTCCCGCGGGGTCAGGGATTTTCTCTGCCTCGTGATGACTGGGTGTTGTGTGCTGTCCTTAGGTTAGTTAGGTTTAAGTAGTTCTAAGTTCTAGGGGACTTCTGACCATAGATGTTAAGTCCCATGGTGCTGAGAGCCATTTTTATCACCCGTGATGATTCATGGCTGCATCATTATGATCCTGAAGGAAAATGAGTGAGCACCTTGTTCTTCAACACAAAAAAAGGAGAAAGTTGTTCCATCTGCAGGGAAAGTGGTGGTGATCACATTTTTTTACTGTCATGGAATGATTGATCAGCCCACAGCTCCCCCTCACACTACTGTTACAGCAGTGTACTATACACCAGAATAGGCTAAACTGAGGAAGCACATTGCAAGGAAACAACCAGAACTTTCTTGCACTGGGTGGTGGCTTCATCATGCCAATGTGTGGCCAATCAAGTCATGCAATTTTTTGGCTGAATTCAATATTACATGTGTATGTCTTGTGTCTTATAGCTCCAATCTTGCACCCTGTGATTTTTTTTATCCTCATCACTAAAGGCAAAGCTCCGAAGCATTCGATTACAGAATTCTGAAGCAGTGCCCAGGAAAATTGAGGTAAAGGACCTGACAAAGAATGGCCTGCACCATGTTTTCAAGGACTGGCAGGATGCCATAAAAAGTGCATTCAAATAGAAGGGGAGTACTTTGAAGAAGCTCATGTAAACATCAAAGTGGAGTAATAAAACATCTGAAATAAAGAAAAAAAGGCAGTCTCAGCCTTTGTTGATCAGGCCTTGTATGTATACTCTCTGTTGACACATATAGTGCAGCTAATTTTTTACAGCTTTTCGTAGCTGACCAATATTATACACCCATCAATGCAGACCATACTTCTTCAGAACTCCCTAAGGAAACTGCTTTTGGTGTTAGTAAAAAGATAGAATATACGAGGGGGGACCCAAAAGAAACCGGGTTGTTGTCATAAAAAATTTATTGATGAACCTTTTTACAAAATTACTTCAGTCACCTTCAAAATACTCTCCATTACATGCGATGCACTTTTCAAGTCTCTTTTTCCCACTGTTGGAAGCATGTTTGGAACTCTTCAAGTTTGATATTGTCCAGTGCCCTTTGCGAAGCTGTTTTTACCGCCTCCACATCATCATAACACTCCCCTTTTAGCGTTTTTTCATTTGTGGAAATAGGAAAAAGTCGCATGGGGCTAGGTCCGTCGAATATGGAGCGTGGGAAACGACAGACCACCTCTGAGATGCCAAATAGTGGGTCACTCGTAAGGCCGTGTGTGCTGGAGCGTTGTCGTGATGCAGGAACCGGTCACCTGATCGCCAAAGTTCCGGGCGTTTCCTCCTCACATCCTCTTGCAGACGCCTTAAAACATCCAAGTAAAAGTGCTGGTTAACGGTCTGGCCAGGGGGTACGAATTCCCGATGCGCAATTCCACGAACATAAAAAAAGACGATGGTCGTCGTCTTCACATTTGACCTCACTTGCCTTACCTTTTTTTGGTCTGGGAGAGTTGGGAGTCCTCCACTGGCTTGACGCTTGCTCGGATTCTGGGTCATACCCGTAACACCAACTCTCATCCCCTGTAATGACTTTGTTCAAGAAGTTTGGATCACGTGCAATCTCTGTTTTCCAGTCCTGACACACATTCATGCGGATGGTTTTTTGCTCCCGTGTGAGAAGGTGCGGAACAAATTTAGCAGCAACACGTCTCGTGTGCAAATCCTCACTCTAAATCGGCTGGCACGAGCTCCAACTGATTCCTGTCTCTGCTGAAATTCGGTCGATCGTTTGGCGACGATCCTCGTCGATCTTTTGGCAGACCTTTTCAATGTTCTCCTAATTTTGCGATGTCGAAGTGCGTCCAGAACGAGCTCGGTCTTCAACACACATCTCACCACGTTAAAGCACCCAAACCGATCGAAAACCTGTGCGGCTCATAGCGTCCTCCTGGAAAGCTTCCTGAAGCATTTGGTGTGTCTCCATTGCAGTTTTTTTTAAGCAGGAAACAAAATTTCACACACACTCTTTGTTCTTTTGAAGTTGCCATAACGACTTCACAGAGGTAACCCGCCAACAGTCAGAGAAACACAATACCACACTTGCACATTCAGCTCTACACTGGCACCATCTGCACAGCTGTTTCGTGGAGGTCTCTACTAAAACCGTCTAGCGTGAGAACCCTGCACTACGTCTACGAGTGGCAGCGCCCTCGGAGTCCGGTTTCTTTTGGGTCCCCCCTCGTAAATTGTGCCACTGCACATTTGTCATTTCAATCACGTTCAAAACTTTCAAGAGGAATAACTGTATACACAGTGACTGAACAATTTACAGGGTGATTCAAAAAGAATACCACAACTTTAAAAATGTGTATTTAATGAAAGAAACATAATATAACCTTCTGTTATACATCATTACAAAGAGTATTTAAAAAGGTTTTTTTTCACTCAAAAACAAGTTCAGAGATGTTCAATATGGCCCCCTCCAGACACACGAGCAATATCAACCCGATATTCCAACTCGTTCCACACTCTCTGTAGCATATCAGGCGTAACAGTTTGGATAGCTGCTGTTATTTCTCGTTTCAAATCATCAATGGTGGCTGGGAGAGGTGGCCGAAACACCATATCCTTAACATACCCCCATAAGAAAAAATCGCAGGGGGTAAGATCAGGGCTTCTTGGAGGCCAGTGATGAAGTGCTCTGTCACGGGCTGCCTGGCGGCCGATCCATCGCCTCGGGTAGTTGACGTTCAGGTGTAGTTACGGACAGATAAGTGCCAATGTGGTGGCGCTCCATCCTGCTGAAATATGAATTGTTGTGCTTCTTGTTCGAGCTGAGGGAACAGCCAATTCTCTAACATCTCCAGATACTGTAGTCCAGTTACAGTAGCACCTTCAAAGAAGAAGGGACCAAAAACGTTATTGGCCGAAAAGGCACAGAAAACGTTCACCTTAGGCGAGTCACGTTCATACCGAGTTGTTTCCCGCGGATTCTCAGTGCCCCATATACAAACATTGTGACGGTCGACTTTCCCGTTAGTGTGGAAAGTTGCTTCATCACTAAACACAATCTTTGAAACGAAAGATTCATCTGTTTCCATTTGAGCAAGGATAAAATTACAGAAATCGATTCTTTTAATCTTATCAGCTGCAGACAGTGCTCGAACCAATTTCAGACGATAAGGTTTCATAACTAACCTTTTTCGTAGCACTCTCCATACAGTCGATTGTGGAATTTGCAGCTCTCTGCTAGCTCTGCAAGTCGATTTTCCCGGGCTGCGAACAAATGCTTGCTGGATGCGTGCTACATTTTCATCACTCGTTCTCTGCCGTCCAGAACTTTTCCCTTTGCACAAACACCCATTCTCTGTAAACTGTTTATACCGACGTTTAATACACCACCTATCAGGAGGTTTAACACCGTACTTCGTTCGAAATGCACGCCGAACGACTGTCGTCGATTCACTTCTGCCGTACTCAATAACACGAAAAGCTTTCTGTCGAGCGGTCGCCATCTCAGCACCAACTGACGCTGACGCCTAGTCGACAGCGCCTCGAGCGAACAAATGTACAACTAAACGAAACTTTATAGCTCCCTTAATTCGCCAACAGATAGTGCTTAGCTCTGCCTTTTGTCGTTGCAGAGTTTTAAATTCCTAAAGTTGTGGTATTCTTTTTGAATCACCCTGTATATCAATGTACAAAGCAGAAGCACAAATGCCAGTGAGAGGAATAATGTAAGCAGCAGTGATGTCATAGAAGTGTCACATAAATGAGTGGCCACATCCTCATGCTACAGTTGTGTGTGCACCATTTTAAGATGAGCCAGAGTTGGGGTGCACACCATCCCTCTCCTGCATTTTACAGACAGCCCACAGCTACACCCGAATCGGGAAGGGTAAGCGGTATCGACGTACCCTCCGGTATAGTTAAAAGTGCAACATGGCCACACATCTGTGTGCCGGTGTCCTGCAGAGCACAGCAGTTACCGTATTTACTCGAATCTAAGCCGCACTTTTTTTCCAGTTTTTGTAATCCAAAAACCCGCCTGCGGCTTAGAATCGAGTGCGAAGTAAGCGGAAGCTCTGAAAAATGTTGGTTGGTGCCGCCACAACTAACTTCTCGTGTCGAATATATGTAGCGCTATACGGGCATACTTTGCAGGCACAAAGATAAATACTGGCGCCAAAACCTCTGCGTCAGTAAATAAATTTTTTTTAAAAAAAGGTGGAAGACGAGCTTTTTTCTCTGCCCCGAGTTTTGACCACGGCATTTTCGTACATTATGCAACGAAGTAAATACAAATTCCGTGTTGTTCATCTTCGAATGTAGCAGCCTTTCAATATACTACGAAAATCCGACTGGCAAGACTTTGGGATGGTTATCAATATGGCCAACTCTAAATTCTGAATTTTTTCCTACCTGTGACGAGAGATGGTTGCTAATAGGAACTTTTATGAATTGTGAATCACATGCAGTATTCTCTTCACCATAAGAATAATACGAATGTAAACATTTTTCCATGTATTCCTTCATGTTTCATGCTATCTCATTTAAATCCTGCCTGCCGAATAAACTACGAAACTAGAGTGAGAAAACATCAAACGCGGAAGAAAATGTCGTGTCATGTTTATATTCGTATTATTCTTATGCTGAATAGTGATACAGTCAGAAATGAAGCACGGTAGCTGACTAGATTTTTAAATCTAAGATGACTCTAATTTCTGTGCAGAATGTAATGTACGAAAGAGGCGTCTGCAAAGATTTTCAAACAGAAAAATTTTCGCTAAACTTTCATTCAGAACTTCTATCATACGCAGTCTATTATTTGGTTCTTGTTGATCACTATCAAAGAAAGCAGCAGTGTAAGTAACAACAAATAGCAGTCTCTTGGCATTGTTTTGCTAATGAGACGATTCCTCTCCCTCTTTTTTTTTTTTTAACGGCGGTAGCGTGCACAAAAGCAAGCCGGCGACAGGTCGTAAACACTCATTATCAGAAAGCGACAAACAATGCACGACACAGTACAATAATGCATTTTGAGCTTAGAGTGATGGAAACAACTATAACACAGAGAACGGTACTTATCAGATCAAAGAAAAATAAGCAGTCAATTCAAACCAGACAAAGCATATGAAAAAGGAAGCATACCCATATAAATACGGACGGAGCGCCTGACGCATAGCAATGACTACCTGGTAAAGCTTTACTGCTAAGTGCTAAGCTTACCACACAAACCAAACTACTGTAGCTGTATCATCATTCATTCCAACTAAATTGTGTCTCATATTACAATGAACCAACTTTGTTTCAGTTTGGAGGTGCAGTCTAAAACATTTCTCTCCCCTTGAATTTTGAGTCTCAAATTTCAGGTGCGGCTTAGATTCGGGAAATTTTGTTTTCCTTGATTACGAGTCTCATTTTTCAGGTGCGGCTTAGATTCGAGTGCTGCTTAGATTCGAGTAAATACGGTAAATGTTGACCGGCACTTTTGTTTGACAGTACCCCTGTCACACTCTGACAACTTGTATCCACAGTGTGGTGTATACCAATTGACATCTCATCTTAATAAACCACTGGCCACTTCTGTTCTGAAGTTCGTATTTCTCGTAAGGAATTAATGGCTTTCTTGAAATGACACTGCTGGGTATTGAAGCTACAACACCACAAAGGCGGCATGCTACAGGTGTCAGATTGCTGTGAAATGTACAAAACTCTCGGATACGCAAACAGTTAGAATTTCAGTGTGATCTCGTAAAGTAGGTAGGACCGACACCATCTGCACTCTGTATACAAACAAAGGTACACAGCAAAATTCTCGTTTAGGAATTGCAGTTCAGTGTTGTTTTTAACAGAGATGACGGTGTTACCCTCCGTGCGAGAAGGGGAAATGTTTACCGGCGCCTGATGGCTTGTGCAGACTGCAGTTTATCGTTCCACAACGTTACAACTTGGGACTCCACAACTGCAAATACAGAATCTACGGGTTCGGGAGGATTGTGCCGTGCGAGGTCTCGGTAATCCCACACGACTAGTGCACGAGAGGCCAGAAATACGGTTTGCTCGATCGCATACCCTTTGTGACAAAACGGGCTCATTTCCAGTGCGAGTCGAGTATCCGCAGGGGCATTGCAGCAAGACTTGGAGCACCGAGAACTGCCAGCACGGAGACCGTCGTCGCAGCTTCGCTTGACGCGGCAGCAGAGAGAGGCGTGCACTGTCATTGCTACACCCGGTGAGAAAACTAGACACGTGAGTGGAACTGTGTCATCTTTTCTGACAGTCCCAGTGTTGCGTAAATCACAATGGATATATCTGTATACACTTTGAAATTGCATTTGTTATCCTAATATCGGTCCGGCACCTGGTGTGTCGGTACGGGGTGCCAATTTGAGAGTATAGTCTGTGCCATTTCTTCAAGGCTTCCACGTTCTTATGTTTCAACAAGATAACACACAATTGTATATTGCTTGTGCCGTACTGACTTAGGTCGATACAGAAGGGAGCTAGACTATTACTCTCATGCCACATCCTTAATTGTGTAAGTGATGCCGGTACAGGATTTTGCACACAAGCTGACACCTCGATTATGTTCGACGGGATTCGTGTCGGGTTTGCATAAAAAGGGGGATAGATCTGATGTCAACAATTACCGTCCAATCTCCCTTCTAACAGCTTTATCCAAAATTTTTGAGAAAGTAATGTATTCAAGAGTAGCTTCACATATCTGTAAAAATGAAGTACTAACAAAATGTCAGTTTGGTTTTCAGAAAGGTTTTTCAACAGAAAATGCCATATATGCTTTCACCAGTAAAATTTTGAATGATCTGAATAACCGAACACCACCCATTGGGATTTTTTGTGATCTCTCAAAGGCTTTTGATTGTGTAAATCATGAAATTCTGCTAGACAAGCTCAAGTATTGTGGCATGAGTGGGACAGTGCACAAATGGTTTAATTCGTACCTAACTGGAAGAGTGCAGAAAGTTGAAATAAGTAGTTCTCGTAACATGCAAAGATCAGCACATTCCTCAAACTGGGGAACTATCAAGAATGGGGTTCCACAAGGGTCAGTCTTGGGTCCTTTGTTGTTCTTATTATATATTAATGACTTGCCATTCTATATTCATGAAGAGGCAAAGTTAGTTCTCTTTGCTGATGATACAAGTATAGTAATCACACCTGACAAACAAGAATTAACTGATGAAATTGTCAATACTGTCTTTCAGAAAATTACTAAGTGGTTCCTTGTAAACGGACTCTCACTGAATTTTGATAAGACACAGTACATACAGTTCCGTACAGTGAATGGTATGACGCCATTAATAAATATAGACCTTAATCAGAAGCATATAGCTAAGGTAGAATATTCCAAATTTTTAGGTGTGTCCATTGATGAGAGATTAAATTGGAAGAAACACATTGATGATCTGCTGAAACGTTTGAGTTCAGCTACTTATGCAATAAGGGTCATTGCAAATTTTGGTGATAAACATCTTAGTAAATTAGCTTACTACGCCTATTTTCACTCATTGCTTTCATATGGCATCATATTTTGGGGTAATTCATCACTGAGGAATAAAGTATTTATTGCACAAAAGCGTGTAATCAGAATAATAGCTGGAGTCCACCCAAGATCATCCTGCAGACATTTATTTAAGGATCTAGGGATATTCACAGTAGCTTCTCAGTATATATACTCTCTTATGAAATTTGTTATTAACAACCAAACCCAATTCAAAAGTAATAGCAGTGTGCATAACTACAATACTAGGAGAAAGGATGATCTTCACTATTCAAGATTAAATCTAACTTTGGCACAGAAAGGGGTGAATTATACTGGCACTAAAGTCTTTGGTCACTTACCAAATAGTATCAAAAGTCTGACAGATAACCAACAAGTATTTAAGAAGAAATTAAAAGAATTTCTGAATGACAACTCCTTCTACTCCATAGAGGAATTTTTAGATATAAATTAAGAAAAAAAAGAAAAAAATATTAAAAAAAAAAATAAAAAATAAAGAAAAACAAAAAACACAAAAAAAATAAAGTTGTTATATTAACTTAAGTATGTTGTTAAATTAACCTAATTATGTCATGTATTGGAAAATTCGACTCGTTCCACATCATTACGAAATATCGTATTCATGATCCATGGAACTAGTATTAATCTAATCTAATCTGACCTAGGTGGCTAGATCATTCGCTCAAATTGTCCAGAATGTTCTTCGAACCAATTGCTAACAATTGTGGCCCATTGACACGGCACGTTTCATCCATAAAAATTTTATCGTCGTTTGGGAACACGAAGTCCGTGACGGCTGAAGATGGTCTCCAGATGGCCGGATGTAACCATTGACTCACCTGGATCCCAGGACCCATTCCATTCCACACCATTGTGGAGCCACTACTAGCTTGCACAGTGCCTTTTGATAACTCGGGTCCACAGTTTCGTGAGGTCTGTGCCACACTCGAACCCCACCGTCATCTCTTAGGCCGGTATTACACTATCAAATTTCTTTGTCCAATATCTTTGTCAAAGATTTTTGATAGTGTAATAGGGACTTTGTCAAATGTCGTCCAATATTTGATCAAATCTAGGGCCTCGCTGTATATTTGATCAAAGAAACCGCTTGTCTTCTGTTCACTGCAATGTGACATGTTACCACATGGAGCGCTAGCATCGCTGCAGCGTTCTGTCGTCTGTAGTGTTTTTATAACCATTGCCGGTAAATACAATTGGTGTGTGCCGACAACTACAAAATTAATAGAGATGTCTGAAGCTGATGAGGCGCTTTATAACGTGAGGCACCCTGAATACAAAATAGATTAAGAAGATTGGAGACCTGACCTGACCTGACCTAACCTAACATAACATAACCCTCTCCTGTGTCAAGGAATCGGAGTGTTACAGTGAGCCTGTCTTCTGAAGATGTAGCAGTTCTTAAATGAATATTGTGCTTTGTTATATGAGGATACACTTCACTGAGCACATACAGAAATGTGTGCTCATCCATTCTTAAGTAATTGATGTACGACTTGACGTCTTCCACTGTAAGCTCACGTAACAAGTTTTGTTTAATGCTTTTATCGTGTCGTCGTAAAACCCACGGCTTCACCCAGATTAGATTAGTTTTTCGTTCCATAAATCCGTGCTGAGGAGATCCTCCTGGATGTGGAACATGTTGATTTTTTTAAAGCTGAAATAACAATACTAATAGTATGAATAAATACATCATTTGTTTCTATTAAAAATTTCGCCAATGGAGTAGCAGGAGTTGGCCAGTACTAAGTCTTTCAGGCTCCTTTTAAACTGATCTTTATTTCTAACTAAATTTATGTTTCCTGGCAAATTATTGAAGATGAGTGTTCCTGAGTAGTGGACCCCTTTTTGAACTAAAGTAAGTGCTTTTAAGTCCTTGTGCAGATCATTTTTGTTCCTGGTATCGTGTGTATGAACTGAGCTGTTTGTTGGAAAAAGAGATATATTATTTACAACAAATTTCATTAAGAAGTAAATATACTGAGAGGCAGTAGTTAGTATACCCAGTTCTTTGAAGAGGTTTCTGCAGGACGTCCCTGAATTTACTCCACAAATAATATGTATTACACACTTTTGGAGTCTGAAAACTTTTGTTTGACTTCAAGATTTATCCCAAAATATTATCCCATATGACATTATGGAATGAAAGAAGGCAAAGTATCCAAGCTTTTTCATTTTTATGTTGCCTATGTCTGCTAACACTCGAATTGCAAATACAGATTTGTTAAGGCCTTTCTGCAGTTCTGTGGTGTGCTCCTCCCAACAGAATTTATTATCAAGTTGTAATCCCAGGACTTTTAAGACTGTCAACCTCGTATGTACGGTTCCATTTTTCCCCCCACTTCTTTTCCGCATGTGCACACAGTGCAATTGCCGTACGTACAACTGCTGCGGTTAATAACAAGTTGTTGTCAGCCATCTTGAACTTTGACGAAAAATTTGATGACAGTGTAATACCCCTTCTAGCGCTACGTCAAAGATCTTTGTCAAATATATTGGACGGAATATTGGATCACATCTTTGATCAAATCTTTGACAAAGACATTTGTTAGTGTAATACCGGCCTTACCGACTGAAATAGGGACTTACCTGAGCAGATCAACGTTTTCCAGTCGTTTAGGGTCCGACCTATACGGTCACGAGCCCAGGAGAGGTGCAGCAGTTGCTGTTAGCAGAGGCAGTCACATCAGTTGTGTGCTGCCACAGCCCGTTAACACCAAATTTCGTCACACCTAACGGATGTGTTTGCCGTACACCCCACATTCATTTCTGTGGTTATTTCACACGGTGTTGCTTGTCTGTTAGCACTGACGACTCTCCGTTAAGTGAAGGCCGTTGGCCACTGCATTGTCCACGGTGAGAGGTAATGCGTGAAATTTGATATTCTTGGCACACTCTTGACACTGTACCGAGCGAGGTGGCGCAGTGGTTAGCGCACTGGACTCGCCTTCGGGAGGACGACGGTTCAATCCCGTCTCCGGCCATCCTGATTTAGGTTTTCCGTGATTTCCCTAAATCGCTTCAGGCAAATGCCGGGATGGTTCCTTTGAAAGGGCACGGCCGATTTCCTTCCCCATCCTTCCCTCACCCGAGCTTGCGCTCCGTCTCTAATGACCTCGTTGTCGACGGGACATTAAACACTAATCTCCTCCTCCTCCTCCTCTTGACACTGTGGATCTCAGATATTGAATTCCCTAATAGTTTTTGAAACAGAATGTCTAACTACCACTCCCCGTTCAAACTTTATTAATTCTCGTAGTGCGGCCGTAATCACTTTGGAAACTTTTTCACACGACTCACCTGAGTGCAGTGGCAGCTCGACCGATGCACCGCACTGCTCTTTTATACCTCGTGTGCACGATACTACCACCGTCTGTGTATGTGCATATTGCTATCCTGTGACTATCACATCAAATGTAATGATAGTTTCAGACACTTTACTGGTCTCATACAGGTGTGATTTTATGTGTACAGACTGAAGTAGCGAGTGAAAATGTATACCTGCTATACCTTAAATGCAGAATAAGTTAACTCTCGTTATTTGCTGTCCTTACTGGTGTTGCTGTTTTATTGGACAACAGTGTGTGTCACCTTGTTCACATGTGTAGACCTGTTTGTTACGGCACCTTTTAAAATCAAATTTATCTCAGAGTTTGCTTGCCAGTGTTGAAGCACATCTCTGTGCAGAGAAACCTTTGAAGTCTTCACAAAGTTGATTTTTCTTTGTGGTCCCTAGTCATGTGACTAAGTCAGTGCCAGCAGCAGCTGTGTGTAAGCTGTACTTTGTCATCTGGCAAATTTTCTTAACAGAAAGTGTATGACATTTTTAAAATTTTGATTACCAGTTGGTGCAAATTAGGCAGTCTTCAGGCCTAAAATACGGGAGGACTGGTGTGCATTGCTTACTTTTGACAAAGCTAGATGTATCTGTCAATGTCCTCCTTTATTTTGGATCTGTAGATTTGGCTGAAGTTGGTAATTACGGTACATTGTGGTCTACACTGTTTTATAATCACAAGATTGCATTTTGTTAGGTGAACAGTTTTACATTTCTGTACATTTAAAGGAAGTTACCAATTTTTGTGCCATAACAGGGACGGTACTGTGATGATCCTGCAACTGACTACGTTGTATCTGTATACACGGTACTGAACTAGACTAATTTTCTGCCTTCAGTTTTCCTGTGTCTGTCATTTTAAGCTTAACCGTACGATGCGTCAGTGCTTTGGCTACGATGCGTCAATGCTTTGGCTCGGTTTCAGGTCGATAAACACATCCGGCGGCTCGACTCTGACTTGGCCAGGTTTGAGGCAGAGATACAGGACAAGGCAGTCAGCAACTCTCGCAATCAGGACGATGGCACCTCTTCAAAGAGTGAGTACTGCCCTTTACAACTAGTGTGTGTGTGTGTGTGTGTGTGTGTGTGTGTGTGTGTGTGTGTGTTTATATATATCTAAAAACAGATGATGTGACTTACCAAACACAAGCGCTGGCAGGTCGATAGACACACAAACATACACACAAAATTCTAGCTTACGCAACCAACGGCTGATTCGTCAGGAAAGAGGGAAGGAGAGGGAAAGACGAAAGGATGTGGGTTTTAAGGGAGAGGGTAAGGAGTCATTCCGGGATTGGAATGACTCCTTACCGTGTCCCTTAAAACCCACATCCTTTCGTCTTTCCCTCTCCTTCCCTCTTTCCTGACGAAGCAACCGTTGGTTGCGAAAGCTTGAATTTTGTGTGTATGTTTGTGTTTGTTTGTGTGTCTATCGACCTGCCAGCGCTTTCATTTGGTAAGTCACCGTGTGTGTGTGTTTTTTCGTTTTGAGTTGTAATGTTTAAAATAATTTGGCTCTTTGTTACCTATTATTAGCCTTTTGCTCCATTTTGGACTTACGATCTGCTTTTTCTTGGGTTGCTGTTAAGAATTGTTACACCACATTTCGAATCCCTGCCAAATTACCTCTGAGATTTTAGTGGATTAATAACATGTGTATTCTCTTCATCAGACATACACAAACTCATTTACATCTGTTAATTCATGACTCAGTATGCCATGACTAGGGACCAAAAAATGTAGCGTCTTTTTGGCAACATTTGCACCAAAAGTGAAGACAAACAAAGCCTTAGTTATTTGAAACTGATTGTTAAAAATAGTGCCAATTGGTAACTTTGTGACTGGAATTCTCGCTTTTGCAAAAACTTCAGCACTTCTTTCATGCAAAATGGCTTTTTTTTTCTAGATTTAGCTGTATGTGAGCTTAAAAAAATGATTGTTCTGCTGAAAAGCAGCAAACTTATCTGCATACAATTAATTTTGACCTTTCGTGGGCATTCATTGCCGTGCAACCCATGCTTGACAACGTTACAGACAGAACACACCAGCAGTTAGTGTAGAAGTAGAACTGAATGTGCGATAACTCTTATTTTAACATCAGGGGAAGAATTTCGGCACAGTCATAAAAGTTACATATATACTAAGATGGTATCTGTTCCTTCGGACATGTCCGAAAGAACGGATACCATCGGTGACCATGCAGCTCGTTAGTATGAAATTACAATGAAATGAGCACCATTAGCTGCTTACAGGCATTGACGTACGTCTACGGGGACAGATGAAAATGCGTGCCCCAGCCGGGACTCCTCTATCCATCTGAGTCACCAAGGACACGGAGGATAGCGTGTCTGCAGGGATTTATCTCTGGCACGCCTCCTGCGAAACCCACATTCTCAGCTTATTGTCCCGCACTACATTTGTAGTGCCCCTGCCCATTATACTCATTACTCGCGGCGCGTTGCCGATTCCCGTAAGAGTTCGGACACTGTTTGTGCATTGGCACAGAAGAAGAAGATGGTCAAGTGGCCAGTGAGCCTGAACTATACATATATACTAATATTGTATCTGTTCTTCTGGACATGTCCGAATGGGCGGGGGTACTACGAATTTAGTGCGGGACAATACGTTGAGAATGTGGGTTTCGCGGGAGGCGTGCCTGAGATAAATCCCTGCAGTCACGCTATCCTCTGTGTCCTCGGTGGCTCAGATGGAAGGAGCGTCTGCCATGTAAGCAAGAGATCCCGGGTTCGAGTCCCGGTCGGGGCACACATTTTCATCTGTCCCCGTTGACGTATGTCACCACCCTTAAGCAGCTAACGGTGTTCATTTCATTGTAATTTCAAAAAAGTTACAGATTTTGTGTTCCGCACTATAGCACAATGTAGGCTATAGTGGCAGATGGCCACAAGCATAAAAAAATCTATAATTTTTACAGCCAGAGGGGAGAGGAGTGATGCGGGGAAACGAGCCTGTCCTCCCTTTCTCAAGGCAGCAGCCTACAGCAGAACCGACACATTGTCACAGGGATCGCTGATCTCTTCTGGTTTTTAATTCATAATCGAATATGTGACAGACCAGGATTACTCGCGTCAATTATTTCAAAATAAGAATAGAAAATGAGTGACGTACAACACAAAGCACTCGGGAATTTCCCATACGATTGCTGTCCAGGTTACCAGAGTACTGTTAACAACAGAGTCCAGGCCCGACCTCTGATTGTATTCGGTGCAGCGACAGTTCGAGATGTCCGCTAGCTAATTTGCCACATTTAAAGTGCCACATTATACCAACTTTCAAGCTTTAGCTAACAAACAAACATACACGGTTCTTTCTTATAAAATGCTAGGTCTCACAGCTGAGTACTGCATTGGACTATGCGGCATGTATCTTAGATGGGCCATTCGACTGCCCACAGTTGGCATGGTGCCAGATCATTGATCGCATTGATATGTCATTGTGTTTGTACACTTTTTATTTTGCAAACAGGTTCTGATGCACATTATATTTACAGTGGACTTCGCCAGGTGATGTAAATGACCAGTAACTGAAATTTGGTTACCTTTTTGATGTTTCTATGTAGAAAATAAAGCTATGAGGATTGACTGAAAAGTAATGCCCCCACCTTTGTAACTCTTCCACAGTTGGCAGCATTGGTAAGCGGCAGGTACTGGCTTGCTCCGTAGCCTCTTCTCTACAGCTCCAGTTGGCGGGAAGCCTTAGCATTGAACGATTGTGTTGTTACAGTGTAAAGTATGGAACCCTGCGCAGACGGTCGGTCAATGCGATTTAAGCAATGTGCAGGCATTGAATTCTTGAGAGCAGAAGGTGTCACCGCATTGGAGATTCATCAGAGAATGAAAGCAGTTTATGGTGATAGTGTTGATGTGAGTACTGGGTGTCATTGGGCGAGTAAGTTTAGTGTCCATGATGCATTTCAACCTTTAGGGGCATCATAAGATTGTCTGTAAGAACAAAAAACCAATGAATATTCGGCATGAGTGCACAGGTAAAATGAACTTAAAGCAGTAGCAACATACTTAAAAGTAGCTGAATATCAATCTCATCCATCATAAACACATAAAAAGCAAGGTGGACCTTGTTAAATGAAAAGAAAACAGCCAGTATATCATCATGAAGGTACAGAAAGACGGTGGACAAATTTCAGACAATGGAAATTCCAGGTAGGAATATCAACAATGTAGGAAAAGTTAGATTGCTACTTGCCCTAAAGAAGACACATCAAATTGCAGACAGGCAGTGACAGTGTGTGAGGTGTGCTTTCTCTCTCTCTCTCTCTCTCTCTTTGTGTGTGTGTGTGTGTGTGTGTGTTTGTTTGTTTCACTGACGAAAGCTATGTGAGTGTCTTTTAATCATGCCTGTCTGCAACTTGATTTGTCTTCTTTATGGTAAGTAACAATCTCATCTTTTCCTACATTGTTGATGAAAAAATTTCATAGACATATCGCATGTTATCTTGCACACACCAGCTGACATAGTAGTACAAAATAGGGCCGTACTTCCAAAAATAAAGGCAGTATGAGTAACGCACAGCACAGTGTCCTTTTCGCATGCAACAAATTCTACTGTGGGAGAACAAGATGCCAACACCACATTTCGTGTGGCAATAGTTGCCCAGGTGCCGCACATAACCATCGCAATGCACGTTTACAAAATATAGAAACCGTGTAAATGTAATAAATATGATACATATAAGCAAACCATGGCAACGCGAAGAAGTCTAAATGTGCATTAAGGTGGTAAAATGAAGTAATTAGTTATAACAACAACAAAACAATCAAAATTTGACAAAATTATGTAATGAGATATATAAAAAAAACTCACCAAGCAGCGGCAAAACACACACATACGAAAGAAAGTTATAATTAGGCAAGCTTTCGGAGTCAGTGGCTCCTCCTTCTGGCAGAAGAGTGAAGGGGAAGGAATAGGGGTGAAGAAAAAGGACTCTAGACGTCTAGGAAAAGTGGTAAGTTTCAGGAAAATCACCCAGAACTGCGGGGACAGGATGAGAAGGAAAGACTCTTGTACTTCTCCTCCTGTCCAGTAAGTCTTCCCTGACCCGTGGTTCTGGGTGACTTTCCAGAATCTGCCCCCTCTCCCTAGATCTCTTGAATCCTCTTCCTTCACCCCTCTTCCTCCCTCTTCAACCCTTCTGCCTGAAGGAGGAGTCACTTGCTGTAAAAGCTTGCCTAATTACAACTTTCTGCTGTGTGTGCATTCTGCCGCTGCTTGGTGAGTCATTTTTTTATCAATTCAATTAGAATAATTATTTAAAAAGAAGACAAAACATAGGAAATCAAAATTTGTCATTAAAACTGTCATATGGAGTAAAGAAGCTAAATTTTAGAGTGCTTGCACAGTGTATGCATACAAAACCAACAACCCAAACATCAAGGCATTAGGAAAACGGGCAGTTGTAAGCATTGCAGACTGTTGACAAGTACGTATTTCTAGTCATTAGAATAAAAGTATAAGTTGCAGAACATAAAAAGTAAAGTCACCTATGATAAAATAAAGTCATTAATAAGCACCTATTTGAAGTACAACTCCCCTAACTTCATACACAACAAAACAAGTTAAAAACTAGGCAGTTGACAAAAAAAAGGTATCACTGTAGCAGTATTTCAAACACTGGAAGCGCTGTATCATAATATAATTGTTTCCTGCTAATCAGCTGATCGTTCAACAATTTGTCTTTATCGAGATATAGTTTAACAATTTTCAACTTCTCGAGTAGATTCAACTTTTGTATGAAGTTAGGGGAGTTGTACATCAACGGGGGGCTTATTAATGACTCTTTTTATCGTAGGTGACTTTACTTTATGTTCTGTGACTGCGTTTTTGTTCTAATAACTAGAAATAGTTAATTGTCAGTAGTCTGCTCATTCCTGATGCCTTGATGTTTGGATTGTTGGTTTTGTATGCATACACTGTGCAAGCACTAAAATTAAGCTATTTTACTCCATATGACAGTTGTAATGACATACTTTGATTTCTTTTCTTGTCGTCATTTAAAGCAATTATTCTGTTTTATGACCTTGTACTTCTGGCTTCTTGTGGTTGCCATGGTTTGCTTATACAGTGAAACCCGCATTTACACTTTTCAAGGGACTTCAAAAAATGGTGTAAAATGCGGGAAAATGTGAAATGTGGGAAATAACGTTTTAAGCTGCAAAAGTTATGTATAGGATACCCCCTTGAACTTTATATATGATGTAATGTACATAACAGGCATCAGAAGACTTGTCAGGGACTTGTTTATTATCTAATGAAGGTTTATTATTGAATAAAAACCGTTTGTGTAACTGGAACTGATAACTGTCTAGGAAGTAGAAATGTTTGACCCAATTTCATATGTCATAATCGATGTTTATTTAAATAATGAAATACTGCACTATTTACGTATTTTTTCATTCTTAGCGCAAGGCTTTTCGAGAATTTTGTTTCGTTGTCAAGTGCAATTATGTAAATTAGTATATTGTACGGTGGTTGAATGTGTGTTATTCTGTGTCTCTTACACTGTAGTCGTCTTTTATTGAATGACGGTGTCAACTAGTGCTCCAAGTGAACGTACGCCAAAACACGCTAAATAAGGTTCGACAAAGGTGCCACAACTATCACGAAACTGCGTTTGTGCAGTAGAGATAGTTTGGAAATGGTTGTGATTGATCACAATATCTTCATTCGAATGAATCAAGTTACTCGTATCAGCCACCGTGCCAAGTAGAGCTTGGCAGCAGCGGGAGATATGGCACAAATTGTTCCAACTTTTACATGTTTGCCAGTTCAAATCCGCTGAGTAGAGTGCCTTGTTGTCAAGAAACTTAACCACATAATATTTGTAAACATTACTGGACAGCCAACATCATGCCAGTGTCATTTTTTCTCTGCAAAAAATTTTTCATAATGCTTAAATCACAAGAAAATTACAAATATGTTGACGCAGAATCAGGTGCAAATTAACATTGAAGGCATAGGAAATTTGACGGGGCTGATAAAAAATGTAGTAAACGGTGGGAAAACGTTAATTCCGGGAACGTAAAAGTGGGGTTATACTGTATGTTTCTTAATTTATTAAACACAGTGTTTGTATTTCCTTCTCTCACAGTAGTATATGTGTGCTTGCCAAAAGGACACTGTGCTGTGTGCGGCTCATACTGCCTTTATTTTTGTAAGTGTGGCCCTATTTTGTACTATTATGGCTGTGTCAGGTGGTGTGAGGTAAAATGCAGTACATCTGTGAAATTTGTCTGCCACCTTTCTGTACCATTTTGATGATAAACGGGGTGGTTTCTTTTCTTTGAACTAGGTCGACCTTATGTGTTCTTATAATGGATCGATTATATATCCGCTGCAGAGTGAAAATCTCATTCTGGTATCCAGTTAATGTTGCATCCATTTTCCATTTTATATGGCTATATGATGATGGGTTTCATATTCAGCTACTTTTACATACGTCTCCTTCGCTTTCCGTTCATTTTACGACCAAGATAGGACTATGCCCTTCTTCTATCTGTTACTAATTCTTTGGTTTCTTGCTTTTATAGATCATAGACAATTTGATGATAACCATAAAGAGTGAAACGAGTCATTGACATTAAATAATTTTGCAACAAAGGTTTTTTTAACTCACAAATAGATTTGAAACTGGTTGCTGCAATATCCTACAACAATGAAATGGAATAATTTTTGCTACTAAAAATAATCCTACTTTTGAATCCAGTCACAGGCAGCCTCCAGTCTGGCAGTATGGTGGGTGTTTTTAGTCTAAAATTACTGAATAATTTAGCCTGTAAGCGGTTGTGAGTTGTCACAGTGGAGTGACCAAGTCATTTGTTCACTAACAGAAAGTGACATTTTCCACCTTTGCCGCGCTAATTTATTTTGTTCAAAACTAGTTTCAGTCTTACAGACCATTCTCAAGAGATTGTGGTTCTGTACAAAACAGAATATATTATATTACCTCCAGGAATAGAAATGTAATAATGTGAATGTAGACATATTTGAAATGCATTTACCTGCAAGAGAAAACTATGCTTTATGTACTGAAATGACAGTATCATTATAGTTGTGTTTTCTATTTGGATTGGTTCTTAAATGTTGTCTCATTGGTTTAACAGCTTTGACATTTACAAAGGTTTTATATTGATAAAGAGTAAAGCTAAGTGTGGAAGAAATTTAATAATAATTTCAAATACTATGACTGTATATTTGTATGTGTATTTGAGGAAAGCCTAGAAGGCACTATTTGTGAACAAATGATATTAATACAGCAAATGTGGAAAATGTCACTTTCTTTAGTTAATTCATTGCTGTGGTAGACACTGTGAAAAAAAAATCTACATTATTTCTGTACACATGTTCTTAACTGGAATACTCTCTTTCAAATTCAGAAGGTGGTAGGGGTAAAATACAGGGAGCGAAAGGCTATTTACAATTTGTACAGAAACCAGATGGCAGTTATAAGAGTCGAGGGACATGAAAGGGAAGCAGTGGTTGGGAAAGGAGTGAGACAGGGTTGTAGCCTCTCCCCGATGTTATTCAATCTGTATATTGAGCAAGCAGTAAAGGAAGCAAAAGAAACATTCGGAGTAGGTATTAAAATTCATGGAGAATAAGTAAAAACTTTGAGGTTCGCCGATGACATTGTAATTCTGTCAGAGACAGCAAAGGACTTGGAAGAGCAGTTGAACGGAATGGACAGTGTCTTGAAAGGAGGATGTAAGATGAACATCAACAAAAGCAAAACGAGGATAATGGAATGTTGTCAAATTAAATCAGGTGATGCTGAGGGAATTAGATTAGGAAATGAGACACTTTAAGTAGTAAAGGAGTTTTGCTATTTAGGGAGTAAAATAACTGATGATGGTCGAAGTAGAGAGGATATAAAATGTAGACTGGCAATGGCAAGGAAAGCGTTTCTGAAGAAGAGAAATTTGTTAACATCGAGTATAGATTTAAGTGTCAGGAAGTCATTTCTGAAAGAATTTGTATGGAGTGTAGCCATGTACGGAAGTGAAACATGGACGGTAAATAGTTTGGACAAGAAGAGAATAGAAGCTTTCGAAATGTGGTGCTACAGAAGAATGCTGAAGATTAGATGGGTAGATCACATAACTAATGAGGAGGTGTTGAATAGGATTGGGGAGAAGAGAAGTTTGTGGCACAACTTGACTAGAAGAAGGGATCGGTTGGTAGGACATGTTCTGAGGCATCAAGGGATCACAAATTTAGCATTGGAGGGCAGCGTGGAGGGTAAAAATCGTAGAGGGAGACCAAGAGATGAATACACTAAGCAGATTCAGAAGGATGTAGGTTGCAGTAAGTACTGGGAGATGATGAAGCTTGCACAGGATAGAGTAGCATGGAGAGCTGCATCAAACCAGTCTCAGGACTGAAGACCACAACAACAACAACAACAACAACAACATGTTCTTCTCATGTACGTCGCCCTTAACATTGCAGTAGAACACATTGACCAAATAACAAAAAGCAACAAGTTCTTTATCAACATTCTCTCTCTCTCTCTCTCTCTCTCTCTCTCTCTCTCTCTCTCTCTCTCTCTCTCACACACACACACACACACACACACACACACACAGAGAGAGAGAGAGAGAGAGAGAGAGAGAGAGAGAGAGAGAGAGATCCATGTGGACTTACTATTATACTCTTGATTTGTTGAGCTTTATTTGGCCAAAGTGAAACGAAGGCTCTTCTATTGTGATGCTTGCTGCTTAGTTCCACTGTCATAGTCATAAGACCAACTTTTTACTTGTCTTGAATCAATTGGTTAAGTTCCCTGCAGACTTGAACATGTTATATTTAGTCATCAGCAAGCAGTCACGGCATTAACTTCAGCATAGTCTTGTTATGTTAAAATCCTCTGACTCAGTATATTTGCATGTGCCCAAGGTGTTGCAGAGGTGTCTAGCAGTCTGTCTGTGACCTTGCAGAATCGCATTTCTTACTTTCTCAACATATTACGGTTAGATGCCAGTTGAGTGCTGACAGAAATGGCATCCAACAATCAATGTTTGTCCATTTCTGAAATGCTTTAACCAGTCATAATTCTGTAACTGACTTCGTCTCATAAAGCTTGGTTCAATGGTTGGTGTGTTCCCACAGCAGTTTGCTCAAGTTTAAAACGAA
Organism: Schistocerca nitens; assembly: GCF_023898315.1. Classification (NCBI taxonomy): domain Eukaryota; kingdom Metazoa; phylum Arthropoda; class Insecta; order Orthoptera; family Acrididae; genus Schistocerca; species Schistocerca nitens. Next base: position 135,943,500 of record NC_064624.1, read on the forward strand.
ATTTTATACAGGTATGCTGCTCTTAACAACCATTGCAAAACCACAAACTGACAGAAACGTGACAATAGAAATGTGCTCACCAATAACAGGTTGGATCATTCAGGGCATGACCATTTTCCTTCTGGATTCGAGTAGGAGTTACGGGAAGACACGTAGTGGTACTTCTACATCCACACGACTGCTATGCAATTGACAGTTAAGTGTTTGGTAGAAGATTCATTGAAACACTTTTCAGACTGAAACTTTCTGGCATTTTAAAACTGTGTGCCAAACCGGGACTCGAACCCAGGACCGTTGCCTTTCGTGGGCAAGTGCTCTACCAACAGAGCTACCCAAGCACTACTGACGACCCATCCTCACAGCTTTACTTCTGCCAGTACCGTATCTCCTACCTTTCGAAAGTCACAGAATTTCTCCTGTGTACCTCGGGGGACAAGCACTCCTGGAAGAAATGATATAATGCGAAGATGTGCTTAGCCACTGCCTGAGAGAGATTGGTTCCGGGATGAATTTTCACTCTGGAGCAGGGCAGGTACTGGTATGAACCTTCCTGGCAGATTAAACAGTTTGCCTTTGTTTTAATGATTGCCATTGGAACTTGTGTATCATGGCCATGAAACTCTCCCTCCTATATCATGATATTTTTTGATGTCTTTTGTCAGTCCTATCTGATCGGGATTCCGTATCGTACAGCAGTACTCCAGAAGAGGACGGGCAAGCATAGCGTACAGTCCCTAGTAGACTGCACCGTCAGAGTTTTCTGCCAATAAAACCGAGTCTATAGATCACCCTTCCCACAACATTTTCTGTGTGATGGTTCCAATTTAAGTTGTTCTTAATTTTCAACCCTAGGTATTTAGTTTAATTGACAATCTTTAAAATTGTGTGTTTTATTGTGTAACAAAATTCATTTGGAGGACACCACTCTTTGCACTTGTAACTATTTGCACACAATTGAACACGACTTCTTAACTGGCACAAACTTGTAATATTGAACATCACTTTCTTTCAGCAACCGTATATACGTTTCAGTGGAGAAATAACACAGCCAACCTGTTTATTTGACACAAACTGTTGGTGAAATGTCAACTGTCTCAGTTGCCCTAACCGTGTACCTCGTTTCGACAGAAGGCCGGAAGAAGCTGAGGGACAAGGAGCGCAGCAAGAAGCGTGGCGGCGTATCCTCGGAAGACGACGGCGGGTCCGGCACGGTCAAGTCGTCCCGTAAGAAGCAGAAGAAGGGCGGAGGTGGCGGTGCGGGCGGCGGTGCCGGTAGCGGAGGAGGGTCAGGGGGTGCGGGCAGCGGCGACAGCGGGGACTTGGGCGGCGGTGCGGCAGTGGCGGCAGCATTGGCGGGCATCGCACACCCGTCTGACGTGCTGGACATGCCGGTGGATCCCAATGAGCCCACCTACTGCCTCTGCCACCAGGTCTCCTACGGTGAGATGATCGGCTGCGACAACCCCGATGTGAGTACCGCTTCTGCTTTCTCGACGTGTGCCAGATGGGTATTCGGACCTGAAACCTCTCGCCTTTCTCGGGGTGCCCCACTACCGATGTCACGTACTTTGCTGACCGATTTGAATTTTCAGTTATTGTGTTAGATTCTGCACAAGCGACACTGTCAGTCTAGTGTGCTCTTCGTATTAAATCCGTGTCCTTCGATTTAACCTGTAGTCCAATTTAAAGTAGCAGGTACTAGACAGGTAGTGTGCTGACCGTTTCAGCCAACGCTACACCAATGACGTCCTTATACTACTGGCATGAGAGCTCTCACTGTGTTGACACTTCTGTTGTGCAAATCATTTTGCTTGCCAGTTCTCAAGTAGGAAACTTGTTAAGGCATGGAAATTTTGCCCCTTTAAAAAATAAATGCATCTCCAGTCCCAAATGAAATTAATAAGATATTTGACGTGCTAGAGTCCCATAGAATTCTATACCATATGTGAATTTCATAATTTTTGGAATAAATTGAAAAAATCAGCCAACCAGTTGTAAATAAAGGTTTATTTTCCCTTGACCATGGTTTCAATGTTTGTATAAATATCTTCTTCAGAAGGGATCAAGTGATGTAAAAAGGCCAATACTTCTGAAGAAGATATTTTTATAAATATCAAAACCATGGTCAAGGGAAAATAAACCTCAATTTGCAACTGGTTGGTTTTTTTTTTTTAATTACAGAATTGCTGTTTCACAGCCATTTTTAAGACTTTTCATAATTTTCATTTGATTTTTTTTGTGGAATATAGACTTCAGACTTCACAGTTACTATGACTCAGATTTTTTTTTTCGGGGGGGGGGGGGTTGAGACAATAAATAACTAGATGCTCTGTTGCTGAGTGAGCTATCTCGGTAACCAAAAAGGAAAAAGTACTTAAATGAGCTCAGTTGTTTGTGAAATATGGTGTGTCAATGATCAAAAGCATCCTGGGTTCCAGATTCGAACAACGCCATTGCTTAAGTTTTTAATAAAAATTGTCAGCAATGGCAGCCAAACACTTCCAGCACAAGAAGTCACCCTTGTTCTGCCATTGGCCTCTTTGAAAAGGGCGGAGGAGCAGACACAGGAGCAGGACACACCCTTGCCCTCCCAGTGGGAAACTGCCCCTAAAAGGCGGAATAATCGGCAGTGATCGATGGTATGAGACTGCAGAAGGCAGTGGGAACCACTGTATTACAGACACATGATGTGTATCCACAGGACTTGTGGCCAGTAATTGAAAAAGTATCACAATGATCTCTCCACTGCAGAATATTCTAGATTAGTCTCCTAATGAGGTCTCCAAGAGGGGACTGCCGAAAGGATGGTGTCAAAGAGAAGAATATTGAACAACCGACAAAAGATTAACATTCTAAGAGTCAGGGTGTGGAATGTTGGAGATATGAGTGTGTCAGGGAAGCTAGAAAGTCTGGAAAGGGGAATGCAAAGGCCCATTGAAGATATAGTCAAGCTCAGAGAAGTGAAATGGATAGGAATGAGGATTTCTGGTCAGACAAATGTAGGGTAATATCAGCAGCAGCATTCACAATTCTCACACACACATGGTCACTGTCTCTTGCTGCTGAGGCTGGACTGTGACCAACAGCACATGATTGGAGAAGAAATCAGAGTGGCGGGCGTGAGAAGGTGGTTGGGAAGGGCTTGTGGGAGCATTCAGACACATTGTTGGGACAGGGTAGGGCAGCTAGGTGCAGTCGGGAGGGTTAGGCGGGAGAGGGAAAGGGGAAAAAAGAGATAGAAGAGGAGGGGAAAGAAACTGTGGGTGCATTGGTGCATAAAAGGTTGTGTAGTATTGGGGCGGGAGCAGGGTGAAGGACAGCGACTAAGCAAGGTTGAGGCCAGGGGAGTTAAGAGAATGTAGGACATCTTGCAATCAGAAAAGCTGGTGTTGCTAGGAAGGATCCAGATGGTGCAGGTTGCGGAGCAATCATTGAAGCGAAGAACATTGTGTCGGGCAGCGTGTTCAGCAACTGGATGATCCTGCACTCTCTCGGGCACAATTTGGCGTTGGCCATTCGTGCAGACAGGCAGCTTGTCAGTTGTTGTGCCCACGTGTAATGCAGCACAGAGGTTGCAGCTTAGCTTGTAGATGATATGACTGGTTTCACAGGTAGCCCTGCCTTTGATGGGATAGGTGATGCTTGTGACCGGACTGTAGTAGGTAGTGGTGGGAGGATGTATGGGACAGGTCTTGCATCTAGGTCATATTGCAGGGATATGAGCCATGTGTTGAGGGCTGTGGGAGAATAGAGACGGGTGAGGATATTGTGTGGGTTCAGTAGCCAGCGGAATACCACTGCGAGAGGGGTGGGAGGAATAGTGGGTAGGAGAAGCACTGTACTGTCCCCCACCCCACCCCAAACCTCCTCCGTACCCCACTCACACAGATTGCTTTTCCCATCACGCACAGTTGCTCACAGTCTGGCCTCGGCAGCCAGAGACAGTGGTCATGTGTGTGCAAGTTGGGCTTTATGGTGTGTGTGTGTGTGTGTGTGTGTGTGTGTGTGTGTGTGTGTGTGTGTGTGTTTAGCATCCTCGGGAACATTTTCGAGAAGTGCTTCACATGAGTTCCTCCAAGAATCGGGGTCACCTTCAGAGAGCTTCCACACATTTGCCAACTTGTACGGACGGTAGTGAAAATTTGCCTTATTCAGCAATCGGAAAGTGCAGTGACAGACACTTGACTGCACACAGAATGCTGTGGGGATTGCGAGATTGAAACTCTCACTGTCTCAATGCTATCACATGATGTGATGGGCTGAGGGACTCCAGTGCTTCTCATTGTCATACTCGCGGTTTGTCTGAATGTGATTGCCCGTGTAAGAATTGATTTCCAGTCCAGAACGTGGACCGACGGGATTGCGTTGAAGCGATTTCAAAAGATGTGCCGGGTTGCGTGACACAGCATCTGTTCAAAAAGTAGGCTACTCTGTGTTCCGACGCATGATATTGACTGATCTGGAAGAGGACAACACTTCAGAACTGCACCTGTCGAACAAGACCACTCCTGCCCCGCTGTGACTGCTGCAACCTGAATGGTGCCCGTGTTAAAACAAGGAAATTACGTTGACAGTATAAGGAAAAGGTAGATTACTACTCACCGGTGAGTAGTAATCTGTCTTTTTCTTATATTATACTGCTTGCAGTGTGCATGCAGGGCTGTCTTCACTTAGCCGCTACAGCTGTGTAAGGCGGGTGACCTCGAACGGGACTTAGCCGCTGCACGAGGCGCCAGGCGGATCGCGCTAGAGTTTTAACTTAGCGCGATCCGCAGAATTGCTCGACTTCCGGTGCCACCATTGCGGTTTATCGGGGCGCTACTTCCTGCCGCGCCCTTCTTAGCAGTGATTACGTCACTGCTACTGAGGCAGCTGCACGCTCATTCCATTCGAGGCAGCCGCACAGTACAGACAGCCGTGCCGTTCCGGAGGAGAAGATATGCGAGAAGAAGCAGATTACCTGTCTGCAAGAATGATACATTCAATCTTACTCCTAAGAATACTGTTCAGCAACAGTTATTAGGAGGGCCTATTGTTTTTGTAGGTTGCAAGATTAATTTTTCTTGTAGTACTACTGAAGTCGTTGCTGGTAACTCTTGGTTGACTGTTGCTATAATTAGAGGAGGTGATTCAGCTCTTGGAGGACTGGAGTATGATTTTCAAAACTGTGTAAAACAAAACATTAAATATGTACTTACAGTATTAAAAATAAATATAAAAATTCTGATTTATAAAGGGGATTTTATTGCATTTTGAAATCGGGAAGTTGTATTGCTACACCCTGTGTTACTTGAGTGTTTATGTAGGCAAAAATTTGTGTGCTGCATGGAAACAAGTCTTACAACTGAAAAAATGTGATGTCATTAATTTAAATATATCCCTAATTTTTGCACTGTTCGTATTTTCAGTAGCCCTTGTTCACTATTATAGTAAATGTGTCTGTGTGGTTGCAGTGTCCGATAGAGTGGTTCCACTTTGCGTGCGTGGGTCTGGTGACAAAACCAAAGGGCAAGTGGTTCTGTCCAAAATGCACAGCGGACCGCAAGAAGAAATGAGCAGAGTGGAATGCAGTGGAGTCTGGATGCCCAGGCGTATACATTTCTGGCAGCAGAAATCCGTCTGTGTTCATTCAGCAGTGTGGAACAGTTGCTTAGAATGGTCAGTTATCTTCATCTTCTACAATCACTGTGTGAAAATTACTCAAAAATTGTGGTACTTCATAATGACAAAACATATTAGAGGATTGCAAGGGACAACACACACTTACAGATTCTCACTAAGTTCGTCTTTGCCACAGAAGCTAGGTAACATCACAAGAATAAATGTCATTAAGAAGTTAAAAGGACATTGTGGTTCTTATTATTTTAAACGAAGGAAACATGACAGAATCACAATACTGTTTATATTTTACAATATATATGTTCCTTATTAGTCTAGCAAGAAAAATTTTGTCAGTTCAAGGCCCATCACATCTTCAATGTTTTACACAGTTATAGAAATTATTCTATGGGGAGGGTTGTGTGGGTGAAGATTGTCCTCACTTCGGTTGGGAATCTGCCAACAGTTATTGGAGTGAGGGCCACACCTCTGTTGTATCAGCTGTGGATCTTTGAGTTCTGAAGTCCAGCTGCTTGTATGTTAGTGTTTACAGATATAAAAACAACGTGAAGGTCACAGCTGCAAAAAAGTGCGTTGAATTGTCTGAGGCTGTAAAATATAGACACTAATGCCAACTGACACCAAAGTTTTGGTGTTTCTATCAAAAAGTTTTGGTGTTTCTATCAAAACTGTTAAAATTTCCTGCCCCACAGTAATGTTTTGAGCATTTAACACAGCTGTGGAATAGCCTCAAAAGTCCTGAGCCATAGGTTGCTGTGGCAAATTAGTCACATGTTCTCATCAAACTGAGTGTAAGATATGAGCCGGAGCCATCTTTATATTAATTCTTCACATTTCATCTGCAAATAATTCAACCACTAACTGCAATTGTTCTGTAATAAGAACTTTCATCACTAAACTAAGGAACAGTATTAATTAGTGGGAAGTTGTGTGTATATCCAAAGGAAAATGCGCTTAAGAAAAATGTACAGTTCTGGGAAGATAGAATGGCTGGTAGTGCTTAATTTCCCTTTCAGCAGTTCTGTCTCCTGTGGATTTATATGAGTTGTAGACACTATGGATGACTTTCCTGCAATCTTTCACTATGGGACATCACAGTTTGAAATTAATTTTGTGGCTTGTATGTTCACCCCCAGGAGGCAGAAGTGAAGGATGATTAATTTATTTTAAGAAAGAGTTTGACACTAGTGAGGGAATATAGGAGCTACGAAAGAATGTCCACAGTGAACATTGTATCTACAAAGATTTTCAAAGACTAACTGACAGGAATTGTCATAATTTGTTAACATTGCCATTCTTATTGGAAAATTTTAGGGTATGTTAAGACTAGGAATTTTAAATTATTACAGCTGATGGTGGAATGATATATATCGTAAAATTTACTCTGCAGTGCATGTTGTGAAAAACTGAGATGGTGTGAAGTGTATCGGGTGGAGAAATATTTTTTTGTTCAGACCACACATCTGGCTACAATGGCAAAGTTTAGACAAAGTGCACATTTAGGTGCCTGATGATGTTTATGAAAGAAATGTGTTACATATTATAGATATTCTAATCCATGAATAAGGTTTAAAGAACAAAATTGTCAATTTTTATGCAACTGTGGATAACTTTTTAATCTGTTTTTCTCTTCCACATCCTCCTGTTGATTTTTTCCTCTTCTTTTTTAGGTAACTGAAAAGTATTATGTTATTTGTTTATATTTTTATATTGCATATATGTATGTAAGTGTATATACAACATAATTTAATGTGTTCTTTTGACAATTAACTGCATAGATTTTTTAAGAGATAGATCTGTATTTATAAAAAAATTTTAGTGTATGCTCAGTTTTAGGTATTCTATGTCAAACTCCTTATGAATCCCTTCCTGTTTAAAATATTTTTATGGCAATATACTCTGGGTTAATCGGCTTTAATGACTAAGATTCCACTTCAAGTGTGGTTCCTGCTATCTTCTTTGGCTTACAGAATTAAGGTCAACATGATAAGATTAGTTTGTTTGCATGTTGAATACTTTAAATAACTGTAATTGTGATATAACATTCAGATATCCTTTGATGTGTTTCATGTATAAAAAATATTGTGTCAGTAATGATTGCAAATGATCAAATTGTTGTTAAGTATAAGCCTCTGTGTTTCACTTAGCATACACAGTTCTGTACTAGAACCTGTTGTAAAGTATTATGTCAAAAGAACATTAAATTACATTTTCGTATATGGCTGCTACATTTCTTTTATCTTTTAAGCTCACTACACCTCAGCTCATTTGCACACAGTTGCTTGGTAGTAATCTACATACATTGTATGCAGGAAATGTAAATGATCGGAATGAGATGACAAGGTGGGCCCGAAATATTTCCTATTTCAAAGGCTGGAATTCAGACCTAAAACATGAATCCTTCTGTCTCTCAAAGGAGGAGGAGAAAGCTGCCAAAGTTTCCATGGGCAGTAACTGTATCCATTGTAACAGGAAAAAAAATCTAAGTAAAATATAAATAATTATGTTTGGAAAGATTCTCTCTTCCACTACAGAAATAGTTACAAAATGTGGGTATAGACAAGTTATTTGATTCGATAGTGAGCTTGCAAACTTTGCACTTCCCAAGCCATCTTAACTGTGTGTGACACAGTGCTTTTGTTGTTACTGCCACCTCGCCCACCCCCCTCTCCTTTTCCAGTCCCAAATAGCCTGCAGGAAGAATGATTGTTGATAAGCCCCCATGTGAGTTCGAATCTCTGTAAGTATACCTTCATGGTCTGTTTGTGAGATACATGTAGGAGGAAGTGATACATTGGTTGAGTATTCTGTGAACCTACACTTGCAGAATTTTAAAGTAAACTGCACCATTTTGGAGAAAGCTTCTTTTATAGCACCTGCCACTGGTGTGCCTGATCATCTATGTGACATTTCCACACTAACAAATGAACCTCTGACAAAATGTATTTTATCTTCTTTTGATGCTCTCTATTTCCTCTATCAGTTCTTTCTGGTATGGGTGTCAGACCAAAGAGATTTTTGTAACGTATCTCCTGGAGAGTCTTCCAGTGACTCTCTGTCTGGCATCTGCCTTTTATATGTTTAGTTTTATGGGGTCGTTGTACTTTAGATTGCTGCAGTTGCACACTCCTATATATGTAGTGGATGTGTCTGACGTCAGTGATTGATTGGAACTGTGTATACAAACAAGAATGAGTCTTTCCACCTATTTGCAAGGGGACTTTGAAAAGTAAGTTACACATTATTATGGCAGACCAAGTAACTTTCATTGAATGCTGCACTACATTCAGAGGTGACACAGATACATGACACTACTTTTCAACTTAGTCATGAAGTCTTTGTAAACATTGGTTGGAACATTCTACCTACTCTCAGTTCCTTGCTGATCAGTTGCAGATCCATTCAAGAATCACTGATGGTGTAACTGACTGATGGATGATACGATATCTAACCAAAAGAATGCAGAATGTTGTGCTTAGTAACTCAACCAACGTAATCAGCAGAGATTCCTCTGAATGGTGAGAAATCGCATAGGGAGTTCCCCAAGGCTCACTCTCAGCTCCCTCATTGTTCGTTATACAGCTAAACCATTTTCCGTGTAATATACAAGCAGAATTAGTTCCTTTTGCGGATGAAACTGGTATTGTAATTGATGCAAACATAAATACAGCAACAGAAGAAATAGTAAACAATGTTCTTAAGTGTCATTGGTTTTCTACGAATGGTCTCACCTTCAATTTTTATTCAGTTCTGCATATCTAGGGCATAACAATAAGTGTAACATATGGTGAGGAATTAATGAATATGGTGGAAAGTTCAAAAATTGTAGGTTTCCAAAATTGAGAATTTAAACTGGGAAAAGCATATTTTAGAACTCCTAAAACAACTTAGTTTAGTCACATTTGGAATTTTTGCAAATCCACTTGGAATCATTACAAACCCTGGGGAGAGACAAATCAGTAAGTTGAAATATTTTGCAAATTTCCTTCAATAATGTCGTATGGAATAATAATTGGAGTAACTCACCTTTTTTAAAAAGCCTTCATTGCCCAAAAATGTGGTGATGCTCAGCCATGACCATATTGTAAATAACTGGTTAAGGAATTTGGCATTCTGACTACTACTATATTATTCCCTAATGAAGATTGTTGTAAATAATACACTGCAGTTCAAGAGGAACAACGATGTATATAATTACAATATCAGAATGACATTCATTACTCCTAATTAAAAGGATTGCACAATGCTGCAACTAAAAAATTTGGTCATTTATCAGTGATATAAAATGTCTGAACAAACAGTACAGTAAAATTTGAAAACTGGAAAAGTTTCACTTGACAACTCCATCTATTATGTAGACGTATTTCTGTTATTGCAGTGTGTAAAAGTTGGTGGATAGGACTTACTCACATCTTTATATTTAATAATAATAATAAAACTTATAAATGTTCAGCACGTAGCTGTATTTACAGATTAATTTGTGATGTGAATGTAATATGACGCATTCCACATCATTATGATCTAAAAGGGAAGTCATCCATGGATCAAGACTAAAGCTGTCGGCACATGGGACGAGGCAGGTAACACTGACGTCCATGCAAACGGTATATCCCACATCAGGAGAGACAGTGCTGTAGGCACACACCACAAACTGCTTGACGTGATTTTGTGCTCTCCATCGGTGGTTGTGGATATATTTGGCTTGCAAACCATACAGTTTGTTCACCAAAATAGATGTGTATAAGGGGGTAGATTGTGTTGTTGCCCTGGATGATGATTTACACAAATATTTTGTCAGGATTTGTAAGCGGTGAGTCCTTGAGGTACGGCAATATGCGAACACGAGAAGTAAGTTTAAAACAGTTTTATTAACAAAGACGGATTATAAAACATGCACGCTACGTGCACCCTTCATCACTATGTCTGACATCCTAATTACGGTCGTATCGAAAGGCTCCATGGTGAGCTAAGAAAAGAGACATCTACATCTACATTCATATTCCGCAAGCCACCCAACGGTGTGTGGCGGAGGGCACTTTACGTGCCACTGTCATTACCTCCCTTTCCTGTTCCAGTCGCGTATGGTTCGCGGGAAGAACGACTGTCTGAAAGCCTCCGTGCGCGCTCTAATCTCTCTAATTTTACATTCGTGATCTCCTCGGGAGGTATAAGTAGGGGGAAGCAATATACTCGATACCTCATCCAGAAACGCACCCTCTCGAAACCTGGCGAGCAAGCTACACCGCGATGCAGAGCGCCTCTCTTGCAGAGTCTGCCACTTGAGTTTATTAAACATCTCCGTAACGCTATCACGGTTACCAAATAACCCTGTGACGAAACGCGCCGCTCTTCTTTGGATCTTCTCTATCTCCTCCGTCAACCCGATCTGGTACGGATCCCACACTGATGAGCAATACTCAAGTATAGGTCGAACGAGTGTTTTGTAAGCCACCTCCTTTGTTGATGGACTACATTTTCTAAGCACTCTCCCAATGAATCTCAACCTGGTACCCGCCTTACCAACAATTAATTTTATATGATCATTCCACTTCAAATCATTCCGCACGCATACTCCCAGATATTTTACAGAAGTAACTGCTACCAGTGTTTGTTCCGCTATCATATAATCATACAATAAAGGATCCTTCTTTCTATGAATTCGCAATACATTACATTTGTCTATGTTAAGGGACAGTTGCCACTCTCTGCACCAAGTGCCTATCCGCTGCAGATCTTCCTGCATTTCGCTACAATTTTCTAATGCTGCAACTTCTCTGTATACTACAGCATCATCCGCGAAAAGCCGCATGGAACTTCCGACACTATCTACTAGGTCATTTATATATTCGCGCCCGAGGCCACGCTAGTTAATACGGCGGCCGGTGGCGCACTTGGCTGCGTCACACTCTGCCCGGATGCACGTGTACTGACCAAGCAAATTGTGGGCGTTCCAGATAGGCCGGCTGGCGAGCGCGTGTTACGTACCGTACGGCTGCGTGCAACCCGTAGACCCTTACGTCACTCTCCCCAGAGAAAAAGAGCAATGACCTCCGGGGCGTTATGAACCTATTTCGCCTTTTTTTGCCTCAGAAGGCATTGCAACATATATTTAATTTGCAGACACAGTAACGTTCGGTACAGAGAAGCGTGCCTTCGAGAAGACAGTTTCATACATGACAAATGCTGTTGACAAAAGACAAATTAATAAAAGCAATAAAAACACAATACTGACAATCAAGTATGCATCAACATTACTGGATGAATCAAAGGATTTAATTTTATTTGCTGCTTCAATGAAGTTTAACTCATTATTGGAAGAAATCAAATTTTCATAAATATCCTTAAATAAATTTTGTCTTCAGAAAAACTGGATAAGGAATGCTTTCCTTACGTTAATATGTATGAATCACTGTAATAAACAGATAACATTCTCATTAATATCAAATGTCCAGTTGCATGAAATGTAGTGGCATTCAAGATTAATCCACTATTATTCAATTTGAGTGTAAAGGGTAGCTCAGGTGTACACAATTTTTACATGTAAATCTGACATCAAGGGTGGAGTTAAATGAGAAAATTATACCTTCAGAACATCTTTGAAGACATGGATGATAAAGATGCGTTAAAATTCTAGGGCAATCGTCTCTTGGGGGATGATTCGTAAACAATTCTTTCTCGCAGCTGTACACTCTACTGTCTAAGAATACTGCCTGTTCAGGGCAAATTAACTTATTACTACATTTACACATATGCAAATCTTTTCATTTAGGAACACAAAATATCTTTGATCCTTGCTGATCAGTAGATAATCATTCAGTACATACTTTACATGAATACTTGCCTGTCTCCATTTCACAGGGCAAGTATAAATCTTATATATTTCAAAATTATGCTTTGATCTAGCAATGGGAATAGAAACAATAACAGTTAATTCATCTTCAGTCATTAAAGAGTGTGTGCTGGTTAACTTGTAGTAAGCGTATAGACTGTAAGAGTTAACAGGGTAAATCATAGTATAGGTTGCATCTAGCTTTCATTCAATTGATAGGATCTGTAAAAATTGTCCTGGATGCAGTAGTACACTGCTCAGACAATCATTTCAACTACTTTCTAAGGCTGTTCTTAAGTTAAGGGCATCAATTCTAGCATTTGATAAATTATCAGTAATCCTTAACAAAAGAGTGTTTAAATCTAAGTGTGCACTCACAGCATTTAATCCTTGGCATAGTTCTTGGATATTTGTGTTCGTTTCATTACGAGTTATGTGGAAATGTGAGCTAAATTGCTTCACATTAGAGAGGTTAGTTGAATCTGTACTGGACTGTTGTTCAAGAGCTAATATTTTGCCTTTAACTTCCAGTAGATCTCGACTAGTTAAAGTACCAAATACAGTATGAAGGATACTCCTTCCAAAATCAAACCAGGCACGTTTACGCGTAATTAAAGTTTTGTGTGGCAAAAGCTTTAAAAAAAAAGTAAGTCTCTTGATCATAATTAGCTAATGTAAACTCTACCTGCATTTTGACTGTGATCCTGTTATTACACCATGATGTACCCATTTCCAAAATTGTATCATTACCCTTAAAAGAACAAATTAGATCAATTTGCTTCTTTACAGAATTGAACTGTTGCTGGATTTCACTCAAATTGTACCTGAGGACAACTTTTGCATTACTTGTTGAAACTACAATGTCTGATCGTGGTTCAAGCAAAACACCTATACTCTGTGGTACTATTACTACAGCATTAGTAGAATACACTATCACAGCAAACATTAGAATAAAAATGAACATGGTTAGTTAGTTCTAAATACTAGAGTTAACAATGACCATAAAATAAATAAGTTTTGTGTGGTAACCTGTGGAATAAAAGGTTTAGTTTCAGTTGTGCACTCGTGTAATAACTTCAGTATTAAATTTTCACAACACATTCACATAAGCACATGGCTGAAATAAACACACACATCGCTCTCACATGCACTACACACGTTTACGCAGATTTTAGGGGTGTCTGGAACAGGATCGCTCGGAACGTGGCGATGCCTCGGCCTCGAAGTCTGGAGTGTGACCTCGCGATTCTCACTTCCTGGGTTTGAGAACAGCAGGTCTGCCTCTCGGTCGGTCCTCATCGTCTTGCGATACTACGGGAAATCTACCCAGAAATGGCTTTACACGATTGCATGAACAACAATTAAACGAAAGGGTAGTTGGAGCTTAAGAGTGACTGGCGACAACACCTCCGAGATTGTATATGGTCCTTTCCAAAACTTCTTAAACTTTTTGACTTGACTCTTCTTTGACACCACGTTGCTCAGATACACAAGACCTCCAACTCGATACTGTGGCACTGCTGCTTGGCAGTCGTGTTGTCTTGCTTGTTGAAGAAAGGACTGATGGTTTCGCTGTTTCACTCCCCTCCACGCTTCCTTTAGCTTGTGTGCTAGATCCCTTACGTGTTCATTGCTGATTCCGGCAGTTGATCGTGCAAAGTCCGAGGGCGAATGCATTCTTCTTCCGTAGACGATCTCATATGGACTTAGGCCAGTTGCGCTGTGCATTTTGGCATTGTAACAATTTACCAAATATGGTAAATGGACACCCCAATTGTCATGTTTGCTGCTCACATAATGGCTACCGTATTTACTCGAATCTAAGCCACACTTTTTTTCCGGTTTTCGTAATCCAAAAAACCGCCTGCGGCTTATAATCGAGTGCAAACCAAGCGGAAGTTCTGATAAATGTTGGTAGGTGCTGCCACAACTAACTCCTGCCGTCGAATATATGTAGCGCTACACAGGCATGCTTTGTAGGCACAAAGATAAATACTGGTGCCAAAACCTCTGCGTCAGTAAATAAAATAAAAAAAAAAAAAGGTGGAAGACGAGCTTTTTTTTTCTCCGCCCCGAGTTTCGACCACTGCATTTTCATACATTATCCAACGAAGTAAATACAAATTCCGTATTGTTCATCTTCGAATGTAGCAGAAATGGCCAAATCTACTTTCTGAATTTTTTCCTACCTGTGGGAAGAGATGGTTTCTAATAGGAACCTGATGAAATGTGAATCACATGCAGTATTCTCTTCACCATAAGAATAATACTAATATAAACATTTTGCCATGCATTCTTTCGTGTTTGCTGCTATCTCATTTAAATCCTGTCTGCCTAATAAACTACAAAACTAGAGTGAGACAACAGCAAACGCGGAAGAATATACGTAATGTGTCATGTTTATATTCGTATTCTTATGCCTGATAGTGATACAGTCAGAAATGAAGCAAGGCAACTGACTAGATTTTTAAATCTAAGATGACTCAAATTTCTGTGCAGAATTTGATGTACTAAAGAAGCGGCCGCAAAGATTTTCAAATGAAGAAAAATTTTCACCTAACTCTCGTTCAGAACATGTTCTATCATAGGCAGTCTATTATTTGGTTCTTGTTGATCATTATCAAAGAAAGCAGCAGTGTAAGTAACAACAAATAGCAGTCTCTTGCCATTGTTTCGCTGATGAGACGATTCCACTCTTTTTTTTTTTTTTTTAATTGTAAGCGGCGGTAGCGCGCGAAAAAGCAAGCCATGCCGCGAGCGGCGACAGGCCGTAAACACGCACTATCAGAATGCGACAAACAATGCATGACACAGTACAGTAATGCATTTTCAGTTTATAGTG
Organism: Schistocerca nitens; assembly: GCF_023898315.1. Classification (NCBI taxonomy): domain Eukaryota; kingdom Metazoa; phylum Arthropoda; class Insecta; order Orthoptera; family Acrididae; genus Schistocerca; species Schistocerca nitens. The sequence goes on from NC_064624.1 coordinate 135,958,790, forward strand.
ACGTAAACACCTATAGCAAAGAAAACAGCACTTATCAGATCAAAGCAAAATAAGCAATCGATTCAAACCAGACGAAGCACGTGAAAAAGGAAGGGTACCCGTATAAATACGAACGGAGTGCCCGACGCATAGCAATGGCTACCTGGTAAAGCTTAACTGCTAAGCTTACGACTCAAACCAAACTACTGTAGCTGTATCGTCATTCATTCGACCTAAATTGTGTCTTATATTACAATGCACGAACTTTGTTTCGATTTGAAGGTGCGGCCTAAAACTTTTCTCTCCCCTTGAATTTTGAGTCTCATATTTCAGGTGCGGCTTAGATTCGGGAATTTTTTTTCCTTTATTTCGAGCCTCATTTTTCAGGTGCAGCTTATATTCGAGTAAATACGGTAACCATTTTAATAATTGTTCTGTGGACTCGCTTGACTCTTCCATTTCCTTCAGGGTGTGCTGGTGTAGTCCTTAACTGAGTTATTTGCATGAGCTTAAAAGTCTGTTTAAGTAATTCGCTCATAAAATTCGTTCCTTGATCACTAATTATACTTCATGGTGATTCAAACTTAAGAATCCATTCTTTTATAAAAACTTTAGCTATAGTCTCAGTGCTCTAATAAGGTATTGCTATCATGAGAAGGTATCTAGGAAATGATCTAACATTGTCAATATGCATTTCTTTCCATCTTTAGTCTTAGGCAACGGTGCTACGACATCTAGTCCTACTCGTCCAAATGGTTCACTTGTCTCTGGCAGTTCTTGCAATGGTGCTCTACTTTTTCCTACATTATTTCGTCTGTTACAGGAATCACATTGTGAAACAAACTCAAAAACGTCAACTTTGCCGCTCAGCCACCAAAACATTTGAGCTATTTTAATGTTTGTTGCTTCTTTACTGCAATGTCCTGATAATAAAGGAACGTGTTGTTCTCTCATGATTTGCTCTTTCATGCTTTTTGGAATAATTAGGCGGTTTCCTTTACTAGGATTTTGTACAACAATCCTATTTCAACAAAACGTTGAGCATTTTTCCATAATTTGCATTGTGGATCATTTTCTCGAGCTGCCTTTAACTCTTCTTCTCGACTTATTGTAATACAAACATTGACTTCTCGACTCATTGCATCAGCATTCACATGTTTACCAGGTCGGTGAATAACCTTAAATTTGGTACTCACTCAGTCTTAATGTGCATCTTGTTAATCTGTAACTTGGATCCTTTAAGCTCAATAACCATTTAAATGTGGCATGATCTGTAATAACTGTAAATTCTCTTCCTGTTAAGAAACATCTGTTATGTGTTATACCAAAAACCAAAGCACAAAGCTCCTTCTCAGTAATAGTACAGGGTGATGCACGAAATGTGTTACCATTTTGTTTTTGAATATAAACTTTATTGTCAATACTATCTGAAAAGAACATATACTACAATGAAGAGCCGTCCGTGGAGATTTGTTCTAACTCAGCACATGCTCAATATGTCCACCATTTCGTTTCCTAACTTCCTTCAAACGAACACTGAAGTTAGTTATTACCCTACGGCACATGTCTTCCGTAATTTCACTGCAAGCTTGAAGAGTAAGTCTTCTGACCTCCATTAAATCACGTGGACGTTTCGGGAAATTTTTTTCCTTTAGGTACCCCCAAAGAAAAAAGTCACATGGATTGAGGTCTGGACTACTGGGGGGCCAATTTCGTCTGTCATTAAAGCGACCTGGAAACCTGAATGAAATGATCCGCATGTCGAAATGCTCGTGTAAAAACTCCAACACAGTGTTTGCAGTATATGGCCTTGCTCCATCTTGCACGAACCACTGCGTGTTGAAGGGCAAGGCAGTAGCAAGAAGCTGTGGAATGAAGCTATTGCGAAGCATGCTCAAATAACGCTCGCAGTTCACAGTTTTCTTGTCCAATAAGTCCGTGACTGGAAATTGCTGCCCACGCTGTAATCCTCGGAGCATAATGTTGTCGTTCATGAAGCACTTGTGGGTTTTCAGTGCCCCAAAAGTGTACATTTTGTTTGTTAACCACACCGTCTAAATGAAAATGCACCTCGTCTGAAAACCAAACGTTGTTGAGAGTTTCTTCCCTATTCTCCGCCCACTGAGCAAACAGTAGTCTCTGCAGCTTGTGTTCTTCAGTGAGTTTCTGTGCACAGGTCATCTTGTATGGGTACATATGGAGGTCACTTTTAAGAATGCATTGAACGGAGCATCATGGATATTCCCAGTTGCACTACTGCCTTTCTACACGATTTCCTGGGACTTCTCTGTACAGCAACTCGTACCGCTTCAATATTCTCCGGCGAACAAACGGGCTTATGCCGAGGTCACTTCGCTTCCAATACTGTTCCTTACTGTACAAATTTATCGTACAACCTGTGGATGGTCTTCTTGCAAGGGACCCATTGTGTGTTAAACTGTTGTCGAAAACACCTCTGAGTGACAACAAGGCTTTTTGGTTCGTGAAAAAGTAACACAATTGCCGATCGTCGCTGTGCTGTCAGCTATTGTTGCTTACTAGTCTCCTAGTGGCAGTATCGTGAATTACACATCATTTTGTAACTCATTTGTTTTTCCAAGCTCTGCTGGTACTGCTGTAGAGATCCCAGCGGGATATCTAATGTGCGTCGTAAATTGTGAAAGAAACAATTGGTAACACATTTCGTGGGCCACCCTGTATGGTTACATTCTCCTTTGTGTAATTGTCTGGAAGCAAATGAGATTGGATGTTCATGACCATCAACTTCTTGAGACAAGATTGCACCTCTGGCAAAATTGGATGCATCTGTTGAAAGAATAAAAGGTTTACTGAAGTCCGGATAGGCTAACACTGGGGCTGTGGTTTGAGCAATTTTAAGTTCTTCCATTGCCTTTTTGCATTCTGATGACCAATTAAATGTCGCCTCTTTCTTCAGTAGCTGTGTCATTGGACATGATATTTTTGTATAACCAGCCATACATTGTCCGTAGAAATTTGACAATCCAAAGAATGATTATAGTTCTTTCAAATTCTGTGGTTCAGGAAAATACTTTACATCTTCAATTAACTTTGGATCAGGTCGAACACCTTTACTAGTTATAACATGACCAAGATAGTTAACTTTACTTTGTGCAAAATGACATTTATCTATTGATAAAGACAGGTTTGCACTTCTTATATGCTCGAAAACAGCTCTCTCAGTATGCTGCTTCATGTTTTCACCAAAAATTGTTACATCATCAAGGTAAACAAGTGCTTGTGTTGGGGTGAGCCCTCGTAAAACTGAATGCATCAGGTGTTGAAATGTAGCTGGAGCATTACGAAGTCCAAACGGCATACGAAGATACTTGTATACTCCTGCTGCAGTTACAAATGAAGTTTTTGCTTGATCATCTGGACGCACTTTTAACTGGTGATAACCACATGTTAAATCACATACTGAAAATATTCGACATCTGCCCAAGTAACCCAAGGTTTCCACTAAAGTTGGTAAGGGGTAAATGTTGGGTGTGGTCACAGCATTCAAAGATTGGTAATGAACACAAAAACGGAACTGTGGTTCTCCAGAATTTGATTTCTTCTATACAATTACAACAGGCGAACACCACGGTGGGTCTGAAGGATCTCTTGGTTTTATAATTCCGGCTTCTAATTGTTCTTTAACCATGTGTTCTACCACCACTCTTTGACTGAATGGTATTCGGTAAGGTTTCTGTGTGGTTGGGGCTGCATTCCCTGTTTGAATATAATGCTGAACTAAATGAGTGACAGGTAAATTTGCATGTTCTTGGAATAAATCTGCATACTCCAACAAAACAGGTGCTAAAAACTTCTGTTCATCAGTTGTCAAATGTTCTATCTTCTTCCAAATCTCGCACTTCAGTTCATTATTAGCTTCGTCTCCTCGTTGCAATTTTGCGGTACTGTTACAAAAATCTGTGTTTATAACTGCAGCATTTGTTACCTCATCTGGAATCTGTATTACGTCACTTTTACTTCGCTCGACACTTCAGCAACTTTCATTCCTCGTGGCAAAACAACATCCTCATTGCTCATATTCATTGTTGTAACTGGGACTTTTACGACATTCTGTCTCACCTACACTTCTAGCATCATAACAATACATTGTATCCAGTAACTCACTTTTCTCGGATCGCTCAATTTATAACAAAGTTCCTTCCTTGCATCGGGGTGACTTAACTTCAACGTAGATTGCCTTTCCTGCTCCCTTGGGAATTTGCTGAGGCTGATTAATTTGAACATTGACTGGGATGGTTTGAACTGCTGCATCGTTTGGGCAGTCCATTCCCATGGCGTCAGTATAGCTGCTACTTTGAGTACGATCTGAAGAACGATTTCCTAGGTTGTAGTTGCTACGGCCTAGTCTGATCTTTCTCTCTGTGACAAATATCTCTGCCTCGTTAGCAGACAAGAAATCAAATCCAAGTACACCGTTGTAACGCGTTTCGTTATTTGAAACTACTTGCACCCTTGCTGTGTATTTATCTTTATTTTCACCTTCATCTTGGTCTTGGCCAAGAATTAATTTTACATCAACTTCTCCAAAGTTACGTAGCTTTCCTCCGTATAACCCTCACACTTTTAATAGCGGCGGTTTCAGTTTATCCCATTTATCTATGCCACACCACATTAATGAGGTCTGTGCTCCTGTGTCAATAAGTAATTTGATGTTTCTCCCACGATATACAGCCCCTACAACAAAGTCATTTTTGGTCTGATTTTCGCTGGAACTAACAGGAATCACTGTCTGGCAGATTGTCAGTTGTTCGCACTACTTTTCTTCTTGTTGCAAAAATCTCTCGAAACATCACCCTGCATCCCGCAGGGATAGCAGATTCCATTCTCTTTACAATCCTTACACTTGTGAGCCAGCTTATTGCATCAGTAGCATTGTATTGTTGTGTTGAAAACTCTGCGTTCTTGTTTCTGCATCTCATTCAGTCGTCTTAGTGCTTCAGTAAAACCAACAGCTGATTCTACTGCTTCCTGAAACGTTTTACATCATGCCAATCATATAGCTTTGCTTGCTTCCCCTCCATGCAACCAATGAATGAATGTGTCCAAGGCTTTCTGGTCGGCTGAATGCGATTTTCATTTTCGTCTTCTGCTGACTCGTACGTTTGATGTTTCGAATTCTGTCGGCAAACTGCTCGATAGATTTGTCTCATCACATTCGCAAACTGTGAAGCTGCTCTCTGTAAAATCTGATCGCAGTTTTTACATTTAAATCTCTTAACAACAATCATTCTAAACTCATTGTAATCTTGTGTTTTCACGCAAGTAGGCTCCGCGCTAATGAAATCTTGTGCTGCTCCCTGAATTCTTAATTTAGCATCCACTAGCTTATCAGAATCTGTCCATGATCCTAACAGGGCAGCACCTTCAAGTTTACAGAAAAACACTTTCACATCATCTTCTGGTTTCCCGCTAAACACTGGTACTGATGGCAATAATGAAAAATTCTTTATTGTAGTTGTACCTGTACTGCATGAACTATGATTTGACAAGTCTTTCGGAATGTACGCTCACTTCTTTCTGCTTTTAACTGCCGAATCTCTTCTTGCAGTTCATTAATAACAGTTTGTAGATCGACAACGATACTCTGACTGAAATGTGACATTTTGTCTAATTTAACGCCAATGAGTCACTCTAATGTAAAATAAAAATCCATTACCGCCTTTCGTATTCTAGCCATAATGGTGCAGACCAACCTGAATTCCAGTGCTGGATGTCTCCGCTTAGTCGGAAGATGTTCATGCTGCTGCTGCTCGAAGTTCACATTGTGCTGCATCTCTTCAGGAATGTACATTTTCCATAATTATGCCCATGCCGACACCACTTCTATAAGGGGGTAGTTTGTGTTGTTGCCCCGGATGATGATTTACACGAATATTTTGTCAGGATTTGTAAGCTGTTGGTCGTTGAGGTACGGCAATACGCTAACACGAGAAGTAAGTTTAAACAGTTTTATTAACAAAGGCGGATTATAAAACACGCACGCTACATGCACCCATAATCTTTGTGTCTGACATCCTAATTACGGTCATATCGAAAGGCTCCATGGTGTGATAAGAAAAGAGACATAATCGCGCCCAAGGCCACGCTAGTTAATATGGCGTGCTGCGGACAGCGGCTAGTGGCGTACTCGCACTGCGACCAGACACACGTGTACTGACCAAGCAAATTGTCAGCATTCCAGATAAGCCAGTTGGCGAGCGCATGTTACGTACCGTACGGCAGCGTGCAACCCGTGTACCCTTACATGTGCATACAAATGTAATGTATTGCGAATACATAGAAAGAAGGATCCTTTATTGTACGATTATATGATAGCAGAACAAACACTGGTAGCAGTTACTTCTGTAAAATATCTGGGAGTAGGTGTATGGAATGATTTGAAATGGAATGATCATATCAAATTAATTGTTGGTAAGGTGGGTGCCAGGTCGAGATTCATTGGGAGAGTCCTAAGAAAATGTAGTCCATCAACAAAGGAGGTGGCTTACAAAACACTCGTTCGACCTATACTTGAGTATTGCTCATCAGTGTGGGATCCGTACCAGGTCGGGTTGACAGAGGAGATAGAGAAGATCCGAAGAAGAGCGGCGCGTTTCGTCACAGGGTTATTTGGTAAGCGCGATAGCGTTACGGAGATGTTCAGCAAACTCGAGTGGCAGACTCTGCAAGAGAGGCGCTCTGCATCGCGGTGTAGCTCGCTGTCCAGGTTTCGAGAGGGTGCGTTTCTGGATGAGGTATCAAATATATTGCTTCCCCCTACTTATACCTCCCGAGGAGATCACGAATGTAAAATTAGAGAGATTAGAGCGCGCACGGAGGCTTTCCGGCAGTCGTTCTTCCCGCAAACCATACGCGACTGGAACAGGAAAGGGAGGTAATGACAGTGGCATGTAAAGTGCCCTCCGCCACACACCATTGGGTGGCTTGCAGAGTATAAATGTAGATGTAGATGTATACTTCCTACCTTAGCTCTATTAAAATGAGCATTTCCTTTCCTGGCCATAAGCTAGTCATATTGTTCTCTCTGTCGTATACATACCAGGTGATCAAAAAGTCAGTATAAATTTGAAAACTGAATAAATCATGGAATAATGTAGATAGAGAGGTACAAATTGACACACATGCTTGGAATGACATGGGGTTTTATTAGAACCAAAAACATACAAAAGTTAAAAAAATGTCCGACAGATGGCGCTTCATCTGATCAGAATAGCAATAATTAGCATAACAAAGTAAGACAAAGCAAAGATTATGATCTTTACAGGAAATGCTCAATATGTCCACCATCATTCCTCAACAATAGCTGTAGTCGAGGAATAATGTTGTGAACAGCAACTGTGTAGCTGCTGCTTCAAAATGATTTTCCACACTCAATGATTCAGCTTCACACCTTCTTTTGTACCTGATACTTGATTTAGTAAAGATACATACACCTCCGTTTTTTGCATTTGTTCCACAATACTGACTTGCCAGCTTATATGGATGAATATTAAGGCTACTTCATTCAAAACTTCTGCACCAATGCTCCGTGGTGCACATGCAGTCAATGTTTGCACCATTCATTGCTACCTCAAGTTATAGTGATTTATTTCTAAGGCACTGAATAATTAGGGTTAAACTCTGCAACTGACTAGGATGAGAACTGGTTACAGTTTAATTTACATTTTGTGCTGCCGTTGTCTCCTTCGCTCTTTTTATACCTCAACCACTGTCTGCTATTTTCCATTATTTATTACTTTTCCGTCTCTTTCCTACTACCACTGTCTCCTTTCTCCTTCTCTCTCATTATACAAAAGCGCAAATATATTTGCTTGCTAAAATTTTTAAGTGCAGAGAAAGGTAGAATGAGGCAACTGGTACTCCACTTTTCAGTCAGTTTTTTTAAATTAACAGGAACATATTTGGATTTTTCCACTGGTTCCCTTCTTTTCCCTCTTGGAGCAAGGCATGTCACTAATATGAAAAGAAATATACTGATAAGTAAAATTTTGATAGCTTACTTATGTGAAATTGAAATAATGCAAAACTAATTTTATACCTCAGATTTTACATGCTTAAAAATTTTGGATGTGTCTCAGTCCTACAAAATGAGGTTTCCAGAATCCTTATGATTGTAACAGACACTTTACAGCATATTTCTCCATGCTATGCCAATAAACTACATTTCACGTCACATTGGATTTTACATGTGTATTGTACATATACAAGTAGGATAACCTTGAAACTTTGTCATCTTAAGAAGGGATAAAGATATCAAGAAAATTTTTAAGGTGGTTCAAGATTGGTGTCTTAGGAATATATCATAAAAATTACAGCCATCTGCTGCAATAGCTTTCTTGGAATCCACAGCTCAGTTTTGGCACCCATAACCAAAGTTTTTGTGACGTTTATTGATAATGGATTAAGATTTTTGTAAACAGTAATATGGTACTTTTAGAAAGAAGCTTACACAATGTTGTTGTTGGTCCTGTGCAAGCTTCTTCATCTCCCAGTACCTACTGCAACCTACATCCTTCTGAATATGTTCAGTGTATTCATCTCTCGGTCTCCCTCTACGATTTTTACCCTCCACGCTGCCCTCCAATACTAAATTGGTGATCCCTTGATGCCTCAGAACATGTCCTGCCAACCAATCCCTTCTTCTAGTCAAGTTGTGCCACAAACTTCTCTTCTCCCCAATCCTATTCAATATTTCCTCATTAGTTATGTGATCTACCCATCTAATCTTCAGCATTCTTCTGTAGCACCACATTTCGAAAGCTTCTATTCTCTTCTTGTCCAAACTAGTTACAGCTATGCTCCATACAAATACTTTCAGAAACGACTTCCTGACACTTAAAGCTGTACTCAATGTTAACAAATTTCTCTTCTTCAGAAACGCTTTCCTTGCCATTGCCAGTCTACATTTTATATCCTCTCTTAGACAATATACTGTTAAAATTTGTGCAAATTGCTGGAGTTATTTATTATTCAGATTTAGCCCCATACCATATTTTACGTGTTGAAGTAGCGTAACTTTGAACCTCTGTATCTTAAAAAAGGATAAAGATATCAAGAAAATTTTCAAGGTTATTTGAGATTGGGATCTTAGGGACATACTGTACAGATTTTAGCCATTTGCTGTGAGTAGCCGTCTTGGAATCTGCAGCTCGGTTTTGGTTTGAAAAAATGGTAAAAAAACGCTTTTTTTTGGGGGGGGGGGGGGCTGTTTATAAGGAACTGCCCACCAACTAATGCCCACAGTAGATCACATCAAATGGCGAAAGAACCAACTGATTTGCTCTATTACCTAAGCAGGAGGAAGTGTGTAATGTTCATACTTTGACCCTGTACTGTAGCTTAGTGAGACTAAGACAATGCTTCTGTTGGGTTTACAAATGATTCCTAGCACAAGAGCTATCCAAAACACCTGAGTCACCAACAGAATCTGAGGTATGAGTTAAGCAAAATACCATTTTTATGTGTAGTGTTTCAGGACTTATTGGTAAGCATGCCGTGACATGGTTACTGATAAAGTACTCTCAAAGTAATTACCATTATCAACAACTGGAGTAGATTAGCATAGTCATAATTTGTTCCCAATATAGTTTACACAGGTAGCCAGCAGTGGTTCTTCTTCCTGTTACTCTATTACCCGACTTGCGTCACATCGCTGAAAGCTCTCCTTCATGATGGGGTTTGCAGAACACGATGTGTGAATGAATGAATAATATGAAAGTGAAATTACAGCAGTGCTGTCCCAGCTGTTGGAATGGCCACTTTAGATTTAAAATCTGAATCTTTTGGAATATACCATTTAAAGCACTACAGTTATGCATTTTAAGTATACATTGTTCCACATTTGCTGTCATCGTTCATAATTTCAGGTTAATTGGTTTAATTTAAAATCACATGTAACAATAGTTGATTCTGAAAATAGTAATGATTTTGTATCATGATACATTCATGTTTAACTGAAGTAAATGCCTGTGATGGGTGTTTTGAGTTTGAACACACATTTTTATGCACAATTAGTGCTTCCATCCGTCCTGATTTTTCCGAGATAGTCTTTTCACAAATTGCCCTGCTGTCCCCAAACACTCCTTGTGGGATGTGAAATGTCCCAGAGTTTTGTCTTCCGTATCATACCATTTATTTTTAACCTAGTCACTTAAAGTTTATGTTGCTTTCTTTCCAATTATAAAACAGTTTTCCCTTCCATTATTTCAAATGTTGCACAAATTTGACAAATAATAGCATTACCCTTTTTCCTCTTGAAAAATTAAGCTTAGTTAAGCCACGATGCCAGTCCATGTCTTATTGGGCACTCATAGATGTTACAGCGTCACCAATAATGTGATATTTTTAGTTTCTATAGTTGAGGCCAAGGATGAGCATGAGGTGGCGAAATGCTGGAGTGATACAGTCTGCCTGTAAAGTGAAAAGCAAACAGCACTCATGGTGCAAGGAAGTCACCTTTGCCAGAAGAATGCACCAACTGCTGCAAAAGATGACTAATAATCTACTTCCTGTGACTCTTGAAGTTTTCCCGGCGTATCGAATATTCCACAAGATTTCGGGATTGCAGCCGGATCTCATCGACTTCTTTCCACGATATTTCGGCTGACAACCTTACAGCCATCTTCAGGCGAGTGTTTGACACTGGAGATTGCTAGTGCAATTCGCTCTATTTGTACGTAAAAGTGCCGCAGGCGCGCATGCGCAAGTTACCGTAGCATGCGCGCCACCTGTCGATTCCAAGGCCCTCTACAATATTACTGCATCTATGGAGCACAATCGAATGCGTGAAAAAAGTAAAACATGCACGCAGACGTGTCGAAAACAATAAAATGCAAAATTTCAATATTAAAATTACTTGTCGCTCGACGTGTCAGAAGCCATAAAAAGTTTTCTTTTGGTTGAAATTAAAGAAATCAACGGGTCCCAGGCCTTATTCAATAAAAAGCCGCCATCACGATTAATGAGATTATCCGCTAAACGTATTTCCACGGATTCCTTCACAACTGAATCCCAGAAGGATCTCGATGGGGCCAAGATTTTCGTGGCCGAATAATCCATAGTATATCCTGTGGACATACAATGTTCGGCTATAGTTCCCGACATATGGGAGAAATGCTCTGGACTTAAACACCTCCTTATCCTGTTGATCTTGTTGGTGGTCACATTTTTTCCTCCTTAAAGCAGTACTGACCTGATGTGCAGAATATCCATTATGTTGAAATACCGATTTCAAGTGCTCTAATTCGTCTGCAAGGCTGTCTTTATCAGACACGACATGTGCCCTATGCACCAACGTTCGAAGGGCGCCCATAGTTTGTGATGGGTGATGACAGCTTGACGCCTGCAGGTACAGATCCGTATGCATTGGTTTTCGATAGACCGAATGCCCCAATCACCCGTCCACCCTGCGTTTAACCGTGACGTCCAGAAATGGTAGGCAACCATCTTTTTCAACTTCCATCGTAAACTGAATGTTTGTGTGGATGGAATTCAGATGTTGTAAAAACCGTGAAAGCTCTTCTTCACCGTGAGGCCACACTACAAAGGTATCGTCCACGTACCGCCAGAAGACTGTTGGTTTCAACATCGCCGAATCGAGAGCCCTCTCCTCAAAGTCTTCCATATAAAGGTTTGCTACCAGAGGGGACAGAGGGCTGCCCATGGCAACACCGTCAAGTTGCTCAAAATATTCATTATTAAATAGAAAGTAAGTAGAGGACAGGGCATGGTGAAACAGCGCCGTTATATCGGCCGTAAACTTATTGCCGGTAAGTGACAATGAATCCAAAAGAGGGACCCTCGTAAAGAGTGAAACGATATCGAAACTTACTAACAAGTCCGAATCCTTCAGCTGTAGTGTTCTCAGTCTATTGATAAAGTCCGCAGAGTTACGAATATGGTGCGTACATTTGCCAACAAAAGGTCTCAGTAGCGAAGCCAAATGACTAGATAAATCATATGTCGGAGCACCGACATTGCTCACTATGGGGCGTAAGGGCACATTATCCTTATGGATCTTTGGAAGACCATATAACCTCGGTGGAACAGAACTGTGAGGTCTCAATCTTTTCACAACTTCTTGCGGCAGAGAAGAGGAGTTTAGCAACTCTGATGTTTTCCTTTCTACTTTCCGAGTAGGGTCTTTATCAAGCTTCCTGTACGTTGTCTCACTCAACAAACTATATATCTTCTGATCATACATATCACGTGGCAACAGCACAGTAGCATTCCCCTTATCCGCCGGAAAGGTCTGAACTTCGCACCGACACCTAGGAACTTACCTTTAACAGATTTTATTAGTGCTGTTGAAGAAGCTGTCAGGCCTCTATCCAGTGAAGCAGCAAAAGAAATCAGGCGGGAAACATGTCGCGCCCTTACGAGAACTCGGCCTCAGAAGAGCAACATTTCTTCAATGGAAAGGGCTGTGCTGTGCAAGTTACGGGAAGATACTCAGACGGTGGTCCTTCCGGCGGAAATACGTTTAGCGGATAATCTCATTAATCGTGATGGTGGCTTTTTATTGAATAAGGCCTGGGACCTGTTGATTTCTTTAATTTCAACCAAAAGAAAACTTTTTATGGCTTCTGACACGTCGAGCGACAAGTAATTTTAATATTGAAATTTTGCATTTTATTGTTTTGGACACGTCTGCGTGCATGTTTTACTTTTTTCACGCATTCGATTGTGCTCCATAGATGCAGTAATATTGTAGAGGGCCTTGGAATCGACAGGTGGCGCGCATGCTACGGTAACTTGCGCATGCGCGCCTGCGGCACTTTTACGTATAAATAGAGCGACTTGCACTAGCAATCTCCAGTGTCAAACACTCGCCTGAAGATGGCTGTAAGGTTGTCAGCCGAAATATCGTGGAAAGAAGTCGATGAGATCCAGCTGCAATCCCGAAATCTTGTGGAATAATCTACTTCCTGTATACAGTGTAGAACAGTGTGCAGAGATTTATGTAGAATCTGTCCACACACTTTTCTTATGATTGCACTATTACCATTACCCCCTCCCCCCAGGATTGTCTGCACACTCCATCACAAGTGATTCATAGTTTGCAATGCATCAGAGTTTGTGTAATACCCTGTAGTTACTTTTTGTGGCATAGTGCAGTAGAGAGAACGTGGAACTGCGTGCTCACCCTTCATTTTGCAGACTTATGTAGAAGGTTTGAACACAATATGGCTACCTACTTTCCCTCACACTTCTAACGTCCACCCTCACATTCCCACATCAACACCCCCAAGACACAACTTAATCCTTAATATGGTTCTACTGCATTTATATGTTGCAATACATTTAATATTTGTTCTTAATCCACTGCATCAACAATAAACACCAATTTTATATGATCAAAACACTGTTTTTAATAATTGCAATTTTTCCATCCCCTGCAATGTGGAATCTATTAATCCTAAGAAAAAATGAACTGGACTTTTTTACAGGATTTCTAATGTGGTTTAATTTTGTACTGGGAAACATTTTCGTTTGATGCTGTGGTTTTTTGGATATTCAAGAAAAATGTAAAAAAGTTATCTTTAAATGCCACCCCTTTCCCCATCCCAACACTTATGCTCCCCCCCCCCCTCCCCCCCCCCCCCCCACCACCACCACCACTGGCCAAGATTTTGACTATACTGTTAATGGCACCCCATCCTACCACTGTACAAAAAATTGTGATAAAATTAATTTTTTCCTCCAGTCGACATTGTTTTGGTCTTCATTGACTGTGCTATATAGCAGGACTTCCCATTCTTAAAGGACCAGGTAAGAAAGTTGTTAGCGCTGGACATGGATTGTGAACTCATGTGAAATCAAATAAATGTGAAGCTGCTGTTCAGAATAAATTACTGAGGCTAACTACATCAGTGAGAACAGTTCTAGAAATAGAAAATCAACATGCAAGGCAAGCACATACCAAAATGCTGAACCAGTGTTTCAAGTTGATGGACTGTGCCACAGAGACAATTAAAAAACCGTGCAAGCAGCAATTTTCATGCTCTCAAACTAACCAAAATCAGTGCAATTGTGCCATGTGCTATGGAGCAACTCATTAGTAATCTTAAAAAATAATTTCCTTCAGTAATTATTGAGTCTCCCAGGCATGTAGATTTCCTTTTCTGTCGTCTGTTCACATAAAGGTGCCACAGTTCTTGTCATGCACTTACTACTTCAACTTCAGTTCAGAATTTGTAATGTTTGTGTTACATTAGTGTTGTATTGTTGTAGCCTAATAATGTTGTTAATCTCCTGTTCTGTTCAGACAAATTAATAAAATGACTACTAACCGAAAATTTAGTCTTGCTTTAATTTTTATTCAGTTGCCCCGGATTTTTGTGTAATATTTTGAAAAGTCCTGGTTTTGGTTAAAATTAAAATCACAGTACAATAACTTTCTATAATGCACTGGCTGTGGTAAGATAATGTACATCAAGCACAAAAATTACAGGTTCCAGAATATCTAATACCTTAGGTCTTCAAGACTGAATACTTGACAAATGGCAGTGGGATTGGGACAGTGGAAATGCAGCATGCTGGTTATACAGTCTCCTTCCAAAGAGGGAGCATGAAAGTATCGTATTCTCCCTAGCTGGGGTATGGTCCACTTTAACACAGGATATGGCCCTACCCCCAATACGTACACAGTATAAAAAAAGAGGCTGTCAGCACTGTGTGATTTAGAACAGTCTGAGCATGTGGTGTCCTCGTGTCCACTCCAAAGTGGATGCTAAGAGACATGACGCATCCCCCCCCCCCCCCCCCCGACACATTAGAGTTATTGAAGATAGTCACAAACAGTACACCTGGCAATACACTATAAAGTTCAGATTATCCATTGTAGACAGAAATACTTGTGTAAGGGACATTAACAGAAGAGAGGAGAGAGACAGAATGTGTGAATGATGAGGAAGTATTGAAGGACAGCAGTAGGGCTGATAGGGAATGATAAGCTCGCAAGTAGTGTAAGAACACCGTCGGATCAGTGTAACGTTGTGTCAGTCTATAGGAGCATATGTAATTGTAATTAATTTGAATATAAATATGAGGCCATGCTGACATGCAGTGCCTCTGAATTTTGTACGTGGAAACTCTTAAAGCTTCTTAAATAAAATAAACATTATTAACATTCTACATATTTATTCTTCATGTCTACGTATTTATTTCTCGAGGTACTCAGCCTGGCAATGAACACATTTCCCCCAACAAGAGACCAGTTTGTTGATACCATCACTGTATAATGTTTGACTTTCTGGACAGAGCCACAACCCGAGGCCTACGAGAAAGACAGGCCGCGGCGTGTACGTCACAAATGTAGGCCGAGCTCACTCGCTCAACTCGGTGGGAAAACTGCGTTTCTACACACATTAACTCATAACTGCATCTGTATAGACAAACAAGAGTTGCATCTTCTACTACAATCAATTATTATGGAATCTTACTGTCATTAGTCCTACAATGGCAGAAAGTGCATAGGCCTACTAATAATTTGTTATGGCTGTACTGAGGTACAATAAAATTAAAATCATGTCGAAATGATTATCAGTTGCACAAGGCACCACATCTTGTGTGAAATGAGGATTGTTACACAGAAGAGATTAATTCTACAAACAAGCTGTTATACACTACTGGCGATTGAAATTGCTACACCAAGAAATGCAGATGATAAATGGGCATTCATTGGACAAATATATTATACTAGAACTGATATGTGATTACATTTTCACGCAATTTTGGTGCATAGATCCTGAGAAATCACTTCCCAGAACAACTACCTCTGGCCGTAATAACAGCCTTAATACGCCTGGGCATTGAGTCAAACGGAGCTCAGATGGTGTGTACAGGTACAGATGCCCATGCAGCTTCAAAATGATACCACAGTTCATCAAGAGTAATGACTGGCGTATTTTGATGAGCCAGCTGCTTGACCACCATTGACCAGACGTTTACAATTGGTGAAAGATCTGGAGAATGTGCTGGCCAGGGCAGCAGTCGAACATTTTCTGTATTCAGAAAGGCCCCTACAGGACCTGCAACATGCGGTCATGCATTATCCTGCTGAAATGTAGGGTTTTGCAGGGATTGAATGAAGGGTAGAGCCACGGGCCGTAACACATCTGAAATGTAATGTCCACTGTTCAGAGTGCCGTCAATATGAACAAGAGGTGACCGAGACGTGTAACCAATGACACCCCATGTCATCGTGCCGGGTGATACGCCAGTATGGCGATGACGAATACACGCTTCCAATGTGCATTCACCGCGATGTCGCCAAACACGGATGCAATCATCATGATGCTGTAAACAGAACCTGGATTCATCCGAAAAAAATGACGTTTTGCCATTCGTGCACCCAGGTTTGTCATCGAGTACACCATCGCAGGTGCTCCTGTTTGTGATGCAGCTTCAAGGGTAACCGCAGCCACGGTCTCTGAGCTGATAGTCCATGCTGCTGCAAATGTCATCAAACTGTTCGTGCATATGGTTGTTGTCTTCCAAATGTCCCCATCTGTTGACTCAGGGATCGAGATGTGGCTGCATGATCCATTACAGCCGTGCGGATAAGATGCCTGTCATCTTGACTGCTAATGATACGAGGCCATTGGGATCCAGCACAGCATTCCGTACTACCCTCCTGAACCCACAGATTCCTTTTTTTTCTAACAGTCATTGGATCTCGACTAACGTGAGCAGCAATGTCGCGATTCGATAAACCGCAATTGCGATAGACTACAATCTGACCTTTATCAAAGTCGGAAACGTGATGGTTCACATTTCTCTGCCTTACACAAGGCATCACAACAACGTTTCACCAGGCAATGCCAGTCAACTGCTGTTTGTGTATGGAAACTTTCCTCATGTCAGCACGTTGTAGGTGTCGCCACCGGCGCCAACCTCATGTGAATGCTCTGAAAAGCTAATCATTTGCATATCACAGTGTCTTCTTCCTGTCAGTTAAATTTCGCGTCTGTAGCACGTCATCCTCATGGTGTGGCAATTTTAATGGCCAGTAGTGTATGGTTTATGTTGAGAATTGATCTTAAACTTTGTTGTACAACTAGTAATCAGTAAGATTTCATAACACTAGCTCACAGTAGAAGATACAGTCCTCATTAGTACGTACATGCCAGTTGTGAGTTAACAAATTGAGAAACACATTTTGTCTGCAGAGTTAAGTGAGCAAGCAAGCTCAAGCCTACCTCAGTGACGTACACGCTGCGACCTGTCTTTCTCGTGGGCCTCGCCACAACCTCGCCTCTGCTTGTACCACTTCACCACTGTCAAAGTGATGTTATCCAACATGTTCTTTACATTTTGGAAACAGATGAAAATCGGATGGGGCCAAATTGGGATTGCGTGCAGCATTATCGACAACAGTGAACGTGAAGCATCAGATTGTTGCAGTGCCAGTGTGTGGTCCAGCATTGTCACGCTGAAGGAGGCGGTGCTCCATGTATGGACAAACTCCTTGAACTTGCAGTGCTATTACAGTATACTGTTCCTCACACACTGACATAGTTATGTTACAGACTGCCATGGTACACACCACGGTGACAGAGGGCTGCAAATATGTAGACATGACGTACAAAGATGTATAGTGTCAATAATGTTTGTTGCATTCAAACAGCTTTTGAGAGTTTTCACGTGAAAAATTCGGGGCTTACTTTTCAGCACACCCTCACACATGAGTTATTAACAACAGTATAGTATTACCATTTACAAATAACTGTGAGTGCAATGCTTTTTGCTAACTCTTGCAACAACCGATCAGTAAATTATAATTACAATTTTAAATGTTCCCGATGAGATCTATAAGTGCAATATATGTAGGAAATGAACACATGGCTGAACTGTAGTCTGTTTTCCCATTCAGCAGAGGCAAAACTTTATGTACCGAAGTGGCTGCAAACCAAATGTCAGCTGGAGAAATTTACATAATAAGTAACATAATACATGAAACTTCCTGGCAGATTAAAACTGTGTGCCGGACTGAGTCTCGAACTCGGGACCCGAGTTCGAGTCTCGGTCCGGCACACAGTTTTAATCTGCCAGGAAGTTTCATATCAGCGCACACTCCGCTGCAGAGTGAAAATCTCATTCTGGAAACATCCCCCAGGCTGTGGCTAAGCCATGTCTCCGCAATATCCTTTCTTTCAGGAGTGCTAGTTCTGCTCGGTTCGCAGGAGAGCTTCTGTAAAGTTTGGAAACTAGGAGACGAGATACTGGCAGAAGTAAAGCTGTGAGACCGGGCGTGAGTCGTGCTTCAGTAGCTCAGATGGTAGAGCGCTTGCCCGCGAAAGGCAAAGGTCCCGAGTTCGAGTCTCGGTCGGGCAAACAGTTTTAATCTGCCAGGAAGTTTCATACCAGCGCACACTCCGCTGCAGAGTGAAAATCTCATTCTACAGTTACTTTTGTTTATGATAAAGTGCAGTGGACAAAATAGGCATCAGTTCCTTTAGTTTGCATGTTTAATAGTTATTCTAATTTTTAATTCATTTGTCACACTGTGTGTAATGTTATATACAGGGTGATTCAAAAAGAATACCACAACTTTAAATAAAAATGTGTATTTAATGAAAGAAACATAATATAACCTTCTGTTATACATCATTACAAAGAGTATTTAAAAAGGTTTTTTTTTTCACTCAAAAACAAGTTCAGAGATGTTCAATATGGCCCCCTCCAGACACACGAGCAATATCAACCCGATACTCCAACTCGTTCCACACTCTCTGTAGCATATCAGGCGTAACAGTTTGGATAGCTGCTGTTATTTCTCGTTTCAAATCATCAATGGTGGCTGGGAGAGGTGGCCGAAACACCATATCCTTAACATACCCCCATAAGAAAAAATCGCAGGGGGTAAGATCGGGGCTTCTTGGAGGCCAGTGATGAAGTGCTCTGTCACGGGCTGCCTGGCGGCCGATCCATCGCATCGGGTAGTTGACGTTCAGGTAGTTACGGACAGATAAGTGCCAATGTGGTGGCGCTCCATCCTGCTGGAATATGAATTGTTGTGCTTCTTGTTCGAGCTGAGGGAACAGCCAATTCTCTAACATCTCCAGATACTGTAGTCCAGTTACAGTAGCACCTTCGAAGAAAAAGGGACCGAAAACTTTATTGGCCGAAATGGCACAGAAAACGTTCACCTTAGGCGAGTCACGTTCATACTGAGTTGTTTCCCGCGGATTCTCAGTGCCCCATATACAGACATTGTGACAGTTGACTTTCCCGTTAGTGTGGAAAGTTGCTTCATCACTAAACACAATCTTTGAAACGAAAGATTCATCTGTTTCCATTTGAGCGAGGATAAAATCACAGAAATCGATTCTTTTAATCTTATCAGCTGCAGACAGTGCTTGAACCAATTTCAGACGATAAGGTATCATAACTAACCTTTTTCGTAGGACTCTCCATACAGTCGATTGTGGAATTTGCAGCTCTCTGCTAGCTCTGCGAGTCGATTTTCCTGGGCTGCGAACAAATGCTTGCTGGATGCGTGCTACATTTTCATCACTCGTTCTCGGCCGTCCAGAACTTTTCCCTTTGCACAAACAGCCATTCTCTGTAAACTGTTTATACCAACATTTAATACACCACCCATCAGGAGGTTTAACACCATACTTCGTTCGAAATGCACGCCGAACAACTGTCGTCGATTCACTTCTGCCGTACTCAATAACACAAAAAGCTTTCTGTCGAGCGGTCGCCATCTTACCATCAACTGACACTGACGCCTAGTCAACAGCGCCTCAAGCGAACAAATGTACAACTAAATGAAACTTTACAGCTCCCTTAATTCAACGACAGATAGTGCTTAGCTCTGCCTTTTGTCGTTGCAGAGTTTTAAATTCCTAAAGTTGTGGTATTCTTTTTGAATCACCCTGTATACTCGCCTTCACTATTTGTTACAGTCTGCTAACACTGGGGTAACTGTTTCAACTCTGCAACTGTAGAAAAGACGTGGTTTTGAACCAAGGAGCGGGCTGTGTTCAGAGTGCATTTTCATCCGGAAATGAAGTTCCTTGAAGGTTGTTCAAAAGAGTGGAAAAGTTGAAAATCTGAGGATGCAAGAACAGACGGGTAAGGTGGGTGCGGAGTGACTTCCCAACCTAACTTCTGCATAGTGTTTGCCAGTCTATAAAAATGCAGGCAGGCATTATCGCGGAGTAACAGCACTTTTCGCAGTCTTCCAGCTCGTTGATCTCTGACTGTGTGTGCAAAACATCTCAGTTGTTGACAATGTCAGCAGTGGTGGTTACAAATGGGGAAGCAGTTTGTAGTACACCATTCTGTCACTGTCCCACCAGATGCGTAACATTATCTTTTGTGGATGCACGCAGCACTTTATACGGTGAGTTTCTGCATTGTTTGGGTTCAACCATTCATCTCTTTTTCCCTTACATTAGCATAAAGACATCATTTCTTGTCACGACAATGATGCAAGACAGAAATTGCCAATGTTCACAAGTCAATTGATAACGAGCAAGCAGAGATACACTTCTGGCCACAGA
This sequence comes from Schistocerca nitens, assembly GCF_023898315.1. Classification (NCBI taxonomy): domain Eukaryota; kingdom Metazoa; phylum Arthropoda; class Insecta; order Orthoptera; family Acrididae; genus Schistocerca; species Schistocerca nitens. The sequence goes on from NC_064624.1 coordinate 135,979,324, forward strand.
CTTATTTTTTTGACTTTGGCTTAGCACACACAGTACCAATACAAGCAATTTTTGAACCTTCCTCATTGCATGCAAAAGTTGCACCATGGTGGAATGATCACACTTTATCACATTCACCAGTTCTTGAGTACACTGATGAGGATTGTTGTGGAGTAATGCATTTAAATGATCTTTATCAAACCGCGAACATGCAGTCATTGTTGTTGTTGTTGTGGTCTTCAGTCCTGAGACTAGTTTGATGCAGCTCTCCATGCTACTCTATCCTGTGCAAGCTTCTTCATCTCCAAGTACTTACTGCAACCTACATCCTTCTGAATCTGCTTAGTGTATTCATCTCTTGGTCTCCCTCTACGATTTTTACCCTCCAATACTAAATTGGTGATCCCTCGATGCCTCAGAACATGTCCTACCAACCGATCCCTTCTTCTGGTCAAGTTGTGCCACAAACTCCTCTTCTCCCCAATCCTATTCAGTACCTCCTCATTAGTTATGTGATCTACCCATCTAATCTTCAGCATTCTTCTGTAGCACCACATTTCGAAAGCTTCTATTATCTTCTTGTCCAAACTATTTACCGTCCATGTTTCACTTCCATACATGGCTACACTCCATACAAATACTTTCAGAAATGACTTCCTCACACTTAAATCTATACTCGATGTTAACAAATTTCTCTTCTTCAGAAACGCTTTCCTTGCCATTGCCAGTCAACATTTTATATCCTCTCTACTTCGACCATCATCAGTTATTTTGCTCCCCAAATAGCAAAACTCCTTTACTACTTTAAGTGTCTCATTTCCTAATCTAATACCCTCAACATCACCCGACTTATTTCGACTACATTCCATTATCCTCGTTTTGCTTTTGTTGATGTTCATCTTATATCCACCCTTCAAGACACCGTCCATTCCGTTCAACTGCTCTTCCAAGTCCTTTGCTGTCTCTGACAGAATTACAATGTCATCGGCGAACCTCAAAGTTTTTATTTCTTCTCCATGGATTTTAATACCTACTCCAAATTTTTCTTTTGTTTCCTTTACTGCTTGCTCAATATACAGATTGAATAACATCGGGGAGAGGCTACAACCCTGTCTTACTCCCTTCCCAACCACTGCTTCCCTTTCACGTCCCTCGACTCTTATAACTGCCATCTGGTTTCTGTACAAATTGTAAATAGCCTTTCGCTCCCTGTATTTTACCCCTGCCACCTTTAGCATTTGAAAGAGAGTATTCCAGTCAACATTGTCAAAAGCTTTCTCTAAGTCGACAAATGCTAGAAACGTAGGTTTGCCTTTCCTTAATCTTTCTTCTAAGATAAGTTGTAAGGTCAGTATTGCCTCACGTGTTCCAGTATTTCTACGGAATCCAAACTGATCTTCCCCGAGGTCGGCTTATACTAGTTTTTCCATACGTCTGTAAAGAATTCGTGTTAGTATTTTGCAGCTGTGGCTTATTAAACTGATTGTTCGGTAATTCTCACATCTGTCGTCACCTGCTTTCTTTGGGATTGGAATTATTATATTCTTCTTGAAGTTTGAGGGTATTTCGCCTGTTTCATACATCTTGCTCACCAGATGGTAGAGTTTTGTCAGGACTGGCTCTCCCAAGGCCGTCAGTAGTTCCAATGGAATGTTGTCTACTCCGGGGGCCTTGTTTCGACTCAGGTCTTTCAGTGCTCTGTCAAACTCTTCACGCAGTATCGTATCTCCCATTTCATCTTCATCTACATCCTCTTCCATTTCCATAATATTGTCCTCAAGTCATTAATGTTGAAAAAATCCTTCTCAAAACAAAACCATTTTCTTGCCATGCTCTGTCCAACTATTTTATCCCCATACATGGCTTACATGTTCTGACTGGCTCCACTGCTGTCCCCCTTTTATTGAACTCATACAAAAGAATACATACAAAATATGCCAATTTCTTCATTTGGCACTCCTTTTTCTAGTGTCACAGCTCTACACACTATCTACAAATGACAATACGTAAACTCAACAGCAACAGTGAACTACCGACAAAAAAAGACAAGACAATAAATAAACTTGTAGCAACTGGAATACCAACATGCAAAACAAAAATGCTACGACTTATGCACCAATCTAATAATTATTTGGCCAACTGCATTCGACTAGCAATGGAGAGTTCATTCAGATTAATAAGCACCAGTAATTTTTATGAGCTTTTGTTCAATCACCCCAACAGAAAAGCAGCCCTTTATGCCAGGCAGCACAGAGCTCATCCACAAAAAGTCAGATACTGAATTGTTTACCACATTAGAAAGAACTTTGCTTTGATTTTTCCCTAGTACTGTTAGCACACCAGTTCACTTTTCAACTTTCTACCTGTTGTAACCACCCATTTAGAGACAAATTGTTCTAATATTTATCTTTAACAGAGTAACTCCACAGTGCCAATGTGAGAATCTCAAATTTTCTCTGTTTGGTTCAGTGGAGGAGTGACTATTTATTACTGTTTCTCTTATATCCCAAAAAAACTTGCCATCACAATAAAATACACTATGTGATCAAAAGTATCCGGATACCTGGCTGAAAATTACTCACAAGTTCGTGGTGCCCTCCATCGGTATTGCTGGAATTCAGTATGATGCTGGCCCATCCTTAGCCTTGATGACAGCTTCCACTCACAGGAATACGTTTAGTCAAGCGCTGGATGGTTTCATGGGGAATGGCAGCCCATCCATCACAGAGTGCTGCACTGAGGAGAGGTATCGATGTCAGTCAATGAGGCCTGGCATGAAGTCAGCATTCCAAAACTTCCCAAAGATATTCTATAGGATTCAGGTCAGGATTCTATGCAGGCCAGTCCATTATACGGATGTTATGGTCGTGTAACCACTCCACCACAGGCCATGAATTATGAACAGGTGCTCGATCATGTTGAGATGCAATCACCATCCTCGAATTGCTCTTCAACAGTGGAAAGCAAGAAGGTGCTTAACACATCAATGTATGCCCGTGCTGTGATAGTGCCATGAAAAACAACCGATGCAAGACCCCTCCATGAAAAACACGACCACACCATAACACAACCGCCTCCGAATTTTACTGTTGCACTACACACACTGGCAGATGATATTCACCCGGCATTTGCCATACCCACACCCTGCCATCGGATCGCCACATTGTGTACCATGATTCATCACTTCACACAACGTTTTTCCACTGTGCAATCAACCAATGTTTAAGCTCCTTGCACCTCCTGCCTAACTGTCATAGTATTTGCAGTAGATCCTAATGCAGTTTGGAATTCTCGTGTGATGGACTGGGTAGTTGTCTGCCTGTTACACATTCCAAATCTGCAGATGACGAAAAAATTGAAGAAATGTATGATGAAATAAAAGAAATTATTCAGGTAGAGAAGGGAGATGAAAATTTAATAGTCATGGGTGACTGGAATTCGACAGTAGGAAAAGGAAGAGAAGGAAACGTAGTAGGTGAATATGGATTGGGGCTAAGAAATGAAAGAGGAAGCCGCCTGATAGAGTTTTGCACAGCGCACAACTTAATCATAGCTAACACTTGGTTCAAGAATCATGAAAGGAGGTTGTATACATGGAAGAAGCATGGAGATACTGACAGGTTTCAGATAGATTACATAATGGTAAGACAGAGATTTAGGAACCAGGTTTTAAATTGTAAGACATTTCCAGGGGCAGATGTGGACTCTGACCACAATCTATTGGTTATGACCTGTAGATTAAAACTGAAGAAATTGCAAAAAGGTGGGAATTTGAGAAGATGGGACCTGGATAAACTGAAAGAACCAGAGGTTGTACAGAGTTTCAGGGAGAGCATAAGGGAACAATTGACAGGAATGGGGAAAAGAAATACAGTAGAAGAAGAATGGGTAGCTTTGAGAGATGAAGTAGTGAAGGCAGCATTGGACCTAGTAGGTAAAAAGACGAGGTCTAGTAGAAACCCTTGGGTAACAGAAGAAATACTGAATTTAATTGATGAAAGGAGAAAATATAAAAATGCAGTAAATGAAGCAGGCAAAAAGGAATACAAACGTCTCAAAAACGAGATCGACAGGAAGTGCAAAATGGCTAAGCAGGGATGGCTATAGGACAAATGTAAGATGTAGAGGTTTATCTCACTAGGGGTAAGATAGATACTGCCTACAGGAAAATTAAAGAGACCTTTGGAGCAAAGAGAACCACTTGTATGAATATCAAGAGCTCAGATGGAAACCCAGTTCTAAGCAAAGAAGGGAAAGCAGAAAGGTGGAGGGAGTATATAGAGGGCCTATACAAGGGCGATGTACTGGAGGACAATATTATGGAAATGGAAGAGGATGTAGACGAAGATGAAATGGGAGATACGATACTGCATGAAGAGTTTGACAGAGCACTGAAAGACCTGAGTCAAAACAAGGCCCCAGGAGTAGACAACATTCCATTAGAACTACTGACGGCCTTGGGAGAGCCAGTCCTGACAAAACTCTACCATCTGGTGAGCAAGATGTATGAGACAGGCGAAATACCCTCAGACTTCAAGAAGAATATAATAATTCCAATCCCAAAGAAAGCATATGCTCTACAGACGAATGGAAAAACTGGTAGAAGCTGACCTCGGGGAAGATCAGTTTGGATTCCATACAAATATCGGAACACGTGAGGCAATACTGACCCTATGACTTATCTTAGAAGCTAGATTAAGGAAAGGCAAACCTATGTTTATAGCATTTGTAGACTTAGAGAAAGCTTTTGACAATGTTGACTGGAATACTCTCTTTCAAATTCTGGAGGTGGCAGGGGTAAAATACAGGGAGCGAAAGGCTGTTTACAATTTGTACAGAAACCAGATGGCAGTTATAAGAGTCGAGGGGCATGAAAGGGAAGCAGTGGTTGGGAAGGGAGTGAGACAGGGTTGTAGGCCTATCCCCAATGTTATTCAATCTGTATATTGAGCAAGCAGTGAAGGAAACAAAAGAAAAATTTGGAGTAGGTATTAAAATACATGGAGAAGAAATAAAAACTTTGAGGTTTGTCGATGACATTGTAATTCTGTCAGAGACAGCAAAGGACTTTGAAGAGCAGTTGAACGGAATGGACAGTGTCATGAAAGGAGGGTATAAGATGAACATCAACAAAAGCAAAACGAGGATAATGGAACGTAGTCGAATTAAGTCAGGTGATGCTGAGGGAATTAGATTAGGAAATGAAACACTTAAAGTAGTAAAGGAGTTTTGCTGTTTGGGGAGCAAAATAACTGATGATGGTCGAAGTAGAGAGAATATAAAATGTAGACTGGCAATGGCAAGGAAAGCGTTTCTGAAGAAGAGAAATTTGTTAACATCGAGTAGTGATTTAAGTGTCAGGAAGTCGTTTCTGAAAGTATTTGTACAGAGCGTAGCCATGTATGGAAGTGAAACATGGACGATAAATAGTTTGGACAAGATGAGAATAGAAGCTTTCGAAATGTGGTGCTACAGAAGAATGCTGAAGATTAGATGGGTAGATCACATAACTAATGAGGAGGTACTGAATAGAATTGGGGAGAAGAGAAGTTTGTAGCACAACTTGACTAGAATAAGGGACCGGTTGGTAGGACATGTTCTGAGGCATCAAGGGATCACCAATTTAGTATTGGAGGGCAGCGTGGAGGGTAAAAATCGTAGAGGGAGACCAGGAAATGAATACACTAAGCAGATTCAGAAGGATGTAGGTTGCAATAGGTACTGGGAGATGAAGAAGCTTGCACAGGATAGAGTAGCATGGAGAGCTGCATCAAACCAGTCTCAGGACTGACGACCACAACAACAACAACACCAAGCGAGGTGGTGTTTGGCATTTACTGGCATGATGTGTGGCTTGTGAGCAGCCGCTTGACCATGAAATACAAGTTTTCTCACCTCCCGCCTAACTGTCATAGTACTTGCAGTAGATCCTAATGGAGTTTGGAATTCTTGTGTGATGGACTGGGTAGTTGTCTGCCTATTACACATTACGAACCTCTTCAACTGTCGGCGGTGTCTGTCAGTCAACAGACAAGGTCGGCCTGTACGCTTTTGTGCTGTACGTGTCCCTTCACATTTCCACTTCACTCTCACATTGGAAACAGTGGACCTAGGGATGTTTAAGAGTGTGGAAATCTCGCATTCAGACGTATGACAAGTGACACTCAATCACCTGACCACGTTCGAAGTCCGTGAGTGCCCCATTCTGCTCTCTCACAATGTCTAACAGCTACTGAGGTCGCCAATATGGAGTACCTGGTAGTAGGTGGCAACACGATGCACCTAATATGAAAAATGTATCTTTTTGGGAGTTTCTGGATACTTTTCATCACATAGTGTGTGTATGTAATGTCTTGACAGAACAGTAATAAATTGTTTAATTTCAATAAAATATCATAAATGTTTTAGTATCATCTTCAAACACCAAAGATTAGGCTGCTTGCTTGTATCAACTTCAAAGATTATGTTGAGGCCATCTCTATGTACATACCAGGGTCTCTCTTTCGTCTCAAACCGTATTTCCTCAGTTGTTTTGCCCATTTTTCTTCTGGAATTCTGCTCACAATCTTTCTAACTGTTCCTACGAAAGATGTTGAATACGTAATCCAACATTTCTTTTCTCGGCCAATTTTGATTGAAAAATGCAGAATATTCCCACTTCAGCCCCTATACTTTCACGAAGTTAGGATAGGTGATGGGGTGCAGTATTTATCAATCAAAACGTTATCTTCAATGAAAGTGCGTTCCAAGCAGAGCTGTCGTTGAGGTTTTCTTGCCAGAAAACCAGAGCATCACGTTTTCATAGGTGCTTTCAGGATGTCTATAAAGATCCGACAGTGAACAAAAGAACGGTGAGTCATTGGGCGAGGCGTCTCGTCATCGCAAGAAGATCCTGCAAACCTGTCTGATCTCCCTCGTGTCAGCCGGCTGCACACAGCTGTGGCTCCTGCGATGTTTGAACATGCGGACACACTCATTCGAGGAGACCGAGGGGTCAAAAACACGTCCCTGCTCAACTGGATGTCTCCACAGATAGTGCTGACAAGGGAACCTCCCCATCGCAACCCCCTCAGATTTAGCTACAAGTTGGCACAGTGGATAGGCCTTGAAAAACTGTACACAGATCAATCGAGAAAACAGGAAGAAGTTATGTGGAACTAAGAAAAAAATAAACAAAATATACAAACTGAGTAGTCCACGGGCAAGATAAGCAACATAAAGGATAATGTAAGCTCAGGATGGCCGTGGTCCCGTGGTTAGCGTGAGCAGCTGTGGAACGAGAGGTCTTTGGTTTCAATCTCATCTCTAGCGAATATTTTAATTTTTTATTTTCAGACAATTATCAAAGTTCAGGCACTCACACATAATCAACTTCGCTCTCCAAAATTACAGGACATGTTCAGATTTGCTTCGAAATATGTAGGATTTGACTGTCTACACACGGAAAAGTTTGAAAACGTTAAAAACATATGTTTTGACAGAGCACAGGGAAAACTGTGCGACTGTGAAACTGTTGGATTCATTTGTTGCAGTTTATGTGACAAACTCTTATGTTTTCATCACTTTTTTTGAGAGTGATTATCACATCCACAAGAAAACCTAAATCGGGCAAGGTAGAAGAATCTTTTTACCCATTCGCCAAGTGTACAAGTTGGGTCGGTCGACAACGTATTCCTGTCATGTGACGCACATGCCGTCACCAGTGTCGTATAGAATATATCAGACGTGTTTTCCTGTGGAGGAATCGGTTGACCTATAACCTTGCGATCAAATTTCCATTCCCATGGGAGAGCCACGTCCTTTCGTCTACTAATCGCACGGTTTTGCGGTGCGGTCGCAAAACACAGACACTAAACTTATTACAGTGAACAGAGACATCAATGAACGAATGGAGAGATCATAACTTTGCGAAAATAAAGAAAGTAAACTTTTCACTCGGCAGAGGACTTGAACCGAGGACCTCTTGTTCCGCAGCTGCTCACGCTAACCGCGGGACCACGGCGCTCCTGAGTTGACACTGTCCTTGATGTTGCTTACCTTGCTCATGGACTACTCAGTTTGTATATTTTGCTTATTTTTTTCATAGTTCCACACAACTTCTTCCTATTTTCTCGATTGATCTGTGTTCAGTTTTTCAAGGCCTATCCACTGTGCCAACTTATAACTAACTCTTCAGGCTTTCCCGGCGATCTAATGACATCTTGGGTTGTCGGGTGTTCTGCCGGATATCAGCGTCGTACTTGCACGATATTTCGGTCACGTAGCTCAGGAGCTTCCTCTGTGGTCCGCGCCCATTCCCTGCGACCTGCTGGAGCGCTGCTCCGTTTTCGGTCCGCTGCGGTTCTAGGTGTTCCCTCTGCGGTCCGCGCCCACCAAACCCGCTCCTGGTGGCTTCATCTACGGTCTGGGGTACCAAGCGTTCCCCCTGCGGTCCGCGCCCGCTCATCACGACCTGTTGGAGCGTTGCCGCTCCGTTTTTCGTCCGCTGCGGCTCTGGATGTTCCCTCTGCGGTCCGCGCCCACCAGTCCCACTTCTGGGTGTTCCATCTTCGGTCTGTTGCGCCTGGCAGTCCGTCAGGGGCTCGTTTTCCATCTCCATGTCTCTGGTTCTTCTGTTTGTTCTGGGGGGGGAAGGCCATAGGCATAAATACTGGACCAGGTCCACTCGAGGAGCAGTCTCAGGTCGCACCTGATGAAGGTTACGAGCTACATGACCGAAACATCGTGCAAGTACGACGCTGATATCCAGCAGAACACCCGACAACCCAAGATGTCAACTTATAACTAATTCTGAGGGGGGTGCGATGGGGAGGTTCCCTTGTGAGACACATCCACTGTTCTTCCTCACCCATCCTACAGCCGGGATCTCACACTTCCCAAATTTCATCTGTTTGGCTCAGTGACGGTTTCACTCTGTGGGAAGCAGTACATGGAAAATGGGGATGTTATTGATGCAGCAAGCTGGTGGCTATAAAATCTACCAGTAATGTGGTACTGTCTGGGCACATATGTCCTCCCAGAAAGGTAGCGTGAGGCCGTCGCATTGAATGAAGATGTTGAAAACTGGGGCTTTTTAGCTAAAAGAGTGGGCAATAATATGGTATATCGGCATCCTGAATAAAACATGCCTGCTTTCAGAAAAAAAAGTGTTACTCAATGCCCCCTCATTTTTCTCTAGTGTGTGTATCCCTTCAACAGTGTTCTACAATTTGCTCATTCCTAAGCTGGGCTGGGCTTCGCAGGTCCAACATTTCACTGTTCATAGAAATATCATTTCACCTGCTTGTACAGGGTTATTACAAATGATTGAAGCGATTTCACAGCTCTACAATAACTTTATTGAGATATTTTCACAATGCTTTGCACACACAAACAAAAACTCAAGGCATTCACAAATGTTCGATATGTGCCCCTTTAGTGATTCGGCAGACAGCAAGCCGATAATCGAGTTCCTCCCACACTCGGCGCAGCATGTCCCCATCAATGAGTTCGAAAGCATCGTTGATTCGAGCTCGCAGTTCTGGCACGTTTCTTGGTAGAAGGAGGTTTAAACACTGAATCTTTCACATAACCCCACAGAAAGAAATCGCATGGGGTTAAGTCGGGAGAGCGTGGAGGCCATGACATGAATTGTTGATCATGATCTCCACCACGACCAATCGATCGGTTTTGCAATCTCTTGTTTAAGAAATGCTTCTGTTTTAGCCTTTTCCGTATGATTTTCCAAACCGCCGGCTGTGGTACGTTTAGCTCCCTGCTTGCTTTATTCGTCGACTTCCGCGGGCTACGCGTGAAACTTGCCTGCACGCGTTCAACCGTTTCTTCGCTCACTGCAGGCCGACCCGTTGATTTCCCCTTACAGAGGCATCCAGAAGCTTTAAACTGCGCATACCGTCGCCGAATGGAGTTAGCAGTTGGTGGATCATTGTTGACCTTCGTCCTGAAGTGTCGTCGCACTGTTATGACTGACTGATGTGAGTGCATTTCAAGCACGATATACGCTTTCTCGGCTCCTGTCGCCATTTTGTCTCACTGCGCTCTCGAGCGCTCTGGCGGCAGAAACCTGAAGTGTGGCTTCAGCCGAACAAAACTTTATGAATTTTTCTACGTATCTGTAGTGTGTCGTGACCATATGTCAATGAATGGAGCTACAGTGAATTTATGAAATCGCTTCAATAATTTGTAATATCCCCGTACTTTACTCTTATCCCCCTGTGTGAGAACCCAGGTTTCACTCCCCTACACCAGAGGTATCACTGCAATAATTTTAGATAACTATTTGTGTGATTTCAAACTCTGTTCTTTAAGGTTCTCTTAAAAGTGCCACATGTATACTGAAACTGATAAAGTTTGTTGTCAATATCTCTATTATGGTGATAACGTATTTGGTTTCACAAACAATTAAAGCTGTCGACTTGCAAAATCTTTCCGTTATTGACAATTTTTATCTTTTGTCTCAACTTCTTTAACACTTTCGCTGCTGCATCGGTGAAGGCGCACAACTGTCCAGTGCGGCCCGGCAACGTGCAAGTGCGGGCCGGTAACACTGAAACGGCAGGTACCGCTCGTAACCGACGCTCCTAAGCACGCCTGAGCTACAGGATGACATCAAGACCTTTTAAGATCTGTAGGATCATGTTCTATACCGACTTAATGATGACACCTTAGATGCACTACTTCAAATAAGCTTCGACTGTGTTGTAGTCATGTTTTGAGGTCAGTCTGCTGTCTGACACCTATAGGGGCCACACGGGCGTCATTCAGATGTTCATTAGCCGCCATTATGAACAATATACGAGGGCGGTTCAGAAAGTAACCTCCGATTGGTCACAGTGCGGGTTGTGGGGGGAGTAGCGACGCCATCTGTGCGTTCACGCACTCAACAGGTCAGTCGGCATCAAGCCGTGGTCGAGTGAACGTCGTACCTGCGCTAGTTTAGTTTTTGTGGCAGTTTGAAATGTGTGCTGCAATAGAAAACCCCGCCAAATGTGAAGTGCGTGCTGTCATAAGGTTTTTTACAGCCAAAGGATATTCTGCAGCAGCTATTCATCGTGAGCTTTGTGCCGTGTAAGGACCGAGAGTTATGAGTGAAGGAGTTGTCCGTGAATGGGTACGTTTATTTAAAAGTGGACGAGAAAACGTTCGTGATGAAGAGAGGAGTGGTAGACCATCATTGGTGACTGACGAACTCGTTCAGACAGTTGACGCAAAAGTTCGTGAAAATCGACGTTTCTCAATGTCGGAGTTGTCTACTGGTTTTCCACAGATTTCTAAGACTCTCTTGTACGAGATAGTGACAGCAAGATTGGGTTACCGTAAGTTCTGTGCACAATGGGTGCCCAAAATTCTTACCGACCACCACAAAACTCAAAGAATGGCCTCTGCATTAGACTTTCTGTCACGTTATGAGGACGAAGGAGAACCATTGTTAAACAGAATCGTGACCGGTGACGAAACCTGGATTAAGTACGTGAACCCTGAGACAAAAGAACAATCAAAGATGTGGGCACATTCAAATTCGCCTACCAAACCGAGAAAAGCC